>NC_080859.1:5424079-5728027 GCF_030435755.1 Ochotona princeps
AATTCATATTTCACCATATATGCAGAGAATACCCATGAAGCTGCCTAAATCTCATACGTATCCCTTTTTCTTCATCTCAAGTGAAAAGCACAAAACAACGCATTTAAATTTTCTTCAGCAACATATTCTGGTTGTGTTTTACTGTGAAATAGTGATAGGAATGTCGCATTTCTACTTTTAAATGTAAAAACAGGTACTGATTTTCTCATTCATACTTTACATAATATTTGACTTTAAAGGGTTTCCTGCTGTTTAAAGTAATGCTATTAACAGAACAGAAAACTGGGGGATGCAGCATGAAGCCACACAAGCTTTTCACACCATGATCAAGGACTCTGTCAAGCAAGATGCTGAAAAGCCAAAATCTTAAAGGATGAAAATTAAACAAAGAGTGATGGTCTAGGTGTTCTCACACATGGCATTTTGTTATTACACTAAGGAAAATATTCTGATGGATGAATTAATATGACAGTGTCTTAAGACTAGTTAAAAATCTGATTTATTATAATTGAGCAATTTTTAAGCAAATATTTTAATACAGCACATAAAAACTGCTCTAAAAAAATCTTGGCTCAAACCACCCCGCAAGGCGGTGGGCGAGCCTTTAGTCTTCTCCACGCCCATGGAGCAACGATCCCTCCGGTAAGCGGACCCCCATACGTTCGCAAACCATGAGGGCAATTTGGGAGCTGGACTAATCCAGCTCTGTCCTGCCGCCATAGCTTCGGGTGGCCAGTGCACCAATTGGTGCCAGGTTCTCCCTGCTGGCTGCCCAGCGGCGAGCTCTGGGGATTTTATTATTTGTAATAGCTGCTCAGGGACACTCATGAATTAGGCCAACTTTAGTATAGGTGAAACATGAACTCCTGGCGACTGCCAGTGATAGGGACAGGTAACTGTTTGCGCTTACACCTGCAGGTCTACTTTCATCGTGGATGCTGGGCCATGGTGTCTCTGGTAGAGGCCAAGACAGGAGAGGCCCTGAGACAATTGAGTCAGAACATTCACTGTCGGGTGCGTGATCTGCCGCCATGGAGCGGGCCATTTGGTCAGCGGGGGGGGACACCCCAACTGGGTTGAGGTTCCCACCAAGGTCACGAGTGCTGGGATGGGGGCTGCGTTCTAGCTAGGAAACAGTCGTGGTCTCCCATGACGCTAGTATGACAGGGATTGGATGCACCGGGCTGGGCCAGACCCCAGCACCATCTGGTGTCCTGGAGAACCAGGGTGGATGTGGGACTGACTTGGCTAGGTTTCAATCCCCTACTGAGCCATGTGTGAGCTATACATGGGTATGGACGAGCCATGGATGGGCTGAGTCATCCAGCAACAGGAACCAGAGTGGGGTGAAAGCCAGCCATGAAAAGCCACTGTTCCTGCTAGGACAGAAGGTGAACTGAGAAGGGCTGGCTCATGGACCCCCTGGTATGCGCAAAATAAGCGCAAGAAGTATGATAGGAAACAGCCCCGAATGGGCCATGGAAAGTTTCCCATTGGCATACATTTGGCATGGGTCAGGGGCGGACCAGGCTGAATCAGTTCATGTCATCCACTGGCAAACCCGGGCACCGGAGGAGAGTGTGGGTCGGGCCAAGTTCGGTCGCGACTAAAACTAGTGCATGATACGGAATTCCTGGGAGAGATTACCTGTACTGGATTGGAATGCAGCACCCAACCAACACGCGTGAGAACCAGGAAGGGAGAGGCTAGAGCAGCGGGGGGGATGGAGGGGCTGGTCCCCTCACTGGACAGCTACTCTCATTGGGTAGTGTGGGATGGGATGGGGACAGACCAGACTGGGCAGGGCTGCAACACCTGAGCGCCGCACGTGGACTAGAACAGGGAAAAGCCAGGTTGGGCTGATTATTCCTGCCGGTTCTAGAGCTTCAATGCCCATTGACCAGGGTGAGAGGTGGGCCTGGTGGGGGTTATTGTGGGTCAACCCGACTGGGCTGCAGACCCCACTGGTTGATGAAAGAGTAGAGTGCATGCTGGGCAGAACCAGGCTGGACTGCAACACCCTTGGTTCCAGTGCAAGCCGGGACTGAGAACGGAGCCAGCCCAGCGATTGCAACCACCAACTGATTGTGGCGATGGACTGTGCTGGAACCGGTGCTAGCTGGAACATGCGGGAATCTGATCTGGGAATACCTCTAAGTCTCTTTGGTGATCTCCCCAATCGAACTGCTGGACTCAGAGCCCTGGCTAGGAGAGGACGGAGGATGGAACAGGTCAATCAACCACCTCAGCTAAACGTTGGGCAGCGAAATACTGGGCAAACGAAGACTCCATGATGGACTGTGACAATCAGTGGCTTCTTCAATGACCTAATCGAGCTGGGAGGGATATGACTGGCAGCGATCCATAACTGGAAGACTATAAAGACCACTTGAGCAAGTATCTCAGCATGCCCCACATCTGGGACCTTGGGCGGGTGGGAGACTGGGTGGGGATTCTCCCTCAATATTCCCCTTCACCTCAGATATATAAATAATGTAATAAAATATATATTTAAAAAAATAAAAAAAATAAAAATAAAAAATAAAAAAATAAAAAAATAAAAAAAAAAAAAAAAAAAAAAATCTTGGCTCTTAAAAAAGACCAGAATCCTTTTAATGGTGTCCCCATTTTCCCTAATACATCTTTATCAAGAAAAATGAAGTTACTTTTTTCCTCTAGAGAACATTAGTGTCCGGTTCTGCTTTCTCCTTTACATTTAGTTTCCATTTACATATTTGATAAATTCTTAATGTTAATAACTCAAACACTAGCCCATGGTTTTACATTATTAATAACAATTTAAAAAAACACAACCTCAAAACCATTTATCCTCCATTATTTCCATAGCAACACCTGGGACATACTTGTTATTCTGAAATATTTCCTCTCTGTTGTTGATTACTTTGGCATGACCTTTCTGGAAACAGGTTTCACCGTTTTTCTTACCCACAACACCTTGTTGTGCTGTTGGGGAGGTTTCAGCTTCATCAGTTCAGTTTCTTAGTCATGCCATTTACTCCTGCTACATAAACTCCCTTCTGACTGGCTGCTACCTGCTGACCTCCTTTTCACAGATACAAAAATAACAATGATGGACACAGCATCACTCCATCTTTCATCTGTTCCCCAACTTTTTTTATGAACTATCAAGATGGGTATTCTTAATTTCACTTAGTGTTTACCAGAACTCACAACATTTCTAAATAGGCAATAAAGAAATCCACTGTGATTTTCGCACGTGTTTTGCCAAAGCTAGTTTTTTTAAACGGGTATGGTGTTGGGTTTTTCATATTTTCATTGATACATTATAAATTTGAAAGGCAGAGCAAGAGAGAAAGCCCACAGCCTCTGCTTTACTCTTCAAAGTTCCACAAAATGGGCGGGACTAGAATGAATCCAGCAAGTAGGAATTCAAGTGGAGTCTCCTCACAGCCAGACAGATTAAATTCCTTGTGGCAGCCACACTGCTTCCCAGAGCCTGGGTTAGCAGGAAGCTAGAACTGGAAGTGGAGTCAGAACTCACGCCCAGGAACATTGACACAGGATGTGGGCATCCCAAGCACCCACCACAAGGACAGGACTTTAATTCTATCCTGAGATGTGGTTCTGCATATGAGAAATTAAAGATTATTATCTTCTTGTTCCAAAGTAGTTACACAGAAACACACTGTAAGAGTCCCTACCTGCTCCCTAGCTTATCACTGTGATTGCTAAATACGTGGCCAGCAGCATGTTTATCTCCCAGGACTCTGTTCCCCTAGCTTGCAGTCATTCCCACACTTGCTGTATGATTTGCCACAGCTGAGACCTGCACAGGCACAGCTTTCTGGGGAGCCAGGAGTATTAGTTCATCTCATGCAGGTTTAGAGGAAATCCTGACTGCTTTCTCAGGTGATCTGGTACCTTTCCAGCAGGCTTTGCAGCTCTGTGATCTCTCAGGAAATGCAGAGATGAGGAAGCCAAACGCTGGAGACAGGGTCCTGCAGAATCTACAGTAGTGCTCAATGTTCAAATGAGGTGGTTTGAGATGTATTTCATATATAGTTACAAAAAACTGGCTTCAACCTTTAAAGGAAAGTAAATGTTTTATTTACTTGTCCATTTTCTTTCCAGAGGGAGAAATATTTGATTCTGCTGCTGAAAATCTGTGAAATTATTCTGACATTTAGATCTTATTTCTTAAAGCAAATTGCCAATGCATTAAATTTTTAGTTTTAAGAATCTAAGTTCTAAAACTTAAGTTCTGTGTAACCTTGCGTTTGCACGGTTTCAACTTGGAACTTGACATTTTTTATGTTTCAAACTACCTTGTGATGGTAATTTGCATTCATTTCATTGCTGAGTAAATTACCTCTACTAATTGTTTTTTTTTAATGCTGTATTACCTGCATTTCAATGTCACAATAAACTAGGTTATAACACAGAAATTGTAATTACAAGCAAACGCTTGCCGTGGTGGGCTTCTGGACTATGATTTCATAGAAGTATTAGGCATGCCTTATATACACCTTATACACTGAAGGATCTTCAATCTGGAAGAGGTCAGTTTGTACATGTTTCTTACAGCTATATTGATGAGGGGGACAAAAACAGTAATCTGAATGAGAGAATTACTATTAATTATAAGAGTGGGGCGGCACTGTGACACCACAGGCTGATTCTCCACCTGTGGTTCTGGAAACCCATTCGGGTACCAGTTTATGCTTGGTGTATGGGCACCACTGTGGAATTAAAACAATTTGTGCATATTGCCCTTTGCTGAATAATAGAAATTGCTTAAAATGCTTGGACCAATTTTACATCTTCTTTATATAATATTTATATTATATATAATATAATATTATGCTTTGTACACTGAGTCTGCTCACTTAAATGGTGAGCCCATCCAAAAACACCCTCATAGGAAAGCAAGCATAAAGAAGTGTTGACCAAGTACTGAGGCACCCCAAAGTGAAAAATAAAAAATTGTTTATGGAAACGTCTTTCCTTCTGTGGTCGTCTTCATCTCACTTTCTTTCCAAGAAAGTAGGAGCCCTGAATTCAGTAAGCAGCCAAGACCCATCACTAGGCAATCTAAACCCATTGAAATCTGTTTTTTTTTTTTTTTGGGGGGGGGGTGTGAGTTCCTTTTAGCACCACTTTGGCAAAATGTATTTTTTAAAAGATGTATTCATTTACTTGAATATCAGAATCACACAGACAGCCTGAGCGACAGAGAGAGAGAGAAGGCGAAAGATCTGCTTGCCTACTGCCCAGATGGCCATGGGAGCTTGGGTTGGGCCAGGCTGAAGTCTCCCATATGGGAGCAGGAGCCCCAACTCTTTGGGTCATCTTCCATTGATTTTTTTCCAGGCCACAAGTAGGGAGCTGGATTAGAAGTGGGGCAGCCAGGACTTGAACCAGCCCCCCAACATGGGATGCTCCCAAAACAGGTAGTGGCTTTACAACCATGTCACGATTCTGGCCCCTTGAAATGAGACCACCGTGGCTCTAGAACCATAATTGTAAAGAAAAAAGTAACATAATTTTAGCAGATTGAAAAATACTTCCTATTAATGTTTGTTCTACTTTTGTAAAAGGAATGTTCTGATGTGTCTAGGATCAGATTGTTTTTAGAGATATGTGTTTAGTTGGTACCCACCTGGAGAGTCCAAAACAATCTCACCATCCCAAGGTTCACAAATTCAATCACCTTTGCAAATTTTGCCACCTAAGGCAACACAGGTTCTCAGGAAATAGATAATGGGCATCTTTGGAGATCACTGTGGACTGTTTTTCAATTTCTTCCTCCTTGGGTATCACTTCATGATTACAGGAAAGGTGTTACAATCCTATCATCAGCATTCTATTCCCCAAAGAAGAAAAGATAGAGTAAGGTAAGCAGCACTACCAGGAGACCTGCCAGCCCTTAAGGAACCATCGTTTAAAGCCTACACAGCCACCACTACCTTCATCAAAGTAAATTAATTGGGTGTCGCATAAGATCTAGCACAGTCATTTATCATAACAGGAAATCAATAATTTATGAGCAAAGTCTATGAATTAAGAAATAGCAACACTAATACAGTATATGGAAATATGGCAAAAAATTAAGAAGTAATGGCTGTATGAAGCATAAGCAGTTTTCTCTGGACAATGGAAGGAAAACGGGAAGAAAATATCTTATAGTACTGCACAGCTGATCTAACATATGTGCATGTGTACCTGGGTGACAAACTTAATGAAATAAAATCAAGATCTACTGATTATCAGCCTTTCTTTCCTAGTTTTTATAGCAGACTGTGCACAAAGATGGATTCTGCACTAAGACTGGCCTCATTATGTATGCACTCCAAGTCTCATGCTCCAAAGCAAAGGAAGAACCTCCTTCAACACTACAGTATTTATCTTACTAATTTCAATGCTGAACAGCTTTACCTGAGGATTTTTTTATCACTTATAATCTCCCTGTATAAATGTTTGTGTTTGTGTGTGCATGTATATAATTCAATGCTTTGAATTAGAAGCTCTTATAACATAATAAAAACAACTATTTATGTACTTTACCCAGCACCCAAGGGACCTGGGTTTAATAGATGCTGTAGGGGAAGTTGTGTAATGGAATTTAAACTAGTCTTCCTTGGCAATTGTAATAGTGTACATTATGATTGGCTAATTTATAATTCCCAAGGGTGTCTCTTTCAGCAAAAAAAAAAAAATGAGTTTAAATAAAGTACTAAACTGGAAAGATGAGAAACACCCCTTAGATTGCCTCTTGCTGCGACTGAGTAGAAAGCATTTTATAACATGGACACTGAGCTTCCTTTTCTTTACAGCACCATTGTTCATTTCCACTCATTCAAATCATTCCTTTTGTTCAGAAAATGGGAAACTCAGTTTCTGTGATGGTCAGTAGAACTTTTGACAATTTAATGAAGAAACCAAGAGAGTCCGATGGCGAGCTTGGAGCTGTTTGTTCTTCCTATCAAGAAGCAGCACTGAAGTGGTAAATATTCAGTTTTATTTCTGTCCTTAGTATTGTTCTCTGGCCTGCCTGCCTTTAGTTGTAAATTAGGAGGCATCTAAAAGAATTCTCCCAACAACTATTGCTTCCATTTTCTCATGATTTGCTGTCTCTATCAGAGGGGAGTGGGATGCACTCACTGCTGCCTGAGACAGAGGCCAGATCAGCGCTCCCCAGCACTCCTTCTCTGCCTGCTCTCCATCTCTCCCCTCCCCACTTCTGACCAGCCAGGAAAATGGACTGAAACCCGTGGACTCAGGGAGGAATTTCAAGCTGTATTCTTGTACTATGAAAACATGTTCAAGAGCTATGGCCCAGGAAATACAAGGGCAGCAATAGACCTCGAGCCTCAGCCTCCCATGAAATTCTGTTTAAAATCATCTTTGCATCTACAGTTGTCTGACAGAGTCAACCACATCCTCAAGGATACATGCCAACCTCGCTCAATCAGCAAGATGGAATCCTGGACAATATTCCTCTCTGCTTAGAACAACACAGTGCAAGATGCAAGATAAAGATGACAATAGCAATGACATTATGTGAAATGACACGTTTGTGAGAGTAACTGATTGAAAGACATGAAAAAAAGCAAGCAAGAGGACTTGAAAACATCAGAATTTAGCTAAACCAGGTGGATGATTTTGCTCCTCAGAGATCACTTGCTCATGTTTGGGGATCAATTTGTTTGTCCTAATCAGAGGATTCCATGGGTATTTTCTAGCTAAAGAACAGAGACGGCATCACATATTCTACAACATGCAGGACATACCTACACATCATAGGATTCATGATTTAAAATTTAACAGTGCTGTGCTTGAGAAATCCTGGGATAGATGTTAATTTGGAAGCCTACCAATTACAGAAGGCAAGGCACAACTAAGAAAGAAAAAAAAATGTGATATTATTTTAGGTCATAGGTGGAACAGATATACCAGCTATACCAGGCTGTTACACTTTTTAAAAGGTATTTATGTAAAGGGAACAATATTCACACATTTCACAAATACAGCAGGAGCACAGTAATACTTCTCAGCCTAATCTCCCTCCAGCCCACCTTCCCCACCCACCCTCCTCTTGCCCTCATCTGCTTTTCTTTCTTTGTTAACTTTTACAGCAGCATCCTTTCATTTTACTTAGTAGTCACAGGCTTTTAAAAACAGTTAGTCCAATAGAAACACAGCTTACAAACACTGTGGACAGACACTGGAGCAGAGGCCACTCAGGGCAGCACCCTCAGACCCATCAACAAACAAGCTCCTCTGTCCGGCGGCACTTTCAACAATCCCTTACAAAAGAAATTAGTGACTTTTTCCCCACCCAGTTCTCCAAGAACACAAAATGCTTGTCTCGGTTATAACTCTTCATGTTACTAATATTACTGAATCTTGCTTATTATTCAATCCTGCAAATCATTCAAACCATGTATTCACCAAAGAAGGAAAGAAGGAGGGAAGGAAGAAAGGAAAAAGGAAAGATTAGACAGTGTTTTTTACCACCCCACCAAAAAGAGGTTTGATACTGTTTCTAAAACTGCTGAAATCAATAGAATAACAGGCATGTGTGCCCAAGCGGTTCATCAAAAGATCATCCTTTAAAATCCCACTGATAGATTATGACAACCCACATGCTCTTTGTAAAAGCGAGGTAGCAGAGCTTTGCCCTCCCTGTCTCTGTACACCCAGTAGCATGAATGGCATGGATCCTGTGTTCACCCAAAGCTAACTGAGGTGTGAATACAGCAAAGTGAGAGAAAGGTGTGAAGTGAGTATGGGACAGTGTGAGTACAGTCTGTGTACTAAACCAGTTTTAAAGGTGAGCAGGTGACCGCAAGCTACGAGCAGCCCTAATAAGATGACATCTGGAAATACCAGACTCTCCCTCAGAAAACAGTACAGTTCCTAAGAGATGCCCAATCCAATGATGGGGGTGGGGGTAGACCTTTTCAATGTTTAGGGAAATAGAAGTGAAATTAATCTGGTTTGTCACCTTTCCTTGAATACATGCATTGAATTACTATGCTGCACATATGCATAATTGAAAATAATGATAGACTACTAGATTCTGTATAACTTCCCTGATCAAGTCACCATTTTCCGCATTACAGCTTTGTGCCCTTTCCCAGATGACCTGTATTTTGGCTGGGGGTGGCATGCGGCATCAGACAAGAGATGTGTGGGGCCTGATGGGAGCTGGAGTGTAGATACGTGGGAGAATGTGGTAAGCAAAATTTACACTTTATGTCATTGACTTCTCCACTCGGAGTCCCTCATCAGAGTCCTGTGAGAGCACCACAAAGAAATATTCCAACAAAACCGTGCAAGCTCCAGGATCTTACTTCGCGCAAATCAGAAGCCCATGCCTTATTAACCATCTTGTAGACCTGCGATGATGAAGATCTGAACTGTGACATGATGGTCCGCTGAGGACGATGCCCTCACAGGGTCCTGACAGCTCTCAGGAGTGACAAGAGCCTGGCAGTTGCTCTCCTCTGCCTCCCAGCTGCTTGTTTCCAAGACTTCCCAGCAACAAGCAACTGCTCTGCACCAACTTCATGGACCTCATCCTGATGTACTGAAAGGAATACTGTCCAGCACATGGAGGACATCTGCTGAATGCAGATATGCTACAGGTGGGAATGAGATGTTTTCTCCCTGAAAGGTGCCTCTCAGCTGGGAGATTTCTGCAGGTGCTCCCTGCTGAAAAGAGAGAAATGCTAACTGGGACTCTGAAGGAGCTTCACAGAATGCCGCAGCCACGCAGCCATGTAAGCACAGGCGCGGGAGCTCTAGCCAGAAGTCCTGGTGGCAGCACAGATTATAAACCACTCAGACAGCCAACCTGTTTTCTTCACTTCCCTCACACACGCCTTGGGTCATTCCACATGGGTCTCTCAGTTCAAGCAGCCCGTGACAAATGTGGTCTCGCTCTCTGCCTTAGTGCTCACATAGCTCAGGTAGCCATTTCTAAGAATTCATCACTCTGTTCTGTGCAAGTTCTCGTTTCTTCCTGGCCAGCTCACGCTAAAGGCAGCTCGGCACCGAAATCAGGAGAAACGGCAACACGACACACTGTGCACAAGAACTGCACGCTGCTAAGATGAAGACACTATAATGAGAGCAGGGTAATGAGCAGAGGAACAATTTGCCAGGGGAAGACAAATTTCCTTCCCTTGGAAGCAATGCCTACAGAGAATACAAACAAGAAAACATCATACCTCAAGCTGCTTGTCTGGGACATATTTTCTTATCAAGTAATGCATTTCTTATCATGATGAAAAAGAAAATAGATCCATGGCTACCGCTGATAAGTTAACAGAGATAATGTGGAAGAGTAAACATTAATTTATCATTCCACTGCTAAGAAACAGAACAAACTAAATAACCAAAGAAGTGGGAACATGTCAAAACAAAACTATATACTCTCTATATGAAGCACATACGGTAAAACAGGACAACTGGCTATCAAAAAGTACAATATTTTAAAACAAATTTTCCGATTTTGAAACAAAAGGAGGCTAGCTAATTTCATGTTCAGATTGCTGAGTGTGGGATTTAAATAAAGCTATCTGAAACAGTAATTCTCCTTCATATAAAAGAATAAGTGAAACAATGGTGTGTGTATTTTGTGTAATATTAAAAACCCGAGTCATGGACAGAAATTCTCCTTATCCAAAAAGATCCCCCCAACTAAACTTAGTCCTCCTCTTGCCAGTCATTACTGGCATCTTTGCTTATCCAGTTTGAAAGGTGAAGTAAAATATCATCCTCCTAAAATAAATATTAACAGCACCATCAAGTCATAGGCAAATTTTTGGAATATTAAACAGACATAAGATTAAAGATGCAATAAATCTAATGATCTAGTCTGTCAAGGCCCATACCTGGCAGGCATTAGAGAAGCAAACCAGGGCCCGGTGCACTAGCCTGGCACTTAAAGTCCTCGCCATGCATGTGCTGGGATCCCATATGGGCACTGGTTCTAATCCCGGCAGCCCCACTTCCCATCCAGCTCGCTGCTTGTGGCCTGGGAAAGCAGTCGAGGACGGCCCAAGAACTTGGAATCCTGCACCTACATGGGGGACCTGGAGGAGGCTCCAGATCAGCTACATACAGCTCAGCGGCTACTTGGGAAGTGAATCAACAGATAGAACATCCTCTCTGTCTCTCCTCCTCTCTGTATATCTGACTTTCCGATAAAAATTAAAATCTTTTAAAAAAATTTTTAAAGAGTAAACCAGCAGATGGGAGACTGCTCTCTCTCTCTCCTATTATCATTATCTTTACCCCTTGAATAAAATTTTAAAAATTTAAATTTCTTTGGAGCAAAAGATTTTGACATTGATGAATTTTTCATGGTATATTTTTTCCATGAGTTGTTTTTCAAGTACCCTTTGTTCTACCTAAGCCCAAATTCTTTCTGAAATATGTATTTAGTATTAGACAATGTAGGATATGTCTCTCCATTTCCAAAACAGTTGAAGTATCCTGATTTCCCTCACTTGATTTCTAGTTCTTCCTAGAGAATTCTGAATTCTTAATTAACCTAGACAGTTTTTATAACAGTCAATAAAAATTGAAATGTATTGAGGAAATCCTTAAGGTTTCATCCAAACTGAAGAATACTAGTTATTTTCCCTTGTTTTTAAGTAGTTTTGGAGTTATTTTTGCTGTTTCTTTCTCCTCTCTTTCTCTAAATAGCCTTTCTTTAGTTCTCTCTGGTTTCTTTAATTCTCCAGCTACAGGTTGCTTTGTCCCAACATTCTGCTTAAGTACACAGCACCTTGTAAACCATGTAAGACATTATTCGTGGGTCCTCTAAGTTGACTCTTGGGAGCAGAATACCATCCCACTGATCTTCCCCATCTGTCTTCTGCTTAATCAGTTTTATGATTTCAGGTTTTGACAAGCAGAATTTATTTCATCAATTACAATTATTTTCAAAAGATATCTTTGTTTCCCATACTCTTAAGCCTGCCTTATTTTTCCTTTCTAAAGATTTTATCAGTGTATTGTGAAAGAGTTACAGAAAGAGGGCGGGGGAGAGGGAAATCTTCCTTCTTCTGGTTCCCTACCTAGATTTCGACAAAAGCCAGGACTAGGCCAGGCCAGAAGCAGGAGCTGTGAGCCTCACCTCGGTCTCCCATAAGCTGTCAGAGAGCCAAACACTTGGACTACATTCTTTTCCTTCTCCAAGGATATCAATAGGGAGCTGGAACAAAAGTAGACCAACCAGGATTCGAACTGGCACCAACATATGATGCCAACATTGTAGGTGGCACCCTTATCCACAATACAACAGCAGCCCTTCAACCTGTCTTCTTTCTCTTGCTTTTATTAATAGTTGGTATGATTTTAAACTTTGTTAAACAGCCAGTTTTGTTGCTTTAACTCAAAATATCCAAAATAAATATTGTCTACGTTTTTTGAAGGTATAATTCACATATGTACCTAGAGAATACAGCAAATAATTCTGGCTACCAGTAAGTCTGAAAATAAAACTTTCACTGTAGTGTCAAACTGCACTCACACAACATTAATACTAGATACCCTCTGGAGAAAGCTTGCTGGGCCTCTCAATAATACCGTTCTTTCTGTAGCTGATTCCAAATCACTATATGACTTACATTTTGTTTGAGCTTAACCTAAGCCACACTAAATCATGCATAACAATGGTGTTTGATTTGAAAATACTGTTATATGCAGCTGATTCACATGGCAGATTCTGAGGAATGCATCAACTGTCCACACAAAGGCAAAGCTGATGTTCCACCCAGGCCCATGGCCCCTGTACCCACTTCCATTTCCTTCTTTCTTTGCCACAGGCTGTGATACAAAGAAGGTTCCAGTACTCTCTTTCGCTCTCAATTTTTTTTAAAATTTTTAAAAAGAATCATTTGCTTATTTGAGAGAAAGGGGGATGCAGAAAGAGAGAGAGAGAGAGAGATCTTTCATCTGCTTGTTCACTCCCCAAATGGCTCCAGCATCTAAGTCCTGGCAAGCTGAAGTCAGGAGCCAGGAACTCCCAATGAGGAACCCACAGGGATCTACGGACCCAAGGTGCTAGGCCATCCTCCACGGCTTTCCCACGTGCATTCACAGGGAGCTGGACTGGAATTTGAGAAGCGTGGAATTACACAAGAAGGCATACTGGATGCCAGCCTCACATGCACTGGCCTAACCCGCCCAATCAATAGAATTAAACCACAACTGTACAGGTGCCATATCCACCTGCTCTGACTTGGTGAGACAGAGAGTGCTCCAGAAGAGATCTTTCCCACCTACCCTTAGATGCTGCATGTGTATTTTCTTCCTTTGATACTTTAGACACAGAAAGTGATTTAGGTTTAATTTTGCTCCTTTAGAGTTATGATAAATAATCACAACAATGAGCCAATATGCTTTAAAAATCCAAAGGTTAATAACTTTGATGATTCATTTTCTCAAAACAGATGCCCCCTCAGAAAGTATATTTCATTTCTGAAACATTACAAATATTACCCAGCACGGAATTGGACAGATATATAATTTATGAGTCACGAGTTGTTTAAAAATAAAGTCAAGACTTACAAATTCAGAATAAGCTGTTACTATTTATAAGCTCCACAGTGCATCTTACCTAGATTAATCTAGATTAATATACACTGAAACTACCTTTCTTTTCAAAACTGAAGCATAATTTATTTTATAAAGGATGCACAATAGAAAGTAGCAATTCTATTGCTTCTCGACCTTTTGGCCAAGATCAAGTGTAAAAGTAATATATCACAATAAAAATTACATGATTTTTTAGTATGTGCCCTAAGTATTCATATATGTGCATGCATATATATGTACTGGCATTGAGGAAAGTTAAATATATTGGCAAATTCATTTTCATTAAAAGGAGATGAAACCCAAATTTTATAGACATATTTATAAATTGATAATTCATCAAGAAAATGCTATCATTTCGATCATTATGTGTATACTACATTTTTTTTAATTTTTGGAAAGTACCCCAAAACATTTAATAAGATAAGAGCCTCTATGTTTGATCATACAGAGTCAAACAAATGGTCAATAAGGAATATCTTGTAATAACCTCAGGAAATGATAGCTATTTATACAGCATAATGAATCAAATCAATTGAACTGCCTCATTCCACTGTATGGTAATACACACAGAAATTTTGTTCAAAAAAAATCCATCCTGCCATGTAACCTAGGGACATCTTATCAATTAATCATTATAGAAATAGTAAAATTAATGTGGACCTGTAACATCAGTGGACAGAAAATATATCACAGAAATTATTTTTGTCTCATGGGTGAAGATCTTGGGTTCCAAGTTGAAAACAAAATTAAATCAATGGAACACTGCAATAAATATTAAAATCATGCTTTGCCTTATGCTTTTGGAGAGGTTAAAAGTTAACCTGACAAACAAAATTGAGAGAATGTGACACTCCAAAACAACTACTAAAGAAATCAGGAGATGTATTAAGGAAGAAGAAATTAGATCTGACAAGAAACATCGAATGCCCAATGCAGATTTAGCAATTCTCAAGCCCATACAAGTCAATAGAAAGGTAATGATGATGATGATGGCCACAGTATTCACACTGATCAGTATTAACAGTTACTGAATGCTAATAATAAATCACCCGCATCTCCAAAGTCGCTTCCTTCTTGCAACAACTCTGCAGGTTAAACACTGTCACTAGCACATTGGTTTAGAGAAGACTGCTAATAAACACATAGGCTAACTAATTTGTCCTAAGTCATAGCTTAGTGTGGCAGAGGCTCAGTTCAAATCTAGACTGCATGGTCCTGCATGCCCAGTAGCTTGGATTTTCCTCCATAGCAAATATTTTCCCTGAACTAAGACTAAAAGAATCTGGTTTTGTTAACTGGTGTGGTAGCTTACTATAAACTGTTGGGCATAAACTATCAACTGTTTGGTAGCTGGTTCTGGTAGCTTACTATAAACTGTTATAAACTAATTAGAAGGAAAATAAGTTAAAAACAGCAAAGATAGGAAAAACAAAATAAAAAACGGAGTTTGCATAGTAACTACACAAAAGCTTCATCTGCTTTTAAATCATCCTTAGGTTATCTATTATAGCTAGACTAAATGCTATGAAAACAATTTACAGTGTATTGTTTAGGGAACAATGCCTAGTGAAAAATAACTGTATATATGCCACACAGATGCAGTGTTTTATTTTTTATTTTTAATCTATAATTGACTAAATCTTCAGGTACAGAACCTACATACACTGAGAGCCAACAATAGCGGTTTTCTTTGTGTTAAAGCAAGAATTATTCTTATCAATATATATTCTTATTTTCATATTAAATGTACATATACATGCTGTATATGTATATGCTTCATGAACATGCTGTAAAACAACAGCAGAAAGATTTATTTGAAAGGCAGAGAGAAGTAGAGAGAAAGAGAGAGCATCTCCTATGTGCTAGCCAACTCCCCAAATGGCAACAGCAGCCTGGGCAGGGCCAGGCCAAAGCTACGAGCATGGAACCCCATCCCCTCATCCCAGTGGTGGATGGCAAGGACCAAGTGCTTGGACTATCATCCACTGCTTTCCAGGTAAATTAGCAGGGGCTTGCATTGAAAGTGGAGCAGCTGGGCATTAAACTGGCCATCCAGAGTGGAATGCAGGCATCCCAAGGGTCCACATAAGCCAGTAAGATACACACTGGCCAGAGAACAATTTTTCTTGTCCAAATAAACTTTGCTGAATTGAACTGATATCTGTGCTTCAGTTAGTAATAAGCATATGTTTCATCATTACCGCAATCATTAAGTCTTTCTCTGCTATACACTTCATTTTGCATTTTTTTCATTAAATTAATCAGGTCAGTTGGGACTACCATGCTTGGCTAAAATAGTTTTCTTCCTAAGCCGGCAAAGTTGCTCCTGATGGTGAAAACAGAAAACATTCTCATGGTAGCCATTCAGTATGCTATGTTCAATCAGCCATGTGCAGTAGCAGGACTGTGGAGAATCAGTTACCACAGCACAACTCAATGACACAGAATTCCTTCAAGGAGGCTTCTCCAATGCTTGGAGATGGGTGTCTACCTCTGTATTCATCTGCAAGTATCATCCAGCTATTATTCATACTGATACAATTCTCAAGACTCACCATAGTGTTAACACAGCATGTGTTTAAGAAGTATGTGCTCAATGAATAGAAAAATGCTGAAAGCAACATAAGCACATTCATTTCATTTATGCTTCTATTGCTTAAGAAATTAAGTAGTCCTCATTTCAATATTTTGTCATTTACATCTTGCTGCTACAGTTAGTAACTTAGAATTAATTGGGTAACAGTGTTTTCAATCTCCAGGTAGTACTCACACGATGAATCAAAAGAAAATGAATTTCAATTCACTGATGCTGTTTTCAGGGCATGAAATGAACTGCGTTTATAACATTACATTATAAAAAAAATCCTGATGCTTCCTGAAGCATTCTGAAATTTCTTACCTGACTTACAGCAATTATTTTTAAAATTACAAAAACATATCAGCATGATTTGCTTAGTAACTGACAAAAGAGTACTTTAAGGTCTTCAATTCCTGAGACCAGTACGAACCTTTAGAATCTTAAGAACAGTGAAGAAGTATTAAAGCAGATAGCTGAGGATAAACATACCCACCATAACAGCAGTGAGGGTTTTGGATAAAAGGCCAAATACCTTGTTGTATGAGCAACATTCAGGATTAATTCTGTCCATGTGCACATAAACAGGCCTCAGTGGATTCTACTGAACACGTTTCCTTCATAAACCTCAAACCATCCTCCAGATCAACTTATTAGCATCAGAAACATGAGATTCTTCCTCCAGCTCTTCTTTGTGAGATGCAAAGACTACACAATTAAACAGAAATGCATTTATATTTCTAAATGCTCAAGATAAGTAGTTTCTTCGGTTTGCTCTACCATAAAGAACGCTGTAAATCTAACCGTTACAGACGTCTGCTGAGGCAGTAACAATGTGACACCCAAGCATTTAGATGAAAAGTGGAAAATTTAACTCTCCAAATGTCTCCCACTGCATCATGTAAATAAAATGCCTGGGACACTGAAACCTTACTTTACTATGTGCTCGGAATCTCTGCTGTATAGATGTAAACAGCTTCCCCATGAACAATGCACCAGCCACAGGAAGCACAGTCATTCACATGAGCACCTGCCTCAGGGCCTCAGAAACACCCCTGAACAGATTCACATCCTCAGGTCACCAAACCTCCATTAAGAATATTTTATGATATCTAGAATTATGTATGCGTATAAAACATACATATACCTTCAGAAGTATATTTGTGTGTATGTGTATGTAGGAGTATATTTGCTGAGCCACATTTAAACAACACAATTATTTTGTCATTTCTTTGTTTAAAAGTTGGTATTCAATGGTTTCTGGACAGGGTTGGTAATACAATCTTTCACTTACATGAAGTTTTACATAGAAATGCACTGTGAAAAATATATAAAGATGTTTCTTCTCTGACAAAGACCTACCAGTTTGTTGACAGGTCCCATGTAGATGAATTCTACTGAGCACAGTTTGAGCACTACTAATCTAAACAATACATCCAAACCCTAGTCTACCCGATATCACCCATAAATCCTTCCCACCTTGCCTGTCTTACATCCACTTATTAATCAATTCAAAAAGCACTAATTGAGCAACAGTTATGTTAAAAAAGTGGGTGAAGCATAAACATGACTCTGATACATTCACCAAAATATGAGTTTATAAGACAAAGCCAATTTTAAAATAGTGTGTTTTGCATAATGTGCTAAATATTTGAATTTTTTGTTTGCTTCTCCTGATAAACATGTCAGCCATAAGCATATTTTATGAGCAGAGTATATCTGGCAGGCTGGACCAGACAACATCTCAGTAAGGGACACAGAGTCCCGTCTGGAATCAGACTGGAGTTTTGGTGGACATGAGTAGGGGCCTTCTGCTGCTTCTTCTTCCCTCTCCCCCTCCTACTCAGAAACTGCTGGATGGAGGGTTTTTTCAATGTGGAGTTTTGAAATTCTTCCCAGAATTTCATAATGGAGCTAACTGCCTTACTGGTGTCAAGTGGTGATGATTCTGCTAAACTTTCCCCCTGCCCACTGCCCAAACACACACATACCACCACCCACCACCAGGAGTTGGTTGGGATCAGTCAACAAGATTAGGACACAGAAGAAATACACCGGATGTGGACTGCTAGTCAGACTGCTGTTACATTTCTCCCTGCATTCAATCAGAAAAAGACTCAAGCCCACAAGGTTAAAGAAAAAGGACACGATGTTTGATATAAATATTTAAACACTTAATGTCTACCCTGCTTTGAATGTTACAGTGTCTTGTATTGAAACATCACATGGTATGCCACAAATAAGTACATTATTGTGATCCTTTAAAAATAAAAATAAAATATAAAATTTGTAAAGAAAAAATGGTGTGGGACAATGCTTAAATATTTGATGACTGAATAAAGTGTGGAATTTACTGTTGTAGAGGAGACTGTATAAAAGCACAGCCAGGTGAAAAAGCATAGCACTTTGCATATCACAAACTGAAATATAGGACAAGACAGAACATTACTTCACAGAGCAAATGAAATAGTACATTCCCCCACACCAACAGAAAACAAACATGGAAACAGCTACACACATCTGTGTTAAAAAGTAATGTCTTCTACTTATTAAGAACGTGTCTTTGCTATCAAACAACTGACCGCTAGTGTGTTTCACTCCCTGTATGATTTACGGCAAGCACTAGCTACTAAATCACTATAGAGATTATGTTAAGTGTTCAATCCATGTACACCACGCTGTATTCATACCATTACCATTGCATTGTTACTGCTGGTTTTGATACTGTCTCACTTCTATATCTTTGTTCACACTATGTTCCTACCACACACGTGATAGGTCCCTTCTGATAAATATCTGATAAAGTAGACACTGCAAGTAGGTCTGAAGAAAACTGGACTTTTTGTGCAGATAATGGAGAGGGAAAATCTAGAAGTCAACAGTGACACATTATTGTTGGTGTTCAAACATTTAGTGGGGTGAGTTCGGGATCAGCTCAGGGGAAAATCATTTTCCCTGTATCAAAGAGGCCATTGGGACCAATAAGAAGTTCTGGGAGGCATTTTAGAAATTCCACATCCAGGAGTTCTTCCACCTGTGAGACACCCCAGACAGGGAAGAGGAAGATGGTCCATACTTAAACCCATTAACAGACCAATGTGAATGCAAACTGGGCTCTCAATCTTCCCTGAGGTGCCCACCTAGTTGATCAGGTATATCCCCTTTCACAAAACTTTGTTTCCCTATTCTCTTGCCCTTCTGTGTTTGTGCCCTTGTAACTAATCATTTATAAGACAATGATCCCCCTCAGCTAGGAACAGCTAGCAACTCCTGCTTCACCTTCTACCACTTGTGTAACTAAACGTAATTTACCTGTCAGTCTCAGACCAAGCTGCACCTGCTTCCATTTGAGTATTATCCCCCTCTCCTCTTTGGGAGAGTGAAGATCACTCATCATCAGTACTTGCCACGAAATTTTGGAAATAATTACTATCATAAAATCTGCCAACATGTAATCTCTCAATACATTTCTTTGCATACAACTCTGCCATCATCAAACTTAGCACATTATACGCACATTAATTTTTAATTTCTCTCACGTCTTTGTTTTCCCCTACAGCCAACTGAAACTCATCTAAACTTTCATTATTTCAAACACCCCCATTTTCCCATTTATTTTTAACACATTATTTGGCTGTCTTCCCAGCTTGGAAGGACACAGTCACTCCTTTCAACAGCGCTCTTATCTGAATTCTAGAATTATCTTTCCTGTGACCATATCCAACAAATTCACCCTTGCCAATTTCAACCCTATCCAATGGCACTTTCATTCCATTTTGTTTCCATGCAGGTGCTGCTATAGAAAATCATTTTCAAAATTTCCTGTTTTCTCTACATATTTACATGCACTAAGCATGGATAAACTTTCAGTGCTCATCCAATACACTTAACTCTTCCTCTAGAAAATAGATCTCGAGCACCCCATCCCGCAATAAGTAATGAATTTTAGTTGCCAGGTCTCTGTCCCTTTCCCTTATGTAGAATACACAACTCTTTCAATTGTATTTTTAATGAATGTTTTTATATTTATCCCTTCATTTTACCTCAGAATTTTTAAAGGGCCAAGATTTTTCTTCCCACCACTTTTCTTATTTTGTAAGGAAGGTAAGTGTTACTCCCAACTAAGCTCCATAATGAGTTTTTATTTCCCTGGCAATCCATTCTATCAAGTATTTCTTCGTCATTCTCATTTTTCCCTGCTCTCTAATGTAGCAGAGGAATTTCATAGGTGAACTAAAGAGGAAAATTGTGTGTGGTAGAGAAAATCATGCAAAAATACTAATATTAATACACTGCTTATTAATAACCTTGATTACTTGTAAGAAGCAGTTCTACATATCTTACAGAATTAATCTACCTAATTATCAAGCTAATGCCCAACACCACAGACAGCATGTTTGTGCTGTCTTCATTTATATCATCAGCCACTCCTCCAACTCTTGCCAATTGGTATTCATCACCATTCAAGAATAAAACTACTTTCTCGATTATCATAAAGTATCCACAATATTCAAAACACTCTGTTGCCAATATTTCTCCTCTATTTGTTGCCTGTTTGCATAAGCTCCTTGTGTTAGTCATTTTCTCATGACTTCATCCTGAGAGCTGGTTTGTGTGCAGGGAAGAGCGGCAGCGGCAGAGAAGGCGTGGAGGCAGGCTCCACACCAGCGACTCCGGGAGCACGAGTTCCTCTGTACTCCCTGGCACTTCTCCACAGAGCTCCATTAGCCTGGTCTGTCAGCAACCAAATGGAACCAATCACTTCCCAGAGGTCCAGCCCTTCAAGTTCCGTGTTTGTATCAAGTCTCCATCCTAACACATTAGTCACTAGCATTTAGCCCATTAACCAAAATGGAAAACTTTGGGGACCCGAGTCCTGTTCAATTCATTACACCCCTGGAGGCACTCCTTTCTTTGCTCCTTGGCTACCTCCTTCCAACTGCTATCAGATTATTTTTTTCTTGAAGTTAGAGCCACCACACAACAGATGTCAACCAGTTAGGATGGACTATGCTGCATCTATGGGTAGGCTCAAACAACCAACCTCTCAGTTAACAGCCAAACGTGCTACCCATTTGCACCACAGACATGTGGATATGTTATATATGGGTAACAGTCAACACCACAGTGTGGTTTATTAGAGCAAATATAAATTTCACCTCAGGTAATTGGCTTATGGCAAATTAGCAGAAGTCTTTGCTCACAGTAGTCATTTAGAAGCACAGGCCAGCCAAGAAGTCATTATTGGATGGTGCATTGATAGATAGATCCCTAAAAGCTCTCACTTCCACCCACTTGGTGTTAGCCAGAACCACCCCTGCACTATCACATTCACTCCATGAAGCAAGAGCTGCAACCTTGCTGTTTCCCCAGAAAGAACCTGGAAATACTTCACAATAGCACTAATTTCCAGGAAATAATCCCAGAGTGCCATGTACGTGATTATTACATAGAGATCATATATTATTTTTTATACAAAATAGCAGGTTGTTTCATGTAAAACAGTTGTTAGAAGTTACAGAAAACACAGTAAGTCTATCGAACTCCTATGTTGCAAAGTATCTCAGAAGAAAAATATTCTTTATTGAGTACTTTGATGAGGGACATAATTCATTTTATGAATTTATTTTATTTATTTGTTCATTTTTAAGACCTGGGTATCTAATTTTTATTTTACTGTTTATGAGTAAACATGATCTGGAATGAGTCACAGGGCTCTCATAGCCATAAGCATCTGTTGCAGCTCTTTCTTTCTTTCTATTTTTTTTTCAGCCCAGGGTGAGGGAGTTTTTTCTTTTTAAAAGATTTATTTATTAATTTTTGCTGGAAAGGCAGATTCACAGAGAGAAAGAGAGACAAAGATCCTCCATCTGCTGGTTCACTCCTCAAGTGGCTGAAACAGCTGGAGCTGAGCTGATCCGAAGCTATGAGCCAGGAGCTAGGAGCTAGGAGCTTCTTCTTGGGCTCCCATGCAGGTGTATCCTCTGCTGCTTTTCCAGGCCATAAGCAGAGAGCTGGATAGGAAGTAGAGCAGCACGGACATGAACCAGCACCCATATGGGATGCTGGTGCTTGCAGGGGGAGGGCTAGCCAATTGAGCCATTTTGCTGGGCTCGGTTGCAATTTGTGTTTCATGTGCCAAGTCCACTTCCCCACCTCTGTGCTTGGCACATAGATAATCTGTCAACTGAACAAATAGATTAAATAGATTTCTAGGGATTGGCATTTTGGCCTCATTTTATGAATTTAATCTGATTCCCTCTGAGTACAGTGTATCTCTTAAGCTGGCTTCCCTCTGGGCAAAGAAAAAGACAAAACAACAAAAAATAAGACTTATTCAATGCAGGACTCTCTTTTCCCATAAAGAAACAGTTTTTCATTTGTCTCAAACTCTGAGAAAATGTTCCGTACTACCTTACAATTCAACCAGCTCTGTCGCAGTCCCAACCTTCCAGCAATTGCTGCGGCAACAGATATGGGGTTCAATTAAACTAGAGATTCAAATCTTATGACGTGGGAGAACTTTTAAAAATCCCAGCATGGTGGTGAATAATAAAAATACTTTTTAAAAATCCTAGTGCCAGGCATAATCCACTATAATTACATTGCATATAAAAATAGATCCAGCGACCAACGTTGGTTTCCTGGGTGATTCTGTATGTGCTGTCATGTTGGTGAATCAAAGAATTAGATGATTTTCACTCCTAAAGCCAGAGTTTGGATTATTCCACCCATTTTTTTCTGCCTATCAGAAATATACCAAAGGCAGATGTTTAGCCTAACAGCTAAGATATCAGGTAAGTTCATGTCCCACATCAGAATTCCTGGGTCTTCCAGCTTCTGACACCAGCTTCTTGTGAATGCAGTCCCTGGAAGGCAACAGTAGTAACCCGAGTAACTGGGTTCTTTCTATCCACCTTGGCAATGCATACTGAGTTCCCAGCTCTTGGCTTCAAACTTGGCCCAGTCTTGCCCTTGTGGACATTTAGGAAGCAAGCCAGCTAATGGATGTGTTCTCTCTCAGTCTCTCTCACACAAATAAACAAATAATAGATAAATAAATACTATATCATAGGCCTTTCTTCCCTTTGCCTTGAATTGACCGTCCCTCCATAAACAGAGAAACGGACTTATGAACGAGATGACTGGGGAAAATCAGTGATGAGGATGAACAAAACAGTTCTTTTGCCACCAGACAACCATTGACTGTAGCCATGGATTGTGTTTCCTGGAGGGAAGCTTCTGGACTAAGACGCGAAGGGGCCCTACATTTCTCACCCATCAAGGAGTCTTTGTCCCAGTCTTGCCCATCACAGGAACCCCAACAGCCCAGGTAGCTCCTCTCATATTTTTCTGAGACTGTGTTGTGACCTCTGAGAGAAGAAACCAATTTCCAGCTTTTAGGTTGCCCCGCAGAAAGATGCTGCAGCCCTACAACCAAACTGGTTTTGCAGCAAGTCTGCATTCACACCATGTCTGTGCTCACAAAGGCTGTGTTGAGTAAACAGCTCTCTCAAAGAGCTCACCTTCTGTGAGGGAGATAAGCGTTTCCTAGACAGTTATCAAATAGAATCACCTCTCAATCTTTATCTCTTCCTAATAAGATGTTCCTGTAGGATGTAACATTTCAATTAAACACCAACTTTTTTTTTCAGTAACTGTAATGACTAAAAAACTGTGGAAAAACTGAAATCATATAACATATTACTGATCCACAGCAAATTGACTCAAATTTGATTTTTTTGTTTCAAATGTGACCAATTTATTTCCATAATTACCAGATAAAACAAAATAAACATTTCCTTAATGGGAAGTCAATAAATATACTTTTCCTGATTATGGCTTGAAAATACATACAAGAGTACAGTTGCAAATAAAATGCTTAGCTATTCATTTTATTAATTTTGCCATTTTTGAGTTTGGCAAGCCAGTTTTTCAAAGCACTGGTGTGTGCTAAAAGGGGATTATTTCTATGTTTTAATATAATACGTTTCAACTGATGATTTATATCATGCAAATAATTAAATGCAAAATTACAATATGTGGTAAAGAGAACATTGCTAATGGAATATGTCTATCAAACCTGGGGGGATATTAAAGTGTGCATCCAGGCTCAGTTCAGTTAACAGAAAAATTGGATTCCAATCATTTACTCTTGATAGCAGTTTTGCCCTCTGTTCTGAGGTTCACCTGACACTGTGGTACAAGACAACCTATATTTGCAAAATGCCACCTGGGAACACACCTTGCACAAAATCCATTATTTGCTTAACAGGTTTATGAAAGTTCCATTCATTATTTGAAAAGTCTTCAGGTGTAAGGCTGACATGTTGCCAGGGGATTCCACTTCTGCAACTTTTCAATAAAAAGTGCCACATCTAGAATCAGGACACAGGGAGGATTCTGTGGAAGAATCTATTGAGGCTGGGAGTGGAATGAGGCTTTCCTTCACAAATCCCTGCCTACTGCCTGTAACACTTGAAATATTAATTAGCAGCATGATTATCTGAGGGCAGTTTAAATGTGTTTTCCTTACTGATCCTTCTTCTAACAGAAAAAAAAAAATGTTCTACACCTGCTTTTCAAACTATTACATAGTTTTAATTTCCTTTCTGGCCAGTGAGAAAGAGTGCAGCTTCACTGAAGTTTACATAACATAGTACAGAACATTGTTAACATTATACAGTTGGTGCCTATTAGGAATAAAATAATTTTAAGTACTGTGATTGTGTTTTATAAAATGATGCCTCTCACAAAATACCATTCATATTTTCATAAATGTAATCTTCCTTATATTTACTTGATCCAATTCTAAAATGCAGAATTGGACTATTCCAGAGCCATCTTCTAAAACTTTATGAACTCTGCCATCAAGGGAACTCAGACAGCTGGGAAAAGTTAGGGTAACTCAATCACAAAAGGAACTATCACTGGCCTCCCCACAACAGACTGATGACATCATATGCAAGACATATAAGTGCTGTAATTACACAACAAAATCTACACAGACATTGTTCTAAACTTATATTATCTTTTCTAAAATCACAACAAACCTACGACACTCATCATAACATCATTTCTTTCCATTTCACAACTGAAGAGACTGAAGCTCAGAGCAGGTGAACGGCCGGATTTAAATTTGATTCCAGTGAACTTTGCCCCAGGGTGTGCAACTGGCCTTTATTTCAGCAATTGCTATTATGTACCACGACTATAACACCCATGCTAATCATCAAACTGAAGTACCAAATGTTAGTCTAGACAGAGGCAAGTCCATAGTCCACATAGTCCACATCACCCCTGAGCCCCTAAATGCCCTAACTTTGTCTAGAAGTCCCCTCTAGATAAAATGAGGAATGCGTGTGTCTTATTAAAGAATGGGCCTAATGACTTACCGTTCTACAGCATAGAGATATTAAGTCACTGAAACATTATTAGTCATGAAAATCTCTCCAGCTACAAGCCACACTACTATCAGGCAGAACAACATGGCTTATATAATTTCTTTCAGATTCATTAAATGTTTTAAGCATAAACTCTTAAACTGGTAAGATAGCAAAGCAAGAAATTGGAGATTGATGTCTTCATCTTCGATTGCTGCCCCTTGGCACTGAGACTGGTTTACTGCACTGGATACTCGGCACTTGACACCACCCAAAGGCCTCTAGTCTGGGTGCTCAGGTTGATCCTCTAGATTTTCCCAGTGTCAGGCAGATACCTGTGCTCTGGGAGTGAGGGTCACATTGATGTGTGTCATTATCAGACCATGCTGGGCTTGGCATACAACCCTAAGACTGTGACCAGCCAGAGGCCAGCCTGGGTGGCCCAAGGGCTGCCCTTAGCTCTTTCTTCCAACATGAGGCAGAACAGGAAAAGGCCACAAGGTGAACTCTTGGGATTCAGAGTGAACTAGTAAAACCCAACATTTGGTAGATCCTAAGATTCTATCCTGTGGTAAGAATCTCCCAGCTTGCGCCAGTATTGACTGTAGACTTGCACTCTGGCGGGACAGAACAGTTTTGCCTATAGCATCATGTCATTCATGAACACTGGACAAGTCCTGAGCCCACTATAACCCTGTAGTGATGGATTACCCCTTTGAGGCAGTTCCTACTTTCTCAGTTCCTACTGAATAACATAACAGCTACAGATTCAGAGCAATGAAAACTAGGAATCATTGATGAAATAAACTTAAGACACAAAGAACAAGAAAGCCATCTTACGTTCATGAATTGAAAGACTAAATATCATCAAAATGTATATTATATACAAAGCAATGTATAGATTTGAAGCAATCTATTGAATACGAAAGACTTTTTCACAGGCCTACAAAAAAAGAAAAGAAGAAGAAAACTATTGAAATATGTACCAAAGCACATAAGACCACAGTTATTAGCCAAAATGTTCTTGAACTAAGGGAACAATGCAGGAAACATGCCACTACTTTAAAATATATTATAAAGCTACAGTAATTAAAAAGCACAATATGAGCATATAAACAGATGAACAGATCAATGGGACAGGATAGAGAGCCTAGGAAAATAACCACACAAGTGTACCTAAATGATGTTTAACATAACAGCTAATAAAAGTCACTGGAAATAAGAATAGCCTTTTAAATAAATAGTGCTGGGAAAATTGGATTTGTACACAAAAAAAAAAAGTGTGAAGAAAAGAAAATCCTTGCACATTTTTGGTGGGAATATAAGTTAATATAACTATTGTAGAAAACAGTGTGAAGATTACTAAACAAATAAAAATAGAGTTACCATCTGGCCCAGCGATTCCACTCCTGGGAGTATATCCAAGGGAAATGAAATCTGTCAAAGAGACATCTGCACTCCCAAGTTTATTGAAGTGCTATTCACAGTAGACAAAAAATAGAAACAACTAAGTGTCCATCCATCAATGAATGGATAAACAAAATGTGGTAAATATTGCCCAATTATCACTCAGTTACAAAAAGGAGGAAATCTTGTCATTTACACCAGTGTGAATGGACCTTGATGTTATTATGCTATGACAAATAAACCAAATACAGAAAAACAGTATTATTTTTTTCTCTCACCCCATGCAGAGTCAAAATCAAAGAAGAATATCCTGGTGCTGGCAGATGTGACAGCACAGAGGATTAAAATGCCACTTGGCAAGCCTACATCCCACACTGGAGTTGGAATCCTGGCTACTCTTCTTCCAGTTCAGCCCCTTTCTAATGCAATGGGAAGCAGCAGAGGGCTATACATGGAAGACCTACTCCAAATGCCGAGCTTCTAACTTCTGCTTCCTTCTTAAGATGTATGCTACACAGAATCACCAGCCTCTGACAACCAAAAACTTCAAAAAACTACTGGTGGATAATTAGGGAATAAATATCAACTGTTTATGTGTGCAGGTTATAGAAAACCAGAGACACAGGCACACACAGAAACAAAGACTGGGGAGAGAACAAGATGGCAGTATAGGGTGTAACTTACAGAGAATCATTAGCCAGAGTGAATCAGAGAGGGAAGATTCCAGGAGATAGGAAAGAACTGGCCGACGGCGGAGGGGAAGCTGGAGATTCTTGCACATGGGAAAGCAGTGGAGAAAACGGAGCGGTGTGGCAGTGACCAGATACCCCAGGGGCGGGCAGCAAGCAGCGATCACTGCTTCACTGGCACCCAGAGCTCCACTGGCAGAAGGGAAGGGGGAGTTCACGGATAGCTCAGGAGGTGAACTCAGGAAAAGAATTGCCCATCCTGCAGATTTGTTTGATCTGATCATGAGTAGAGAGAGAGCTGTAGCAGACCCCAGGTGGGTAGTATAGCAACAGAGTGGAGTTCATGTCCCAGAATCCCACTAGGGCCATCATGGGCGCCATTTTGTATACTGGAGCATAGGCTGTGGGACTGGAGGGACAACAGTGAGCTGCACATGAGTTAAACTGGGAATGAAATCACTTATGACTCAGCACATTGCACTAGTCCCACAGGGAAAACAGTGCAGACTTGACATCCTGCAAGTTCCACCTAAAATAGATCCAGGCAGCCCTAAGACCTAACGGCCAGCAGTTTTGGCAAGATCAGCACCACCAAAGCATGATGACTCAGGACAGCTAGTGTCTCCCCTAGTCCTGGGTACCACATAGACCAGGACTGGGAGAAAGGCTGTGCAGGCAATAGTGTGACCACAGCATGGGATCACAGGGAGTGGACTTTCATGAGCCAGGACTTGAACTACGGAGACTGTGGTGGAAGCCTAGTGCAAGATCCTGGGACTGAATCTCACCGAAGGCAGTGACACAAGTGACTGCAAAAAAGAACTGGGTATCAGATGCAATCACTAAATCTGACCTGCAGACCAGTGAATAACACAACTTAGAAACCAAACATAAGAAGAATCCGCTAACCAAAAGTACAATGACAATGACCAAGAGCATTTAGGAGGATGTATAGTAACTCTATAAGAGAGATTATCACATCTGGATGTGAGGATACACTGCAGTATGCATCTCTACTTTCAAATCAAAAATGGACTCCCAATGAAATTATTAAATATATCTTGAAAATAGGATGATAACTCTAACACTGTCCATATCTACAATGTCAGGATAAACTTAAAAAGCAGAATGATGGACTTTTGACTGTTTATGAAGGACTCCGTTACTGAAATAATCTGGGGGGAATCAGTGTGGGGAGGGGATTTGTGAATGGAAGAAGGAAAATCCCAGAACCTATGGAATTACATCACAAATTATTTTGAAAAATAAAGAAACAAAGACTTTATATTTTGAGCCTTTAGTTGTCATATGCATGTATTTTAAACATACCATAATCTAACTCATGAAAATTAACCAGTTTTTGTGAACAATTCAAAACAAATGATCATTTTTTGAGAAGAGCTATACTTCTTACAAAATCTGTGTAGTATTCAGCTACCCATATAATTTATTTCAGCTAGAGTTTTCCTAGAATGGTCCAGAGAACAGTGGTTCCGAGGAATACTAAGAAGTATTATGTGAAAATGATTGCAACATCCCAAACCAGACTTTAGAAAAGTCTAGTCAGAACTGTAAAAAGCCTTCTTTTATTCAACACTTCTTAGAACTGAAAATTTGGCAATGTACTAACAAGAAGGTATGATTTTCAGCAATTTGCAAAGTTATTAGATTAGAAAATTTCTCCTTTTCAGGCCTTCTCTTTCGGAGCAGCAGCACTTAACAAAACATATTTTCAAAATGTTGCTTTAAAACTCTGTGGACTTTAAAGTCATTGTTGACAGAATCTGTGAAAATATTGCAGCCCAATAAACAGCATGCATTTTAGTTGCAGCTTTTGTGCTTGCTTCTCTGCTCTGTGAGGGAAGAAAACGTACCACAAACTGGCCAATTTACATAATAAATGTAAAATGCCTACTGCCCGTGTCAAGTACCTGCTACCTCTGAGTCAGAGACCGGAGATGCATCCATGGGAGCTAAGACAGTTACAATTCAGTAGAAAAGGGATGTAGTAGGCAGATATTGGTAGCTCCAGGGGAACTGGAGAACCAGGCCAGAAGCCATGCAAGTGATGCTCTAAATCCTGCCGTTGCCCACCAACTCCACTCTGCTGTTGCCAAGACCAGCATGGCTGCTGCCAGAATGTGGATGCAAAAAAAAAAAAGGCAGTACTGCTGCAACTCTTTCCCCAGAAATGAAACCACAGCTTAAATTAATATCAGGAAAATTTTTTCGTCTTCACATGTTATCTTTAGCTTATAATTTAAATTTGGAGGTTGATTTTTTTTCTTTTTTGGTGGTTCTAACTACATTTGCCTGTCACCCGCCTTTAGGAAGGCAAGTGTCTAGCAATCTGACTACTGCTTTCCACCAAGACTACCAAGGAAATACACTTCTCAAAATCTAGCAAGTGATTCAGAATTTATATAGTTGAGCTGGACTAGAAAGGCTCGTCCTGTTGAAGAGTCAGCTCCATTGTGGAAATTGAGCTCTGTATCCTTAATGGTTGCTGAGGTCTTGGGAGTGACAAGAGCTAACAAGTAGCCAGCAGCTACAAAGAATCTATAATTATACCTGGCATATGACAAATATAGTAAAAGGGTGTGTCAATTACAACATTAAATAAAATTATTTTTCCACTGAAGAATGACTGAAGAATGGAAAGTGATTGATTACTGCTACATAGTAAAGAATGGACACTGGAAAAGCACAGGTGTAAACAGGCTGTTTGCTAAAGCTGCTCTTGCACACCTGGTAGACAAACAGGAATATAATGAAATAATCCAGGTTCACAGGTCTCAGAGGCAAACTTCATCTCTCTGACACTGAAGGCTTTTTCTCACCTGCAGCCCTCCACCTCTAATGTCGGGGAATTTGTTAAATGATGCAAATATTCTATCTCTTGGATTTCAGACAAACACAGCATCTGTGCATCTGTTCTGAAAAGGCTGTGCCCTTAACAGGAGTTGGAGCTTCCAGCCTGGTGCTTAAGTTCCATGAAGGCACTTTGGTGTAAACATATTATTATAGATTACGGCTACACTTAGTTGATAAGACTCTTTAAATTTATTTCTCCCTTATCTGAGTTGGGAAAACACAGTCTATTTTCTACCCTCATTTCCCAGCAGAAAGAAGGGAGAATGATTCATTGATGCTTCTGTGCAAACATGTGGAACTAAAGGGGGTCTCCAGGGGGGCAAATTTCAGCCTCATGGGTCTCATCCTAGAACCACTGACTCTTCAGTTTGGATATAATCAATCTATCGTCATTATGTTTTGACGCAATGCTCTTCTTGAAAAACCCAAATCACAGTAGCAATGCTGCAAGGGATGAAAAGTTGGGGTGTTTTGAGGAACAGCAGTTGCCGTTAATGTCGTGTCAGGCAGAAATCACACAGAGCCGTGTTAGTGATAGGAACAGTCTCTAGTCACAAATATGTAGGGAAATAATGTATATAGTGCATTCAGGGATCACCAAAGTATCTAATGGCATACTCCATGATAGCAAAACTGTCAAGCGGAACAGATCTGAAGGAACTCCTTTTGGAAGATCCAGGAAAAAAAAAAAAGAAATTAAGAAATTAAAGCAACTAAAATATAATATAGGTAAAGTTAAAGCTGCCCTCACAAAAAAATTTCCTGAACCTAAAGACATCACCTATGGAATCAAGCTCACCACAGATGTCCTCTCTAAACATCCTCACCACACCCCCCTCCTGGCAGCACCCCACTAGCACCGGGGTTGTTCATGGGATCTGGCACCCTGAGAAGCAGCACCTTCACCAACTCTGCAAAGCTTTTAGGACCAAGAACAATGCCAAAAGGGGGACCAGAGGCTGAGGGCATAATTCCTTTGGATGGGATCTCCTGTTTCAGTCTTCCTTCAATTCTTGTTGAAGATATGGTTTGTCATTTGGTGTTATCCCTGTTGTACTTGGCATTTCCACAAGTAACACAGTAAAATATAAATTGTTTGGCAGACATCACTACCATCTAAAATAAGAACTACATCTTAGAACAACCATCAACGCCAAGATGCCCTGTGTCATTCCATGAAGCCCTTGCACAGTTCTGCAGTGGCAAGTTCAAATCCTTTCTCACTTTCTCTGCAGACCTACCGGAAGGAGGCCATTTTAAATGCTCCTTAACCACTCCTCACCCTAAAACTAGCAGAGTCCGAGGGCATTCACTCACTCTGCTGTGTTTCTAGGCAATGCTGCCAGCTTTGGTTTTCAATGCAATCAGTTGAAAATTGCTCATGCAATAGCAAAGAACAGTCTACAGACAATAAACGCTCAAAGAAGAAAACAAAGGTGATTTTTCTAACAATGGAGAGAAAAATCACCATGTCCATATAACAATTCTATTAGCTGAGTCTCAGAGAGAATTATTACATACATAGTATCTGAGATTACGTCTCAAGTAACTTCCTTGTTTGAAAATTACTGGCTAGAAAACAGCTAAAAACAAACAATTTCAAATCCACTCTTTTACATATCTGAGAATTATTATAATTCTATTCCGTTACCACCATAAAGCTATCAACTGACGAATGTGGTTAAAGGCTGTGACAAATGTTTTCCCAATTTAATACACAAATTCTAAAACCAAATGAAAAAAATTTAAGCGTTGGATTTGTTATAAATTAATACTCCAACAACTATAAAATCTAAAGGAGAAATAGTACATTTTAGAATAGAGTCATTAAAATAGATTTGAAACTCAAATTAACGGAATTTATACGTTACTTCATTAACATAGGGCTGTATGATAGGTCCAGAATGTGCTATAAACTTTGTGATAAGTGCAATTACTCAATAAGTATATACTTAGATTGTGTGTATGTGTGTATATAGCATACTGTCTTTATAAAGCAACTTTACAGAGTTTGCTCGTTTGAATTATAAATGTATCTTACCACAGGTTCTTTATGATGTACTTTTGGGGGTTGGTGCCATAGTACAGCTGAGGAAGCTACTGCTTACAACGCTGGCATCCCATATTGAAATGCTGACTGGAGTCTCGAGTTCTTCTTCCTATCCAGCTCCCTTCTAAGACACCTCAAACGGCAGTGATTGCTGCTTCCCTGCCGCCCATGATGGAGACCCAGACAGAGTGCCAGGTTCCTAATTTCAGCATGGTCCAGGTCTGGCTATTGGAAATCATCTGTTGAAGATGGAAGAAAACTTCATCTCTCACTCTGTCTTCACAAGAAAAAAAAAGAGAGAGAGAGAGAGAGAGAAAGGAAAGAACAGAGGGAAGGAAGGAGGAAACTTTTTTCTCACTTAGATATTATAAATACTGGTTCCTTGATTTGTAACATACTGTGGCTAATATGTAATATAATATGCATGTGCTAGAAAATATCAATCAAATAAATATACTATTCCAGTGCTTTGCTGCTGTGTTTTGTTGCTGCTTTGCATGCCTGCAATAATAGACACTGAAACATAATATTAGACAAACATATAAAGATCAAGGTTCATCATTCTTCAAATTTTGGAAAATATATCACTAATGATATATTCTTGATTACATCGGCTTTTAGAAGTGAGATTATCCATATATATATTTACAATACAGTGTCTCAGGATGTTAGAACAGAAGTCATTGCTGTAATATGCAATTAAAAGCATCATGTGTACCAGTACCAGAAAATGTGCATCATTTGTAGAGCATCTAAGACAGACGACAATCTATCACATGCTGCTCAAGAGTTCACCCTATCCACAGCATACCTCAGTCCATCCTGAAGTGGAAGTTATAGAGCATGCTCACAGAACAGCACATGCCCTCAAAAGATGACAAACAGTGCAATACATGGACAAAATGCACAAATACTCATCTGTCTTCATTGTTAATTCTCAAGTAGAATTGCACCTGCTTGTGTGCTGAGTCAGCAATACTAAGTATGTCTTTTTATGTTCACTAACCCAACTACTTTACCCTTTTAACTTATTCCTCATTTGTTGAATACTATGTGCCTTGTGTATCAGCCTGGAAGTCCAGGGCCATGTGCACTGTTGAAGAATCATCTTCCTTCTCCCCACGGAAAATCATATTTTCCATTTTGCATCTTCACAGATGCTTAAAGATCCACTTACCCCAGCAGAGTGCCGGCTCATGGGTCAGCTCCCCAGTGCACTATCTGGTTTCCAGCTAATGTTCTTGGGAAGCCAGAAAATTATGGACCACATATTTGGGTTACTGCTACTTACATTGGAGATGTGGATCAAGTTACTGCCTTATGATTTGACCTGTCCCCGTCACAGCTGTTACTGACATTTTTGGAATCAACTAGCAGATGGAAGTCTCTCTCTCTCTCTGTCTCTCTCTCATTCTCTATTTCTCCCGCCTTCCATGCCAGCCTATCTTTCAATACATATGTCTATTTTTAAAAGTTTACAGTTGTTCATTTTAATTTGCATCAAAGTATCACTGCAAATTATGAAATCTTTGTTCCTTGACCCACAGTAGGAATGACGTACTTGACAACAATCTCTTACAGTTTTCAGAGTGAATCAAATATAAAAAAGAGAAAACAAATGATTCAGTTTTTTTCATACTAAGTTTAAAGAAACAAAACATATTTTAATTATTACAAGAAATGCTTGCTGGCCTTCCCTAAGATACTCCTACTGATTTCTTGGGCGGATGGATAGGTGGCATCTTGCAAAAATTATGCCTTCCTTGTAGGGAGTGTTCTGCTTTTCTGTCATCCAACCATTAAATGTCCCACAGCCAGGTGACAGCCTCAGCAAAACACATCTAGTATTATATCAAAAGCTTGTCATTCTCCTCGCCTTGGGCCTGACTCTAAAAGGTTTCTGAATCCTGGCAAGCACCTGAAATTCAATCAAAATATAAAGTGTGCATTGGGAGACTGGGGACAGAACAGATCAGAGTGACAAGAACAGGATTTTATGATTTCTGCATGGCAAAGGGTCGATTTTCTCCTAGACAAAGTGAAAACAATCATAATTTAAAATAGCTGAGTAATTTTACAGTAGTACAATTATGTCTAGAATATGTAATTTTAGTCATCAAATACTTAAGATTATTTGACAGATTTTATATTTAATCCATAAAACAACAGATACATAGAAATATCGGAAAGTTTACAGGTGGACACAAAATGGGATTTCAGTCAAGATTTTCCTTTTTTTTAATATATTTGGAAAAGGGACGTCATTTGCAGAAAAATAAAATCCCACTTATAAGTAAAGTTTGTAAAAGGATAAACTAAAAATATAATAAATAACACCTAAAAATGAAGTGGTGAAATATTTTTAAAAAGTGGTAATTTTTTTATGAACTCATGCTGTGGAATCATTTCCAGAATCTCTAAAAGAAAATCCTAAAGTCAAGACACAAACAGCACCAGAAAATGTTGATAACAAGTCTTGTAGACTGACAGGACACATCGTTCTGATACAAAAAAACAAAATGAAACAATAAGAATGGTCAAGTGGAATGTACAAAATTACCCAAAAAATAATTTTAAAAAATTCTCCTGAAATGAATTAGAAGTTGCTGACTTAGACGCCTTTCACCTGGAACACCGCCCATACTGAGGATTCTGCTCCATGGTTCTTTCATATTCTCTTCAGTATTGTTAGGTGTTTGCTGACAGGTTTTACAATTACTTTACATTTTTTCCCTCACAGAGACATAATAATTTTTTACATAGCATGCATAATTAGCCAGAAACAATAATAAAGGGTTGAAATAGAAGTGAGAAAATAAATCAAGCAGCAATGGGGTAAAGCAGCATTAGTTTAAGTTGCTGTAACTGAGAAACAAGAAAGGCTGATGGATAAAATTACTGCCAGTAACAGGGACACTATCTGGAAATAAAAGCAGTTTTTAGGATAACTTGTCAGTTCATCCAGTATGAAATCTCTAACAAGTAGCTGGGAACACACAATACAATCACAGAATGGAAATCAATGTTTCAGATACAGTTGGGCTACACGTAACTATAGATTGTTGCTAAAGACCTGAGGAGAGGCTAGAACTCATCCTCAGAGAGAAACATTTTTCAACAACAGGATAAGAGAGTAACAGAGCCCTTCAAGGGTGAAAGCAACAAATCAGGTACTCAGAAGTAAAAAGGAAGAAGACCAATATAACACATGCTGCACATCCTGAAAAGTCAGAGGTTTTGCAAGAAGATACAGGAAAAAGATAAATGGTCACTCCCCTGGCTCAGGTGTCATGAGTTCTATCAGGACACAAAGATGAAAAATCACTCAGTTTTGTTCAAGGGATGGACCACATTAGTTAAAGTAAGTGAATCCACTTATATGATATTTTCACACCAGTGAAATTCTATTTGTCAGAAACTTTCACCCTTATCTTTGAGTGTGCAGACTATCATAGGAAGGAATTTTGAAAACTACTTAGGAAAATAAAATTTAAAAATAAGTTTATTTGGGTGCAAAATAACTGAAATTCATGTCTACTTTCTCCTCATGATTGTTTTCCCTGAGCGTTTTTGAAGATATCTCCTGCAGGAATAGATAGCAAAACCTTGTGTTAAAATAAACTTAACTCTCAGCTGTAGACAACTGCCTAGGTTGCCTGGTACCTAGGCAGCTGTTACACCTGGAGAGCTGCAACCAGTAGCTGTGGGCATTCTGGCCTGGTTAACACCAAATTTGTGTTAACTATAAAGTATACCAGCTTAGTTTCTTATCGCTTTTTTCTCTTTTTCTTAAAAAAAAAAAAAGTGAGGAATATGGCCCCTATTCTGTCACCCAGGTTGGGGAGCTGCAAATTGTCCAGGGAAGGAGGTCTGTAGACATACTGGAGTGGGAACAGCTGAGGGCTTGTTTGACATGGAACAAGTGGCTTCTGAGGGCCTCAACTCAGACCCTGGCCACAAGGAAAACCACAGGATGTATGGTCCAATCTTGCAGTACAAGTATCGGAACTGGGCCTCCTCAACTGCTAATACCTGTGTAGTGGACAGCATGTCCAGATGCAAATGGGGAATATAACAGTAAGCTCATCTGGACCAGCAGGGGACATCAACAGCTTCATCAAAGGATGGACAGCAGAACAGGCTGGACAATTTTCCTGGACAAGCTTTACAGCATGTTCCTGGGTCTGTGGATGCACTAAGGTGGAGTTTGTCAACCAATGTATCTTGGACACATTTTTTTAAACCTTGGAGCAATGAAACCGGCAGCTTCTCCAGAACCATCAAAACCACCCAAGGAACACTCCCACAGCACTTTTCCCCACATCGGGTTTGCTAAGGAATCATCAAATGACTGTCCCACATCCCCGGGTGCTGATGTAGTTTGGCAGCAACGAACAGCCCCTCCCCTTCCCTGCAGACCTGCAGACAAAGGAGAAAAAAAAAAAACACATATGTCCACACACCTTTTCTACACCTGAACCTCCTCACCCTAATCAGAGGTGCAAGTGGGTGTGCATCCGTCTCAACTATGTAAACAATATTAAAAAGAAAATTTTAAAAATAAAAAAGTAAAACAACTAAACCTGATTTTTTTCATTCTACTTTGCATGAACTTTCTGAAATCCCCATGAATATACACACATATAGATAACATGTATGTAAATAACAGGAAAAAAGCTGCTTATCTATTCTAAAATACAAGTGAGCATATGATCCTCACTTTCCTTCCCTAACTTTTATTGTGGACAAGTGGGAATCCATTGCTACTGACTTCTGCAGTCATTTGAGAGAAATGAGATTATTTTCTTTAACAGAATACTGAGGAAATACCAAATTGATCACTAATGCATTTAATGGCAGAACCAATTTTCCAGCTTTCTGTACATTCATTATCACGCCTTGCAAGGTCGTGGCACTTTATTGGTAGTCCTTTAAAGACAAAAGATGTTAGATTCTATTTGCTGCAAGAGAAGTTTACTCAATTCAATGTGCTAACATTATTCATTATTCCATTAGTGTAATGGAGGTTACAGGTTCCAAGGAATAAGCCTAGTTTATATTAATAAGCGGTTGCTTCTCATTGCATCTTAAGTATGCTGCGTCTTCTCTCTATAGTATCTGTCCTCAACAATGGATGACAATAGCAAACATTCAGATAAGAATAATCATAATGAAAAATATAAATCTCCAACAGTATCTTCCACGTAATTTCAAAGATCTTATTTTTTTTAACCTAATCGTTCCCATGTACAGATATCTTAAAAGGGAAGAATTCAAAATTTTTAATGGATTTTCTTTGTTCAGTTCTTTCAAAATGAAAAGAAATTCTTAAAAATAAATGCAAAGGTGCCCGGCACAATGGCCTAGCAGCTAAAATCCTCGCCTTGAATGTTCAGGGATCTCATAGGTGCACCAGTTCCAATCTTGGCATTCCCGCTACTCATTTAGCTCCCTGCTTCTGGCTTTGGAAAGTAGTGGAGGATGGCCCAAAGCCTTGGCACCTTGCCCCAGCATGTGAGGACCAGAAGAAGCTCCTGGCTCCTGGCTTTGGATTGGCTCAGCTCTAGCTGTTGTGGCTACTTGGGGAGTAAATCAGCGGACAGAAGACCATCCCCTCTCTTTCTTTCTTCCTCTCTGTATATCTGCGTTTCCAATTAAAAAATAAATCTTAAAATAAATAAATAAATAAATAATAAATCTTTAAAAAATAAATGCAAAGGAAAACATGAAATATTCCTGTTACACATATCTATTTTATTACATAGGTACTATAAAACACTTCTAGTTTCAAACAATTTGGTCTAAACTTTAGATGTAACATTTTAAAGATATTCTAATTTTCCCCTGTTTTATATAGTGTTAGAGGGCTCACTTTTTCTTAAGTTATAAAAATACTGAATTTCCTCTATTGAGGTATAAAGAATGTATGCACAAATACAATGCTTTGGGAAATATTACTTTCAAAATGTGAACAGGAACAATTTGAGGACAACGAATAGCTATCCTTTATTATTTATTTTTCCTTTTTACCTGTGCCTCTCCTCTTCGGATTCACTGTTACTTTCTCAGGGTGCCTATGAGTCACGCCATGCTCCTCTGATTCACGAAGTCAGAGGTTCTGAGACTTCTGGAGTCCAGTGCCTCCCGCAGCTCCAACGGATCCGTAATCATGATGCACTGGCTCATCATTTCAAACATCCCCAGAAGTACAACTCTCCTTTCTTTGTTTAAGTCACAGTTTAATGCACTCCTTAATTCCCCCTTCATTTCTTCCTGCACAGGTGCCAAAGGCATCTCATGAAAATGCAATCTTCATTGTGTCACACCCCGTTCAGAAATCACCCTTGAGTGAGCAAATAATAGCAAATTATAATCCATATAATGAACCATACTGTTCAAAACATTACAGTGAATAACCATTCACTTCCTCTTTCCTGGAGGGCATGCATATTGTTAACCTCTTGCACATGATCAAAACACAGTTATAATGAGATTAGGTTACTTGACCAAGGATAGAAAAAGAGAACAGCAGTTCCAACAGGATGCAGGTTCACTGATCCCTATGCTGAGTTCTCTTAACACACTAAGCTTTGCACTGAGGTCATACATCCATCTAACCCCACTTAACCAATCAGCAGCATTTTTGATTATTTTAATAACATCTCATGAATAGTCACAATGGTTCTCAAGCCAGAGAACAGGAGGCTGGGACAAGCAATAAAACTTAGAGAAATGAAAAACCTTTGCATTACTTTTGTCACCGGGAGTCTGCAAATTCAATGTCATAATTGAATCAGTCTTACAAGCTCTGGTGTCTGCAAAGGCCACCTCTCTCCCTTGGAGGTTTTCAGTAAAAGGACAATCACTTTAAGAAACTGAATGTGGCCACCTGGACTATTCAGTCACAACGCACCTAAGTGGTGTACAGCACAGCTGGCTAAGCCTTTTAGATTGATGTCAAAGTCAAATGATTACTAAAATTGAGCTGAAGGTAAAAGGAGTCAACAGCAGAAAAGAGATGCCAACATCTGAAACGTGGTGTCACACACACACCCTCACACAGAGATATACACAATGTACTGAATCACCATACAAACGTGAGGCTTCACTAAATCAGAAACAAGAGCTCAAACTAGGACTGTTTCTAAAGGATTATTCTACTCTAATAATACTGGGGGAATTAGAAGGGAGAGCGGATTTGGGGACCAGGGAAGGGAAATCCCAGAGCCCATGCAACTGTATCATAAAATAGTATTTTAAAAGGCAAATAATAAAAAAATTCATACTGGGTAAACAAGAGCTTAAAATAGAAAAAGAAAAGCAGAAACCAAGGAAAACTCTGTCTTCTGTTAGGAAATTCCAGGCCTGGATGAAAATGTTCTATAACCGACTAATAAGGAAATATTATGTTATAGGACATCAATGCATACAGGAAAGAGTATACGCCATCTATGACACTGGAACACACAGTTTCCAAAGAACGCCCGCACATATGACATCAGGTAAAATTCCAGAGGGCTTCAAGCACCTCTCTCAGAAGCACATGGAAAGCTGTTACTCACATGATCGTGCTTTATGATACAGAAAAGATACAGTTAGACATGAGGATGTCAAAAGGGCAGAGTCTGATAAAAGCACCAAATGCAGAGTATGTGTTCCTCTATCCCATTCAGAAGTCACAGTTCCTCTGGAGTTCACACGTGATGCTACCGACATAGTTGTGTCCCTCAAGGAGGCCAGCTTCACTTTTGTGTCGTTTTCATCTTCACAGAGGCTTGACTGACTGATCTCAGGCTCCTGGTCAACAAACACCGTATGACCCACAACCCCCACTCTACCTTACACTGAGTCTTCACTGAGTCTTACACTGAGCATGCTCAGCCCCTGTCCTAACCGTTCGTGAGTGTGACCAAGCCCTCTCCTAAGCCATACTGATCAACTATGCAGTCTAACCACGCCTCTCACACAGACTCTGTGGGCCTAGAAACTATCCCTGCAAGGCCAATGGCAATGTCCAGACCTTGTTTGTTGAATGGGACACATGCTTCAAGTGTGCAAAAGTTGTGGTAGCACTGGGAAAATTACAACCAACAGTGCATAAAGACAGACATGAGACATGATACTCCAGCAGGTGTTTTGGCCTTCAGTTTAAAACATCTTCTTCCTGTGAGTATTTCTACATGTCAAACATTTAGCCTTTCAAATAACAATTTACACTCAATATAATAGAATAAATATTGCTGTGCTTATCTAAATTATAGCCTGACTAACTGATCAAGTGCCTTTCATATATCACTTTATATAACTCACTGTAAAAGAATGAGTCAATATTAAACATTTTATTGGATCTGTTAAGAAAAAGTCTTAAGCCAAAGGTCAGATGTAATATTAATAATTTCCTTTGCAGAATCATAATTTCCTCCCTTTATTTTCGTGTGATTTGGCTCTCCTACACCATGTGCTTAGTGAGGGAGTAAATCACTCCTCCAGAAACCACATAAATCTTCTCTGCACTGCTTACATTCTTCACTGCTCCAGGAACCGATATATTTGAGTTCTGACCCTTTAGGTCTTTATGTGCTTTGTAATATCTCTGAAGTTGTACCTTCCAATTTCATTTCCACAGCTCCATGTGGAAGACCTTTGATCTGTCTGGCCCTGCCACAATGAAATCTTGCCCAGCACTGTTTCAAAAGGAGATTTTACAAGCATTAAAAGCAATCAGTAGACTATATGTCACTTAATTGCTAAAAAAAAAAGAGTCATGTTCAAAGAGGCAATTTTATAAAATATTAAAAGAAAGGACTACACCTGTAAAATATAAACACAGTTCAACGGAGATTTCAGATTACATTTCATGAACAGGCAATCCACAAAGGCAAGAAATCCAATATATTTTAGCACAATGATTGTAAGAAATAAACTATAGTCCTGCAGTGAGATTTAAACTCAGATCTTGTGCTGAATACAACACAGAGCTACAAATAAGAAGGTAATGCATACCAATATTAAACACAGAAAAACTCCCTATGGATAGTAGCTCTATAGATGTAATACAATTTTGTTTTATTTTGTTTTATTCTTCCCAAAGACCTAAAAGGACACAATGAAATAAATGTGGTAAATGGATTTGTTCTTTCTGCAGAAAGAGATATTAAATAAGTAAGAACCAAGCAAAATAACCAATTTCAGGAATTGGACACTTTTTGACAGTAAATCTAGGTCTAAAAGTTGTTTCTAAAAAGCCTAACCTACTCTATATTAGCACCTTTCAAAAACTATGCAGGCTTGGGTGCGGCATTCAGGACCACCTTCACTGCACCTGGGAATGAGCTGATACTGTCACCAGAGTGGCCTGAGCCAGCGGGCAACTGGTACAGCAGACCTTACCTCCAACCAAGACAACCACTGAGGTATAAATACCATGCAGAATTCCTCCATGGACTGGCTGAAACTGAATTCACATAAAACAAAGTACTCCTGTGGCTTCCTCCACTTCCCTTTTTACTCCCTCTGCCCTTGTCATGGATTTCTCCCACAGCTTTTGCCTAGCCATGTCATTTGTAATCAGAACTTTTTCTCAGGCACTATCCTTGGGATATCCAACACCAACACAAATACAGGGGATTATGAAATGTTCCAAGGATTTCTAGAAACTTCATACATTTCCTCATATTTGGCTAACTTTGCTTTCTCCACTTTTCTTATTCTAATTTGTTATCCAAAGGCAAATTTTAGTTTTACAAAAATAAAACCACAATGTTTGAGCAGACCAGAGCTTCCCTTATACTCAAATCGACATGAGCATGAAGCAGAGGGAGAAAAAGCCGGTCTCAGAGACAACAGGGTAGGTGGGACACCAGAAAACTACCACATCAGCCAATTTAATGTGTAGGGCCTTCAAAAGAAAAACAAGACATGAGGACACAGCAAAGGCTTGCAAAAGATATTGCAAAGATCGAACTGGTTGGAATTCAGCTCTTTCCCTACTAAATGAGGCGGAAAGATCTGCAGTGTGGTGGAAATGTTGCACTCACTGGTTTCCCAGTGGCTCAAAAGAAAAAGCTAACAAGAATCTAAGGAATACAAGTAGAATTCAGAAAGTTCATGGAAAACAAAATTAAAATATAAGTTCATTTTGCTGCATAAAGAGTTGAAACGCATATTTATCTCTCAATTTGTTGTAAATTTGAGATATGTATATATATTTAAACTAAAGTGCTTCTAAAATATCTAAAAGGAATTATGCTTCCCAATTTATGCCATTTTGCTTTATCCCATATTAGAAGACTCTTCTTCATTTCACTTCTTTTTACCTCCTCTCATACTGTATGTGCAACTTGATTTCATTAACATTTTTGGAACTCAGTGAGTATGGTAGGCAGAAATGTGACAAATTATGTGATTTTTATCAAATTCTGAATCTTCCTACTTCTCTTAGGACTTCCCCCATGGCTCAATTGTATAGATACAATATTTTATTTGCTACATGCCTTTTTTTTAAAGATTTATTTATTTTTTTATTACAAAGTCAGATATACAGAGAGGAGGAGAGACAGAGAGGAAGATCTTCCATCCGATGTTTCACTCCCCAAGTGAGCCGCAACGGGCCGGTACGCGCCGATCTGAAGCCGGGAACCAGGAACTTCTTCCAGGTCTCACATGTGGGTACAGGGTCCCAAGGCTTTGGGCTGTCCTCAACTGCTTTCCCAGGCCACAAGCAGGGAGCTGGATGGGAAGTGGAGCTGCCGGGATTAGAACCGGCGCCCATATGGGATCCTGGCGCGTTCAAGGCAAGGACTTTAGCCTCTAAGCCACTCCGCCAGGCCCGCTACATGCCTTTTAAAATTAGCTTGAGGGCTCGGCGGCGTGGCCTAGTGGCTAAGGTCCTCGCCTTGATCCCATATGGCTGCTGGTTCTGGTCCCGGCTGTTCCACTTCCTCTCTGTCTCTCCTCCTCTCAGTGTGTCTGACTTTGTAATAAAAATAAAATAAATCTTAAAAAATAAAAAAATAAAAAAATAAATTAGCTTGATAATTGAAGATTAAAAACTACTTGGGAAAGAACAAGAGCAACTCATTGCCTTGATCTCCTTGGGAGAAATCCAGATCCTGAATGCTCTGGTGAACATGTGGGCACAGTTCCCCCTAACAGGTGGTCCATTAAATGTCAGGCTGTTTATCAAGGCCCTGCCCGTTTTTCCATGCCTTATTGCTAAGCTATTCATGTGCTGCAATCAATAAATAGCCATGGGCTATTTGGTAAACTGAACGCTATTTTCCTTATGCCAGAGGATTTGCAAACAGGTTCTCAAATATAGTTTAATTCTTTGCAATGTTTAACTGATAGCATTCAAGTCATACATACATCAAGTTATACTTCCTAATACACACATAAATTTAAAATACGATAAGTTTTAGCTACTTAGCGCCTTAGAGATTTTCATCTCAGATCATAATCAAATATTTCAAAATAGAATGGAATTTATGTCATAAAATATAAGAGGAATTACTCTCAAACAACAGGAATCTTTTCCTTTGATATTCGTGAAATCTATCAGGGAAAATCCTATCAAAGGAGAGCCCTCCAGTAATTAATAGCAAACAATCCTTAATTAAAAACATCCTATACATTTCAAAAGTTCAATACAAAGACAATTAGAAAAATATTCAAATAAACCAATACATACAAATTGACAAATAAAAGATCCTTTCACCTCTACTAATTAAACAGTGATCACCATTTGGACTCAAAGGCTTTAGAATAATTGTTCACATCTATGTGTGCATTGTCTATAATTTCTCATATTACTGTCTAATTTGCTGTTTTAAAGGCATTTCTAATATACTGGGGTCATTACCATACTATTTTGATGCATTCAGGTCGAATGCCTCTTTCAACAACGATATATCATTTCACCCTAATATAGAAAATTATGTTATAAAATATTTTATTCATGACCATCTAAATTAGTTGCTCTCCAAAATATATATGTGGGTTCAACCAAACAAGAACTAAAAATATTTGGGAAAAATTGTGTCCTCAGTGAACAGGCACAGACACTGTATTATTCCCGAAATAGTTCATTATAACAACAATTTTTATAGAATTTAGGATTTTTAGAGATAATGTGCAATCCAGAGATAATTTAAATCACACAGGAGGATGTGTGTATGTAATAGACAAATAGCACTGCATGTCGTACAAAAGATTAGAGCATCTGCAGATTTCACTATCTCTAAGGATTCTTTGTGTGGAGGGATGATGATACACACACACAACCATACATGACACACACATACCAGTAATAAGCATATTTACATGTGCAGTGCTATGTGTGACCTGTAGATATGTGTTTACAGTTTCTTCTGCCTCACATACTATCATTATGTTCATATTATAGAAGATGTACACTTCTTGTTCATTATAACCTGCCTCTGTACATATATCTTGCCTTTCTTAAAATACCTTCTAAAGGCCTGGCATGAAAGCCTACTAGCTGAAGTCCTCACCTTGCATTAACTGGGATACCACATGGGCGCTGGTTCATATCCCAGCTGCTCCACTTCCCATCCAGCCCCCTGCTTGTGGCCTGGGAAAGCAGTCGAGGAAACCTTAGGACCCTGCACCTGCATGGGAAACCCAGAAGAAGTTCCTGGCTCTTGGCTTCGGATCGACTCAGCTCTGGCTGTTATGGCTGCTTAGGGAGTGAACCAACAGACAGATCTTTCTCTCTGTCTCTCCTTCTCTCAGGAAAACTACGTTTCAAATAAAAGTTAAAAAATACATATCTTCTAAGTGCACTATAGAATGATGAATTGCATGTCAGCTCTAACAATCTGTATGATTCCAGAACTGTGGTATTTTTATCTAAAAAGTAAAAGTAAAAGGAAAACACTAATTTTCTCAGATATCTCTCATTAAACTTAGAGTAAAGGAGCAAATGATTTCTAAAAAGTCTTATTCAAAGAGAGTAAGAACAGATTTTCTGCAAGCTCATAATGTTCCAGATTATGTTTATTTCACTAGATACCATGATTCACATATCTCTTGGGTAGTGCACTTCTTTATAATGAAGAATAAATCAGGTTAAAATTACTGTAAATCAAGTTCCTGCATATGGATTTTCTCCAGCCTTAGAAATGCTAATATAAGCACCCGCTTCACGTTACCATGATGGTTTGATTTAGTTTGCACGTGGTATTTTTCCAGTGCATACTACTGGGGAATTGATCATGGCTGAGTGACTGTCACTTGCCCTTGGAGGACCAACACAACCTGTGTGACAGAGGAGCACAAAAGGAATGTTCTCTTCAGAAGAAACAGCCATGGAATTCATGAAAAAGGAGCAATGTGAGAGTAATCGGTCATTCATTGTGCTACATCAAAACGTACAGGATGAGGCTGTGCAAGACTATGAGCGGAGTGTTTTCAAGATACCACAAAGGCATAACACTAATGTGAAGTCAAAGCACAGAAAGTCTCATTTTGAGCTCTTTCAAAATATAAGAATACATGGGCAAAAGTCCATCAAATTTTCACCTGATATTATGAATATGAGAACTACCAATATTCAACCATCCTCAGGCATCCATTTTGGTGGTCTTCATTCAGTGAATAATCTACCATAGCAAACACAGGCATTGGTCACAGTGTGCTCCTCCTTTGGTTTTACTTCTTTCATATCCAACTAAAAATATTTACGTGTGCTTTCTACAGTGTCAACAGGTGTAAGTATTGGCCATTTTGATCCATATGAACTTGACAGTTTTCTCAAGTATTTGCATATATGCTGTTGGAGATCAGAGTTAAGTTCCGTTTCTTTCTTTTTTTTTTTTAAAAAGATTTATTCATTTTATTACAGCCAGATATACACAGAGGAGGAGAGACAGAGAGGAAGATCTTCCGTCCGATGATTCACTCCCTAAGTGAGCCGCAACGGGCCAGTGCGCGCTGATCCGATGCCGGGAACCTGGAACCTCTTCCGGGTCTCCCACGCGGGTGCAGTGTCCCAAAGCTTTGGGCCGTCCTCAACTGCTTTCCCAGGCCAGAAGCAGGGAGCTGCATAGGAAGTGGAGCTGCCGGGATAAGAACCGGCGCCCATATGGGATCCCGGGGCTTTCAAGGCGAGGACTTTAGCTGCTAGGCCACGCCACCGGGCCCAAGTTCCGTTTCTTAATGTGGGGTTAATTCAGACAAACTTATTACAATGAACTTCATTCTCCTCAGCACCATGAATTACAGAGCTCTGAATGAACATACGGCCTTGTTTCTGAACTCATCATTGCTTCATTTATTTGCTTTTCTTTTCACCACTACTATACTACTTTTAAGCGCTGTACATGCACAGTATTTGTGAAATCTGATCATGCCAATTCTTAAATGTCGTTCCTCAGGATTATCTTACTCTAGCTATGTTGCATCTCCTTAAAAATTTTGGAATTTAATAGACATTCACACAGATAAAAAGAAAAACACTTGCTGGGAATCTAAGCAGGATACAATTAAACGATAAGCCAATTTCAAAGGAACTGGCTTCTTTTGTTCCTTGAGTCTATGAAGGGCAAGTCCAGGTTAAGCCAGTACATGAACATTTGAATGCTATAGCAGAGCACCAGTTCCGGTCCTGGCTGCATTGTGTCCAGTCCAGGTTCTGTTAATGTGCTCAGCAAAGTGTGAAGAATGGAAGGGACCAATCATTCCATCTAAGTGGGAGACCCCGAGTGAGCTCCAACATCCTGTCTGTGTCATGGGCATTTGGGGAGTGAAGCACCAGAGGGAAGATCCATCTTTCTCTCTCCTCTCTCTCTCCCTTTCTCTCTCTCTCTCTCTCTCCCTCTCTCCCTCTCCCTCTCCCTCCCTCTCTCTCTCTCTCTCACACACACACACACAGACACACCTTCACTCTGCCTTTCAAATAAAAGGATCTACCAATTACTAATTACAATAGATCCAGTCAATTCTCTCAAAACTATTACAATATTATTTTCTATTAAAAGCCACATATATTTGTATTTTTATCTAATTGGATTTCTTTGTGAATCATGAATTAGGAAAGGACTTCTCTAGAAAGAGAGAAGTACTGTCCTGAGTATAGCAGATTTCTAACAGTAAGAGCTTCCCACACATCCAGGCTCTTTGACAAGCAAAGTAGTAATGTGCACACTGGCTAAAGTGCCTCCCAAAACAAAAAATCAGGTTGCTGTTCATTCTTCCCTTGATTTTAACAAACTACAAAATTACTTTAAATAAGTAAATAAACTTGTCGGTTATTTTCCCCTCAAAAATGAGCCAAGGATGCTATGTTTTCAGTTTAGCATATGGCTTTACCAATTTCCATGACTGGTTCCAAACCAACAAAAATTAAAATGCATTTACTTTGTGAATCTGAACAATTGTGTGAGTATAGGTCTATTTTGTAGTTCAGTTCATTTAAAATATATTGTTTTCATATATATAACATGTGAAATAAAATAATTTTTAAAATATTTATTTATTTTTGTTGGAAAGGCAGATATAAAGAGAGGAGGAGAGACAGAAAGAAAGATCTTCCATCCACTGATTCATTCCCCAAGTGACCACAATGGCTGCAGCTGAGCCAAGCTGAAACCAGGAGCCAGGAGCCTCTTCCAGGTCTCCCATGCGGATGCAGGGTCCCAAGGCTTTGGGCCATCCAACATGGAAAGCAGACAATTTAGATACATCTGATTCTGTCTTCTCCCAGCTGCCAGGGTGTTGCTAGGAAATTCAAGTTTCCCAGTAAAGTGCTCCAAATGAAGGTTTACAAGGTTACTTTGTTGAAGCAAATGTCACCACCTGTTCAGAATGCAGTTATTGCAGGTATGGCCTATGTAATAACCTACAACAGTGACCTGAAGGAGTTGCTTCGGGCAGAGAGATGTGAACGTGGTTGGTTTCACAGGTGATATCTTAAGGACGTGGGGCCATGGCAGCCACATGGCAAAGCTGACTGGAGTTTCAGGCCCCTGCTTTAATCCCTTCCACATCTGCCTGTTAGAGGCATTTGCAGAGTGGAGCAGAGACTCTCTGATTTATGTAAAGCCAAAGTAAATAAACAAATATTTACCAGTTATACTTAAGAACTAGAGAATTTATCAGCAAGTACCCGATTTGTCAAGAGCAGTCTGCACCATTTAACTACATTTATAGTGGAAAACACTATTAGCTGTTTGTATTCACTTAATGAAAACTGACCATGGCATACCAATCCTGAAGCCAAATTCTGCTATTCATGTTACCAGACACCAGAGTAGCATTTGCTAAAACCTCCTTGTTATTCAGAGAGGAAAGAGCATGTACTTGTTTTTATTTGATCTCTAGATAAGATTTTTGTTGCTGACACGGGGGAGCTTTCCAGCATGTGAATGTGGCAATATTTTATCCAACATGGAAAGCAGACAATTTAGATACATCTGATTCTGTCTTCTCCCAGCTGCCAGGGTGTTGCTAGGAAATTCAAGTTTCCCAGTAAAGTGCTCCAAATGAAGGTTTACAAGGTTACTTTGTTGAAGCAAATGTCACCACCTGTTCAGAATGCAGTTATTGCAGGTATGGCCTATGTAATAACCTACAACAGTGACCTGAAGGAGTTGCTTCGGGCAGAGACAATGACAGCAGTTTCTGCTTCTTCAGCTTTCGGAATTGTTGTGTCCCCATCGTGTTCTCCACACTTGTTATTCAAGTTTCCAATCGTACCCTCAACCCTTAAAATTCATCCAGTGTGTTGCGTTTTTTATTTTGACCTGAGATTCACAGCCAAATGCATTTCCAGCATAAAATAAATATATTAGAATCTACTCAATATTTTTCTCATGTAGAGGTGAACCTAGTTATTAAAGTTCATTTGTTAAAATGATTTTTAATAAACATAAACAGGTTCATCTGTATGTAGGAAGATAGGACTAACAGACCTAATAGCTCCTGTAGTGTTGATCACTGATGGGTGCTTCTCTTTGGTTGATCACCTAAGTGATGCTGTGTTCCCTAATCTTTTCATGGTTAAGTATGTTTATTTTCTTTGGCTTAATGGAAACAAGAGAAATGGTCTCTTCTTAGCTGTATAGAGAAAGGTTTTATGTTTGCAGTTAATTTGTGTCTAATTTATAAAAACTGCCTCGATTTGATCTCACATACAATTTTAAATTTGAGATACATATAGAATTTAAAAACATGCTGATTGCACACAATTTTAGGTTAAGATATTTACTTATACGCAGTTAGCATATATAAACAGATAATCCTTCTGCCGACTCTCCTGCCCCTCTGTAAGAATCTGGGGATGCTATCTGAGATCTGAAACTTTTCTTCTGGGGTTTGGAAAACTGCAAAGTGTCTGTATTTCCAGGGAGGGGAAGTGATCCCTGCTTTGATAAGATAGGAAACTGAATTTGATGCTAAAGGGTGAAGCATTTTCTCTCAGAGGATCACAGTGTGCCGTTCTACAAAGCATGGTGCGCTGACTTTCAAGCCTGTTATCCAAATCAAGCCACTTCATCCGCAGGTCAGTCCAATGTGACAGTCTGTTTTCAGCTCTGTGACAGAATGATCTGTACCTCGGAGACTCACTTTAGGAACTGAGACTTTTGATGTTTGTATGTTTATGTCATTTGCATCTTCTTAGTATTTTAACATCACCTATCTTTATTTTTCCAAAACTGCACACTTTTAAAAAACAATCATTTACAGCCGCTTTACAATATGTCTTAGAGAGAGAAAATTGATTTAATAAACATACATTGCTGCCACAAAAAACAGAAATTGAAAAATAGCTGCAATAATTTTGTATTGTCAACTGAAAATAACGTGTAGGACTACTTTATTGGTTGATTTTCTTGTGCATAAGCTAATCGTAAATTACTATTTCTGCAAAGATACCCATCCAAAATAATGTCACAGTACTGCGCATGTTGAAGGAATCACAACAGGGTTTTTTCTTATCTTCATTCTTGTTCATAGAAATGATTTATTGTTTTGAAGAGAAAATGCATTCTCTATGCAAAAGTTTTTCTTTAAAGTATTAATTTTTGAGGGGGAGGATAGAAAGTGCTTCTCATTTTTTAGTTGTCTAATGCCACATAACTAAATTACCTCAAAACTTAACATCTGGAAGCAACACACATTGAATACCTCACATATTCTTATTTTTGGGAATTGGAACATCATACTAAGGGTCCTCCACTTCAGATTGGCTCCTGAGTCCTTCTCTTAAAACTGTCTATTTCATTGAAGAGCTTAACAGCACTGCTATGGAGTCTCCTGTGTGCCTTTTTGTAAATCTAGGTATGCATTCTCACACAGGGAAATACCTGGTTTATAATGTATGAGTCCCTGTGTTCCTGCACTTACTAGTTGTACAACTTGATATAAACCCACTTATATCAAGTGCTCTTTGCTTCAATGAGCTAATTTCAAAAAGCGGAAATCAAACTGTACTCAATTCATAGGGTTTTATGAAGAATAAATGACTTAAATCTTTAAAGCAACTAAATGACAGTCAACAAATTGTTAAAGAGTGGAATTCTTAATCATAAGAGTGCTTGATTCATAACAAATACTTATTAGCTGTATTTTTTGTTGTCTATTTTTAACAGATATTATCTTCTAATTAATTGTTCAACTCCAAGCCAACCATGGTTCTGTCTACAGACATATTCTGTATCTTCCCTCTTTTCCGTGTGTATGCTGCTGCATCCCACTGCATGGTCACAGTCTCCACTGAGGAGTACAGAGAACGGAGTCAGTGCTTACCCCGTGTGCCCCGCTCTGTAGGCCTTTGGCTTCTGCCTGTTTGCAGATGATAATGAAGGCATTTTATCTGAGGTGCTGAGGTGCAGGTATGGGTTCTTTCAGTTACAGACACTGAATATTTATCCTACCTAAATTAATTATTCAGAAGGCATATATATATTTTTTATCAGTAGATACAGGAGTATGTACTTGTATTGTGGAACTCTCAGAATGTGGGAGAATGTGTCTTCAATAATTTATCAACCTGGGAATAAAGGACTTTTCAACATATCTTAAATCTTAAAAACACACAGAAGTAAACATGATAATGTTTTGTGTTCTTTAGGGAAAAATGTTTAAAGAAAAATATTTGAATTAGTAAATCAAAATGCCTGGCAGTTAAATATATGGAAAACAAATTCCTGTATATTTATGAGCCCAAACTTTAAATGGTTCTCACCTCAGTGTTGAATAACACACTCGTTGTTTGAGGATGAATTGTAAGTTTTATTGCAAGAACTGCTAGCGCACATTGGACAAGTTGTTTAAGCTCTGGGTATTTTATTCAGAGGAAAAAAATATATGCAAATATTATAAATCATACAGATTTCCCACTTACAAATGCAAATATGACAAGCATATGGATCGGTTGTTTGAAGTTATTCATGGATCAATCAAATACTGGTTGAGCTGTGAGGTAATAACATTTCATTACTAGTCATACTATAAATTCAATATGGCTGAAGAACATATCTTTGAATTTTTATCAGTGTAAATGTAAAACTCACATAAAATGTTTGTGAATATTTGTAACTATTTTTAAAAACAGTTTATATTTATTGTTTTGCAGCTACACGATTGTAAAACTTTTGAAGGAATTACTCATGCAAATCCCATTTTCTGTCTCAGCAAAAATCAAGCATTTGCTTGAGAATTTCTATCAATGAGTAGGGGCAATTGTCAATATTTTAAGCAAACTCTGAATGTGGAGAGTTTTAAGCAAACTCTGAATGTGTACTCTAAAATAAAATGCTATTTTAAAATTATTTTGGGGTTTGGCATGGTAACCTAGTGGCTAAAGTCCTCACCTTGAACATGCCGGGATCCCATATGGGCACTGGTTCTAATCCCAGGGGCCCTGCTGCCCATCCAGCTCCCTGCTTGTGGCCTGGGAAAGCAGTTCTTTAGCCCTTCAAGATGCTGGCACTAAAATGTCAAGCTGCTTCAGCACACAGCACTGCTGTCTTGGCTAGCCAACGCAAGATTAGAAACACTCCCACCATTAGCTAATAGGACAGAGGAGGCCTGGAAGAGAAAGGAGCTTTAGCAGCAGAGGGAAAATTCTTGGGGATGGGGAGGATGAGGAAGGGGAAATAAAAAGAGCAGAACTCAGCAGTCAATGTCTCCATCCCCATTTTCCTGCTGGCCTTGAGACAAGACGGCCCAGGCTCAGGATGACTGCTTTTGGCAGGAAATTACATCTGCCCAAGACTTGTCAGAGTAATACCAAGAAACTGCAGTCAGTCATTTATCAATGGAGAGCAAATGTTTAACTTCGGAGGGTGGAGGGAAATCCAAACTAAATTCTAAGCAACTGCATTCAGAGCTTCCACCTGCAGCCTTGGAGCAGTGTGGCAGGCACCAGGATCCTGTGAGCGTGTGACAGTAACGGAGACCTGGCCTCAGAGCAGGACTTTCCCAGGGGCTGATAAATCCCTCCATTGGGTGGGCTCCTGTGGATATCTACTGGAGACTCTCATTCTCCTTGTGAAGGAGGAAATCATGAATATGAAGTTAACCCAAATATGTCCATCTTGCTTTCTAGTCTAAGGACCAAAATTTTAAAAATATGTTCCTAATATTATCACCTCCTTATCCAAAATAATTATCCCATTTTGAGGTTGCAACATAAAAATGTCCTTAACTTTCTATATCAGTGGAAGTTTTTGGCTCACAAGCTAAGGAACACCACTGCTGAATTTAGAGAGCATTATATACATCTTTCCTTTAAAATCTATAAGAGGGAGCAAGGTCCACGAATTTCCCATACACTGTTTTAGGAACACAGTGATATTTCCCCTCTTACCTCCCCTTCTCCCTTCCCTCCCTTCTCTTTTCCTGTCTTTCTTTTAATGTTTCCAATGATATGCAGTCAATTGACTTTATACTCACAAACTTCATCCCCATGCACAAAATAGAGTTCAACAAGTAGTAAGCAGCAAAAACCTTGTTCCACAAGACTAACCAATAATCAAATCCCAAGAAAGACAACGCATCACCATCTAAAGGTCAAGACTGTCTTTTTATGACAAAGCTCTAAGAACTGCCAGAGTTTCCGGATGTGCCCAGGATGCCAAATCCAGGCTGCTTGAGACAGACCTGTCTGTGTAAGTGACATCAACAAAGCTAAAGTGAACTTTGCATTGAATGCCTAGTGCCTGAGTAGTAATCAGTACCTTAAGTAATGCTAGCTTCCTATTGAACACAGTGGTAGACACCACCCCACAGGAGATCACAGCATGTCACTGCAAGACACATCTCTAGCACACCTTCACATCAGCCCTACAAGCCCGCTGTGTGCCTCAGCTGGAGGGGATAGAAGTGCTCACTTGCAAGCAGGTGCCTGAGAGCAGACAGTGCAATGCCAGCAAAGAGCAATATCCTAGTCATCTCTGGAGACACAACACATGATTAATAAAAAGGAAAATAACACTGCGAAAAGAGAATGAGTGAATGAGAAGCAAAGAAATAGATGTTCCCATTCAATCCCTTTTTCATGCCTAGATTAAAGAGAAACACTTTCCCTTACCCAGGAAACAAATAAAGACATCCATCCTGGGGGTACAGACACTTCTCTGTTACATCGCAGGTCTGCCAAAGGCACCCTTGAATGTGAACAGCATTCCTTGTGCAGGCTTAGAAGTCTTGAGAGAGAAATGGGATTCCTCTGCAGGTGTTACTCTGCATGCCAAGTTCCAAGTTATTTTTTAAGTAGCTCCTGCCTTTTCTCTCTTCCCTCACAAAGCCGATAGTCATATAAAACTCTACAGCTCAAACAGTCTGGTTCAGTTTCAGGAATATGTGTTTCCTGCCATGCAGTGATGCTTACATGAACACATTTATGAAGCCAAGGCAGGGACTGCACAGCCTGCTTTCCCAAACGCTTGCCCTGATCACCTGTTAACTCCAGGGATGCTTCTGGAGTCACTGAGGATCCCACAGTCATCCCTGCGGGCAGAGGGAGCAAGGCACATTACTTACCTAAAATCCGTGAAAAGGTTTAAATGACTACACAGTAAAATTGACATGTAATTGTATTTCTATGAATTTTAACACATACATATGTTGGCGGTAAAAAAAACCCTGTGATCACCCCCAAAAACTCTACAGTCTTTTCTTCCTCCCATCTGCAACTGGGGCAACCACTGACTGGTTTGCTTCATACTGGTTTTATACAAGCTAGACTGGTTTTATCATTCCAAAGCATTAGATACGAATAATACGATGGAGAGTATCTGTCTGAAACTGGCTTTTTAATTCTTTTGTGTTTTTGAAATTTACTCTTATTGGTGCACTCATCACAAGTTTTTTCCTTCCCATTGCTGAGTGGTACTGCATGGCACAGATGTACGTGTAGAGCTGTTCATTCAGCCGTTGGAAGACATTTCGTTGCTTCCAATTGGGCTGCTTATTAACAAAGTTACTATAAACACTCACACCCAAATTTCTGTGAGAATTCCACTTTTTACTTTTTAGGTTGTGCACTTAGGGGTGGAATGTCTGGGAGCTATGGTAATTTTAACTCAAACCAGCTGCAAAATTCCTTCCCAGAGTGGCAGTACTGTTTTGTTGGTTTGTTTTTTTTTTTTTTTTTCTGCAACAGCATAGTAGAACTACAGTTGCTTTGTTAATTCATTAAACTTTGATATTGTCACTGGCTTTACTTTTGTCCGTTTAATAGGATAGTGTCATTTCATTGTGCTTTTATTTGAAAATTCCTTAAATGACTGAATCGTAGACAATATTTCTTATAACGCTGTATGACAAACACATATCCTCTTTGGTAAAGTGTTCAAGCACTTGCCCATGCATAGATTAGGTTATTGTATTTTCCTTTTTAGGTGCATTTCTTTAATTGAAAGATAGAGTGACAGAGAAGGAAAGAGAGGAAAGAAAAGAGATCTTCCGTTTGCTGGTTCACGCTAAAACAGCGACAACAGTCAGAGTTGGGCCATGCTGAAGCCAGAAAACTGAAATTCACCTTACCCTTGTCCGAACACACAGGAAGTGACAAATGCTGCAAGGTATGGGCAGAGGGGAGCAATACGTACTGTTAGTGGGAATGTAAACTGGCGCAGTCACTGTGGGAACATTTCCTTCAAAATCAGAAACAGACTTGCTATTTGATGCAACATTCCATTTCTGCATACCTATCCAAAATACAGGAATACGGCGCATCAAAGAGACCCTTGCACAGCCATGTTTTAGCAGTCCTGTGCACAACAGCCAAAATCTGAAATCAACCAAGGTGCCCATCATTATATGAATAAATAAAAAAATATGGTGTGTGTGTGTGTGTGTGAGTAGAGTCAGAGTGCATATATTATTATGCACATACATGCAATAGTATTCAGTTCTTTATAAACAATGAAATTCTATCATTTGCACCAAAACAGATGCTACTGGAGGACATTATGGTGACTGAACTAAGACCCAGAAGGTAAAATACCATATGTTCTCAACTCAATAGGGAAGCATTTCAAGTAAGATTGAACAAGCAGCATCCAATGACATTAAGAGGGTGTCAACGATGAGATAATGCAAAATTATGGGCTGGAAAGCCCCTCTTTAGTTCCCTGCAGCTTGTCCTGAAGTGCCAGTGTTACACTCCTGCTTCCTCTTCCAATCCAGTTTCCAGTAAATGCACAGTCTAGGAGGCTTTGGTTTCACACAGGTAAGCAATGAGCAACTTTAAAATTGTTCAGACAAGTGATCAGATCAGGGAGATGCCACGGAGATGAACATGATAGAGGATATTGTGTGACTGGTATGAAGAGAACAAGAACCAGAAAATGTACAGGTATGAAGAGCCTGAAAGAAAACAGCAGTAGGTTCAAAACTGGTTTTGGCCTTCCAAAAACAAGTGAGACTGCCAAACAGGTATGCTACTTACAGGTAAATCTGATTAAATCTCGCTCAAAAGCATTTTGTGAAAAAGGAGATGTCAAACGAAGAGAAGCCAAAAGTTAGGACCAAATGAAAATGCCTACAATTTTTCAAAAAATAATTTCCAAAAGGTCATTCCAGTTAGTCTTAGAAATACTATGATGAACCTGAGACGAAAACTCTGATATCGCACATAAAAGGGCCATTTCTAACTGTAATTGCATAACACTGCTAAGAGTCATGAAGGACTTCTGGCGCGTCTGTCAAAGGACCTGGAATGTGACATGAACAGTCCTGAGTAAGGAACCCCAGGGTTGTGAAACAGTACACTGGACAGCACTGCCCTCTGCAGCTCAGTATTTTCCATAGACTAAGCCCAGCAGCACTGCTTAACAACCTGTGCTTGAAAACAATCCCAGGGCAGCCACTCCATCTTTCCCCCAGACAGGAAAGCAACTGTCGCAAGGAAGTCTCCGATCCAAATCCCTGTAACAGAAGATGGCAGGAGAGCCACACGAGCACACGTCTGGTTTCATTCTCTGAGTATTGTACCTAGACCCTGTTCTGACAACCAAGATGGGTAATTTTTCTGAATTCCTCTTTCTCTAGTCTGATCAAAGAAGTCACTATACAATGGCATACGGTAGTTACAAGGAGATGCAATAGTTGTAACAGTAATAAATGCCATAAAATCAACAACCAAAGGAAGAGACTAGCAGTGTCACCGTGGGTCCCATCAAAGGAGATAATGTATCTATCAACAACTGTAAGGTAAGAAAGCTAAATAATCAGAATGTGAATGAAGTGATACACGTTAGTGTCCTGAGACAGAGAAGGAGAGTAGCATATTCCCAAAAAGGAAGTAAGACAGTGGAGGTGATTGGGAAGAAGTGACAAAGCTAACACAGCTAAAAAGCAGACAGGACATAAAAATCCGACCTACCTCTCAGACTCAGAAAGGAAATTAAACTTGATTTTGAATGTAATAAGGCTTTTATGCAAAAGCCTTAAGTCAAAAACAGCTTTAGGGTGGTCATATTGTTGCAAGATCATCTGGGCCTCTCTGTTTGGGAGCAATTTGCAGAAGGTCATGAGAGGAAGACAGGAAGTGAGCCCATTTTCAAATAGCTCCTCTGCAATTTAACAGGCTCCTTCTAGTTTACCTCTTTGTTCTACTGCATTAGAAGAGGACTAGGGAAGATGATGCGTGGCCAATCCTTCCCTAACTTTAAACTTGAGGACTAATTATAATCTTAGAGAGGGGACTGTGACCATGAAGTCAGAGGTCCAGCTTTACAAAAGATATGTCCCTGGTGTCATCTGCTTCAAGAAGGAAAAGCTCACTACTTGCCGGGGGTCTGTGTTCGCCATCAGAGGTACACAACGCCTCGACTGCGCCTGGGCAGTGGAGGCATCATATGAACTTCTCATGGGAAAAACCGCTGCATTTATTTCTTGGGTTTTTTTTTTTTTTAAGATTTATTTATTTTTATTTATTTTATTTTTATTTTTTATTTTATTTTATTTTTATCAGATATACAGAGAGAAGGATAGACAGAGAGGATGATTTTCTGTTCTCTGATTCACTCCGCAAGTGACTGCAATGGCCAGAGCTGAGCTGATCCAAAGCCAGGAGCCAGGAACTTCCTCCAGGTCTCCCACATGGGCACAGGGTCCCAAGGCTTTGGCCTGTCCTTGACTGCTTTCCCAGACTACAAGCAGGAAGCTGGATGGGAAGTGGAACCACAAGGATTAGAACTGGTGCCCGTATGGGATCCCAGGATGTGTAAGGTGAGGACCTTAGCCACTAGGCTACTGCGTTGGGCCCACAGCTGCATTTCTGACCTAGACCCAAGAAGGTAGGAGAAACAAAGAAAAAACTGCTGGTTTTCTAGAAAACACAGTTGCTAATTCACTTATGTTGAGCCTGTATTCACTCTTTCTCCCAGAAATAGGAAGGGCTGGGGGAGAGATGGGGAATTTTGCTCACCATAACTTATTCAGGATCACTGTGTGCTTTAAAACAATTTAGCTGTCTCATCCAAGCAGCAAAATCATACAGGAGAATGTATTTCCCATAAAAAGTAACAGTTTAAATATTCTGGCTTCTGACTGCAGCATAAATAACAGCTTTAAGACTTCTGGAATTGAATTAACTGCTGCCACACTTGGATATTATTCAGATGTCCCAGGCCAGGCTTACATAGCCTCCAAGTATCCTTATGAAAATGCTATCATGCAGAAAACATTAACAGATTCAGAGCTTTCCAACTGTTGACAGAATCCTCTGGTATAAGCAATCAAATGAGATTAATATTATTGATAATATCCACTATACTTCCATGCACATCATTATCTATTACTTTCCAACCCATCTGTCATGCCTCATATACTTTTATTTTAAAATTGGTATGAATAGCATAAAGCTGACATCCATGGAATGCCAACATCTTCTGTGCAGCAATATGTCAAAAATGGTTCCATAAGCATCAAGTTCACTTGCCGCATGTCTAAGGTTAGCAATTCCAAAATCTGAGTAATGTGAAAATATGAAGTTCAAAGTTGTTGGAGGCTTAACTCTGATATCAAAGCTTGGGCTAGGGCCCAGTGCAGTGGCCTAGCGGCTCAAGTCCTCCCCTTGGGTGCACTAGAATCCCATATGGATGCAAGTTCTAATCCCAGCGGCCCCACTTCCTATATAGCTCCCTGCCTGTGGCCTGGAAAAGCAGTCGAGGGACCCTGCACCCATGTAGGAGACCCAGAGGAGGCTCCTGGCTCCTAGCTTCAGATTAACACAGCTCTGGCCGTTGTGCCACTTAGGGAGTGAATTGTTGGATGGTAGATATTTCTCTCTGTCTCTCCTCCTCTCTATATATCTGACTTTCCAATAAAAAGCAATAAATCTTAAAAAAAAAAATCTTGGGCTGCTTCACCTTTGTCCCAGAAGGAAAGACTGCAATTATTTATCCTCCTTTTCAATCAGACATTGAGACCAGATGATTCTTCACTGCATCCCAAGGACACATTTCAGCCACAAGGAGATGGTAGAAAACAAATTGTGTGACACCAAGCTTCTGAAACTACACTGGCTCAGTTAGGAATGCAGTATTTTTAAAAAGAGTTGTCTACTCCTGCCATGAGTAGCCAAAAGTCAGGAAATGGTTTCTACAAACTGAATTCAAGCCTTCCAGAAAAATGATCACTCAGATCTGTGGCTTAGGGTCCTGTTGCTTCCTGAGGAGCTACAGGCAGTTTTAGAGACTTGAACAAGGGTTTCATTCAAATTCTACACTCATAAACATTGCAACTTCAGGGAAATGATGAAATTCTGTGTTTCCATACTGGAATCTACTAACAATTAAGATCTAATTGATACTTTATGCACTGATGTCACACTGATGTCACAAGACCCGGAATATCTCCCCCAAGAACAACATTTTTCCCCTAAGTTCCCACAATTGGCAAACGAGAAAACACAGATTTTAAAAGTCTGATAATTTACTCCACATAATAGAACTTAAAACGTTGAGAACAGAGTACGAACGCATGCTAACCCACTCTTACTCAGCTTCCTAACCCACCCGTACTCCCTGCTTTCTAAAAGGATTCTTTCAGCACCCACAGGGTTTCCTGAAATCCTCTGGGATAGCATGCAGCATTTCCCTTCCAGGATTGAGGGAAATGAGGCTCTGGGAAACAAGAAACATGTTTAAAATTGCACAGTGCCAGATCTGTACTTTCAAGCTATGAATGCATATGCCTTTAGGTTAAATATGGACCCTAAAGCAATCGCATGAACATCACTTCATTTTTTTTGTACTTATAGCCTCTCAATGTTTTGCAATTTTTAATATAAAGCCTGCAGTGGATTGGATTCAGATGTGTCTCTTACACACACACACACACACACACGTCTCTGTGTTTGTTATGAATTAGAAGCCAGAATTCACTAGAAGGAGGAAAAAGAAACCCTTGAAGACAGTGGTTTATTTTATACACAATACAACCAAGTAAAGGAGAGCCCAAAGCCTGCCCATATGGGGGAGCAGAGCTACAGAGGAAGTAGCTGTATCAGAACTCTCCTCCACTAGCTCACTCTCCCAAAGCCTACAGCAGCTGAGCTGAAGCTAGGAGCCAGCAAGCTGATCCTGATCTCCTCCCTGGCTGGAGCTCTACTGCATGAGTCGTCACCTGCGGTGAGGTGGGATCAGGCAGAGCCAAGCCCCGAACTCAGGCATCCAACGCGGGCTGTGGGCCTTCCAGGTGGCATCTTTACTGCCTGTGACAACGTCTGTCCTCTTCCTCTCGAGTTGTGTGACCCTAAAGCAGGTTACTGGAATGCTTAAAGGACAGCAAGTTTGTGCATATTGTGTCACTTACCCAAGTGTCATCAACTGTTATAGCATCAAAAAAAAAGTAGAACCATTTCTGATTCTAGTGCATTGATTCACAGACACTTGGGCTCTGGCTTCTGAATGGCGCTACTGGCGTTGGTTTCAGGCTTGCTTGACTGTGGCACACTCTGCAGATACATTCTTCGTGTTCCTAGTGTTTACGTGGAAATCCAGATGCAGAAAACTAGTGGCACCTTACACATCAATTTAGGCAAGATAAAATCATGTCAACTTAAAAACACTGTAGGACACAAAATTGCCCTACAGTAAAAGGAAGTATGTATCATAACACAAGAGATTCAGGCTAAAAATGGTAAGACATTCAACTCCAGGCAGCTATGGAGTGGCTTCTCAGGTGAAACGATGAAATTATTTGATAATTACATTACAACGATTCCTTATTATGATGGAGGTTACTTGACAGCAGCGGATAGGTTAAAATTATTATTCTACACCATTTTGGAAGAGAAGTTCCCTTTATAGTTTTTGCTTAAGTGCAAAAACCAAACTAGGTTATGCTTCACCTATGTGGCCTGACTGGATTTTTCTGCTCAGAAAACATGTAGGCCTGACCTAGATATTCCCTTCACATTTGCACATGTGACCACACTTTCCCCTGAGAGCGCTCACATCTACAATTGAGATGAGGCCCAGTCACATCACCTCAGTTGTCTCTAATTCTATTGGCTGCAGGTTCAGCAGTCTGCACAAGTGTGTGTACCCCGGCTTTCTGAGACACAGGACACTCACTGTGCTGTCTTCAATCATTCTGAAATATATGTGGATATTAACCCAACACTTTGGGAAGCAACTTCCTAACTCTTTAAATGCTTAATGTCGGCAGAAATGATCCACTTCGTATTGCCAGGTCAGTATCTGGGACACTTGCAGTACAATGGTTAGGAGGGCGAACTTAAGAATTACACTGGCTGGATTCAAAGGTGAGCTCTACAACCTGGTAGTTTTGTGACAGAGACTAGGTGAAACATGAGGCTTAAAGTCTAGTGAGGATTAAAGTTGCTAATATATGCAAAAAATGTAGACTAATTTCCAGATCATAGAATGTACTATTTTCCACTGCAATGTTCTTCTGGTAATAATTCCTTTAAGTTCCAACATAAGCCTGGATCCCCATCCATTTCAACAATTATGTAAGCATCTAATTTCCTGTACTGAATCTCTTTTTGCTCAAATTAAATAAAGTGTCTTTTATTGTCTCCAATGGAACCTTGACTGATATGCCAGCCATTCTATTTCCTCACAAGCTCTGATTATTAAATTACAGAAAGATGGAAAAATTAGGGGATGTGAGGCTGTTTGAAAGGTAAAAATAAACTTTGCCATTTGGTTATAACGGTAAGATCTATATCCACATCAATTAACTAATTTATTTCTTACAAACATGTGCTGAGAGCTTTGAATATATGCCCAGCCAGCATTCCTCCAGTTGCAAGCCTACAAAGCTGTTGTTTCTGGTAGTTTACCCTTTAGTGCCTCTTCTTTGCCAGATTAGCAGAAGGTACCACCCAGGAACTCTTACTCAAAGTCTGACTCGTGAGTGGAATGCTACTACATTCATTTTTCGTAGAGAATTGAAGATCTGAGAGCTTCTAAAAGTCACCAGTAAATCTAGATTCACATCCTTCAGCCCTGTGTGGACTCAGTACTCATTATAAAAGTTACAGGAGCCGACTGCAGGGACAGGGTGCCAAATCTCAACAACCGGTGAATGATGCTATTATTGACACATTAATGGGACCAGAAACTCATGAGTTATCCTGACCTTGACTGCTTCAGTCCTACCTCAAAGACAGCAGAGACCCCCAAAAAGCACAACCAACCACGTTTCATGTTAGTGTGGTCTGGATAACAAAAGATTACATTAAGAAAATATAATTTGTATTGAGATTCTGAGATGATGCAATTTCAGAGGTTGATTGCTGAGCAGACTCTGTAAAGATATATCCTAGGATTGCATGAGCTAAGGAGCTAAAGGGCAAATCTTTGCAGCAAAGCTTCAAGTACAATTCAGACTATGTTGCTTCTTTGAACCAAAAAGTATCTCCGTTCATCCACTCATCTCCGTTGATGCTACTCAGTAACAACTTCTGAAAGCCAACTATGAGCTATTCAAGAAAAATCATGTTAAAGACTCTTCCAGTTGTAAATAAATAAGCTTAAATTTTACTGTCTTGCCACCACAGTCACACAGAACAACATCATTTGTTCATGTTCACCTAGCATCACCAATGTGTACTATAAACAGTCTTAATCTTGTAGGTCACATTAAACTACCTAAGGAAGACGCAAAGAATTATCTAGGCAAACAAAGAAGAAAGATAAAATGGAGCATTGGTGTGGAAATTTTTTTTGAGACCGAGATATGTCTAGAATATTTTTATCTGAGAGGATTTTTTGATGTTTCATGGCTAATTGGTACAATTCAAAAGACAGACATCAACTTCAGGTACAATAACTAAGTCTAACCTCTTGTTCTAATCCCCATGGACCATTCAAAGCAATCCTGCTTGAAGGATAAATTAGAAACTAAGTCCTCCTTAGCCTGAAAGAAGACTAACATTATCTAATATCTCTCTTGCCTATACATGAGATCATTATTGCCATTCTACCACTTCTGATCTCTTAGCTGTATCAACCATTTTGATTTTTAAAACTTTATAAGCAATAGTGAACCTAATCCAGAGACTCAGAACTTCTTTATAATTTTATTGATGAGTATTAAAGTTCTATTTATTTTAATTTTTTAAAAAAGATTCATTTATTTGTTCGCTTGAAAGGCAGAGTTGGGGGCGAGGTGAGAGACAAAGATCATCTGTCTGTTGGTTCACCATTCAAATGCAACAGCAGCCTGGATTGATAACCCTGAAACCAGGAGCCAGAAGCCAGCAACTCCATCCAGGACCCGTGTGTGGGCAGCAAGAGCCCAAGTGCTTGGCTCAGCAGCTGCCTCCTCCAGGTACATTAGCAGAAAGTCCCCTGGAAATACAAAGTAGCTGGGATTCCAACAAGCTACTCACTCACCAGGACAGAGCATCTGTCACCTTTTGCTTTACTTACTACTTGACAAATAATACTTGAACGTATACATGGAATACAATTTTGCCTTCATCATTTCTGGTAACTATATTTACAATCTTCAATAGTAATACTGCTTCCAGTATGGAAGGCATGGCCATTAAAAAAGAAACCATGAATCTAAACGCAACTGCAACTGTCAGGCCAAATTACATTTTTAGATTAATATCAACTTTATCTACAAATGGAAAACATAATTTTTTAAATCAGAGTAACACTTTTATATATATTTTTAATTTACTACTTTTGCTATATTTAAGGTATATTTATATAACCTACAATAACGTGCAGAGCATTGGTGGGAAACATAAAAATCTAGATATATGAAAGGTATATCCAATTATAAGGAATGCTGTCAGACAAAAATTTGATGTGTTTAGAAACCAATAAATCTGCCTCTTTAAAATGCTCTCAGAAAAGAAAATACATTACATCAAGTTCATTCTAATTGAGTACTCACTGTGAATAACTTCATTAAAAGTTTAGGATGATGACATTATTTTCCATCAGGGTCACAGGGATAAATTAGGTGACAAAGAAAGTGATTAACTGGAAGAAATTCTCTTGGTTTACTTTAATTGGAATTATCAGTAATAAAATCACCCAAACAGCAGAATTAATTTCTCATCATCAATTGAGCTAGAAAAGATGATCAGGGAGCCAAGTAAAAATTTCCGAGTAATTATTCAACAAATGTTTGTTTAATGGCACGTGTATGTGAAGAATCCTGGAGCATAGAGAGCCACAAGGCATTCTAACCATCTACCCAGTCTCAGGGACTTAAACTGGCGGCAGAAGCTATAACCATCATAAAAGAATGTATTTTTCCACTTAAAGGAAATCATAAGATTGCGCCAATCAGAAAATGTTTCTTGGAAAATGTAGTTCTTAAAAAGTCTTAGGCAAGCAGCTAAAACTGAGTTGTAGAAAACTCAGAGAAAGGATCCTCCCAGAAATCAATCTTCCATGAGGGCAAGAAAGAAGAAAATACACAGAAAGACCAGAGGTTCCTTTAGCGACATAACAGCTAGTGGAAGAGTATAGAAGGTAACTCAAGAAACATGGATTACGATAGGCATTCTACACATTACAAACTGCATTACATTTAAGAGGCACTAAGGAGACCATAAAAGATTTAGAGTAAGAGAGCCGCAGCGGTTAGAAGTGAACTTTACAAGAATGGTACGGTCAAGTGGAAGAAGCAGGAAGCAAAGGCTTGTAGAGTGGCTTTCATCAGAACTCAGAGAAGACAACATAAGGGCTTGAGTTAGGAAAATGACCTGAGAAACTGAAGACATGGTGCTTCTCACCATACATCATTATCCATAGCAGAAAAGTAATGGTTCTTCATTAGCACTCTTCAGTAGACATAACGTGAAGATATTTTCTCAAAAATCTTGTCTGGCGAACAAGCTCTGCCCAATCTTTCAGAAGGCTGGGTTTAATGGAACAGCCGTCTTAAGTTTAGGTTATTATGTAAGGCACAGTATAACTTAAGAATGTCCATTGTGGGTCTGGAGTGATGGCCTAACGGCTTAAGTCATCACCTTGCCTGCACCAGAAACCCATGTGGGTGCTGGTTCGTATCCCAACTGCTCCGTTCCGCTGTAGCTCCCTGCCTGTGGCCTGAGAAAGCAGAAGAGGAAGCCCCAAGGTCTTGGGACCCTGCACTCATGTAGAAGACCCAGAGGCATCTCCTGGCTCCTGGGTTCAGATCAGCTCAGCTCCAGCCATTGCGGACACTTAGGAGGTAAACAGTGGACAAAGAATCTTCCTCTCTGTCTCTCCTTCTCTCTGTATATCTGACTTTGCAATAAAAATAAAATAAATCTCTAAAAAAACCAACACTGTCCCATACCATGACTTAGAGTGAAGTTTCAATGAAATGATGTGGCTCCAATTGATTAAATGTAATTTTTTTTTTCAATTGTAATGAGTAAGAAAATTTATCCTCACCTGGAATAGATCCCCAACTATACTCTTGGAAATATGACCAAAGGACATAAAAAATACACAAATTTCAAAGTTTCCCTGTTGACGTGGCTTTTAGTTTCTTAAAAGCCAGAGTGTTGGCATGTAATTATTCTGCTTTGTTATTCTGACGTGGGATGCTTTTCAATCATCAATTAGCAATTAGCACATATGGTTTTAATTATATTGATTTATCACCAGTAACTTTTAAATACATAATTTAGTTACAGTCTATCATGCCTTGATAATTAAAGTTTGCTTTAGTTTATTGGTTAGCTTTTTTAAGACAATGTGTGGGAAAATAAGTTACAAACTCTGTATTGTCTGCTTATTTCTGCTAATCATCCATTGGATTTTGCTCAACTTGGAGCAGTATAAAGTCCAGACAAATAATATCACTTTCATGAGCCCCTCCACCATTACGAATTGTCTCTCCACTATAGCATTACTACGAGTAATTTTATCTTTGATTACATTACGAACTGGAAAACAACCTTTTAATATCCTGTTTGTTTTTAAGAAAAGAAGCACAACCTGGGGAAATTTTGAGTATCTTCACAGTCAGCTTTCAGAGATGTCATCTTCCATTGTGTTCCTCCTGCTCTCTGATAGAATCCACAGACTCACGTCAACACTGGTACAGGGCTGCCCTGCTTTTTAATCTTCTCCCACCAGTGAAAGTGAGAAAAGCCTGAGAGTTCAGTGAGTGTGCACCATTATGTTCACTGATTAATAATATGGTAACATATCAAATAGATTTCAGTATGAATGAGTCCAGTATCTTGTCAATTCAGGTCATCTTCATTATAAGGAAAAAAAAGGTATACACATAATTCAAAATGAAAATTTGCTGTCTTCTAAAGAACCAAGAAGGTTCTTAAAGACAGAGGTTTGCTTGTATCATGTCCTTGACCACGTCCATGGTTTATTTGGAATTGAAACCCAGCTTCTATTTTGAAGAACATTCTGGCAGCAAAAAGCAATGTAATTTACCTAACTAAAGTTACCATGATAGTATTTCCCAAGGTTATTGGAAGCTGGAAACTACATACACACTCATCCCCAGGCTTGCCTACCGTCTCTGGACCCCTGTAACAGAATCTTACCCAGATTTAATTGGTGATGTTATTTTTTAGAATCTCCAGCTGGTCTTTCCCTTTGCCAGCTGTATGGCCTAATGATGATAGCTGTCGTGTGTCTCTCACAGCTTCCCCTGGCCTCCAATCCAAGCGCCTAACCCACTCTGAGCATGCCGGGAGGGATGCAGTCGCCACGTCTAGCCAGGCGAGCTGGTCATCCAAGCGTCAGGTCCACAGAGGCTCCAACCACTCAGCAGCTGGCACAGCCAATGAGGAGGCAACTGGCGGACACAACAAGATCAGCTGATGTTTACTAGTGGACCTAGCTGCCTGTGGTGACCAGGACCAAAGTCTTTACAGCTGTTGATTCAAGCACACGATAACTCTTTGAAGTTACTATTGGCCTTAAACATTTTGCGGATAAAGAAATCAATGTTCAAGAGGTTAGATACACTTTCTTTCAATTTCAGCCAACTGAGAAGAGAAAAAACATTCAAAGCCAGACCTGCCTTTCTGCACAGACTCATTCTTGGCAAAATTTTGTTGTATTGTCTCTTGAAGTGCACAAAGGGAAAATAGGTCTTGGCTCCATGATGGGAAAGAATGCAGAGAAACGGAGACATGTACTACTACGTTTCCCAACAGTGAACGAATCATACTCAGAAAGTGAGGGTTGGCGGCAGCTATGGGGTTAGGCTACGTGTATGTAACAGACTTAAACTTAACATGGAATCAGATAAAATTTTCAGCACCACCATTAAAGTATTGAAGAAATAACAGAGAAAGGAGAAGAGCTATAAAATTTTACCTTGGCTTTGGAAAATGATCTGTTGTTCACACAAGCTTAATTACCATGTAGCAAAACAGCAATTATGCATACCATTAAATAGCATCTGGATTAATTTATGCACATTTTATTTGATCTAAGTAGTAAAGTGTAGTTTGTAGCATGCTCGTACCTTATAGTTCGACTCATGTAACATAATAATCCAAAGTTTAAAAATATTAATATATGTTGATAATGAAGTTTTATGATGCTGAATTGGCTAATCACTTTTATAACCTTATATAAACAGTGGAAAAGCAGCTGTTCATCTAGTTATACATCACTTACTCTTCTAAAATATTGCTTAGAAGGAAAAATGTCTTCCTTAATGACCTAAAGAAACTCTGACAACTATCTTGTAACTTTAATTTGTAACACCATTAATATTTTCTGATACCACTGAAAACTCAGAATTTATTTTATCTAGGAAAAGGGCAGAAAAAACTGTTAAGTTTCAGTAAAAATTATATGGAAGGCTGGGATAATTTTAGCTAAATATAATCATATATTTGTTAAGATTCAAATAATTTTAACTTTTTAGTAAAATATTGAAAAACTATACTAGTATCAATGTAACAGTTTATTTGAATAAGCTTTGGAGAGCTTTCCGAGATTAAATCTTGTGGTTCTCACAATTCAAACTATGCAGACTTTCTTTGTCTGAAATATTTTCTGCAAAACATGCATTAATAATAGCAGGAAATAGTGGCTTTGGAGAAAATTTGCTGAGAAGTTTGCATGAGTCTTACTTTTGATGTGTTCCTGACACATGTTAAATATTCAATAACTGTCACTGTTACTGAATGGTTCCATTGTTCTAATTTACCACTTTTTTTGTTTTTGTAGGTATGCCTGTGCCTGTCACGTTCACAAATTCAACAGAATACAGAAGAATTGAAAGAATTTCTAAAAGCATTTTTTGGATGAGATATGATCATTTCAAAGCTACCACAAGTAAAACAATCTGTTGAACAAGCTGCAGATAGAACTCAAGGACTGGTTCAGGCCACCACAGTAAGGCAAAACCAGGAGGAAAGCAATCGGAAGAGAGACAGGTGGCTAATCATCTGAAGAACAAGTGTAAGGGAAGGCTACAAGCATTGAGAGCATTCTGGAAAAACAATGTCCACCCAAGGCATACACGTCTGGAATTTTTGCTTCAATTTTGTCTTGGTAATCTGAGATTGCATTTCAAATGATCTACAAAGCCCATTCTTTTTTCTCTAGTGTTCTGTAAGTCTGATGGAGAAAAAACAAAGGTCTGTGATCTACAATAGGAAAGATATTTGTTCTAGATAATTCCAAAGATTAGAATCACCAATAACGAGTTAGGGAGGTGGATTTTACCATACTGTAAAGCATAATAAAGCACTCAAGCAACCAAAACAGAAGAAAGTTAATCAACTACTACATTTTTTTTTAAATATCGCTGATTTTTTGCTTGCTTACTTCGAGAGATAAAGAGAGAGAAAAAGATTATGGAAGAGACGGCCACAGAGAGAACTACTCTCCACTAGGTCACTCTCTAGCTGCCTACGATGGCGGTGGCTGGCTCAGGCCAAAGCTGGAGGCTGGGGACTGAATTCAGGTGTCCCAAATGGGTGAGAGAACACTTGAGCCATGACTGATGCCATTAGGCCAGATGTCCTGTTAGATTTGCAAACACTTGAGCAGTCATTTAATCTGGCAATGGAAAAGAGAGCTCTACTGTTCTATCTGGCTTATAACATTTTCATTCATCTGAATAGGATTGCTGCTTTTACCTATAAAATACACATAAAATTGAGCTCTCAGCTTGACATCCATGAGTGTTAAGTGTAGGACTTCAAAGGACAAATTCAAAATTACTTGAGTAATTTCTGAACACACGTGCATGCTATCAAAGAGAAATGTCCTTGGTTTTTATCAATATGTCCATGAAACCAATGTTAGAAACTAAGCACCATGGCTTTAAATAGTTTCTCACCATACAAAGAGCTAGAAATAAGCTTTAGGGCATAAAGTCAGAAGTTCCTTTTAGAAGACTTATTAAGATATCTGCTAGGCATTTTAATGAATATTTTGCTACAAACCCTATTTTAATAAATCTTTATAGATAGGATTCGAAAAAATCTAGATTCAGGTAGTGATTAAATATCTAACAACTTTTTAAATCCTATGTGAAATAGCAGATATATAATTGTGTTACATATATTATAATAACTGTATATATTTTTGATATAACCTACTTATCCTACTAGGTTTATCTCTGTTCTCTGTTGTCTTGTTTGCATATGCACTGTAGCATAAAGGACTCTGAATCCTTGTTTGTACTCAATGCTGAGGATGATAGACTTTTTCGATCTCTACGTAGAAAAGATACTTCAAACAATTTCCATTTTGAACTAATACCACCAAAAAATCAAAATGTCAACATGGTAATATTCTTTCTCCAACATGTGTACAACATCACAAATGGAGACAGCCAACCTTTTTGTTAAGTTAGATGAGAGCACACACTTGTCTACCTACTTGAAAGTTTACCATCTGTCTAAATAAGAGCCAATGTTTGAATTAACCATGAAGACTCTGAGTTAAACTCTGGCTCCAGCTCCTGATTCCAGCCTCTTGTGGGCAAGGACCTCTACACACAGCAGTGCTTTTTCAGGTAACTGCGATCCTGCCCCCTTGTGGGGGCAAATGGCTTTTCAGATCCCAACTTCAACCTCACCATAGAACTACCCTCCCTTTGAGGTATTGGGATAGTAAACTAATGGATCTCTCTCTCTCTCTCTCTCTCTCTCTCCCTCCTGTTTTCATTCCGTATAAAAATTAAGAAAGAAAGGAAAAAAGGAATGAAGGAAAGGAGAAGACAAGAAAGAAAACATGAATGAGTCCAAAGGAATGTTAAGCAAGGAGGTCAATCAACTTGCCTAATATTCTACTCAATGTGGACAGCCTCTTTGGCGAGGCCTAGTGAAGACAGTGTTGCCAAAGTCAATATTCTAGATCTCTATGTCTACACAACAGCTTTCTCTGTGCTAATAGTGTTTATACCATCTGTCTGTTTCCAATTAAAGTCCATTTTGATTCAATGACCAGATGTTCCATATTGTATGTTTGGTTATTTACTCTGCCTCCAAATCAGTGTACTTACTTCAATGTTGATATGATTTTATTTTTTCTTCTTTTCCTTTCTTTTTATACTTCTGATATCATAAGCTACCATATCTTAGAGTTTTGTTAGACATGAAATTGATTTTCTATTTCTTTCTTGAGATCGTATTGCTCACATACAACCTTCTGAAGGTATCTATATTCCTCATTTCTTTCAAAGCTTGTTTACATATCCTGTCTCCTGGCCTGATTTTTCATATAACAACTACACCAACAAAATTTGATCTACAAAAATCCTACCTCTTTATACATTTAAAACAAAACCACTAAATCTAGATTCCTCAGGGAAGAGGAAAGGACAGGGTCACTGCTTTCTTTGCTTTGTTGAGTATTGTCTGATTCCCATCCATGAAGTTCACGTTCTCCCAGTCCTAACCCTATGCAAAGCCAACTAGGCTCAATTTTAATCAAGAAAATTAAAACTAAATTATGCAATGATTAGATTCCAACATCATAATCCATTTGAGGTTTACTGACTAGTCTAATCTTAGAGGAAAATAACCCCAAACACTGCTGCTGGGTTTGGGCTGTTGTCACTCCTACACCCTCAGTATACTGCCATTTAGCAAAGGGCAGATGAGCAACAGCTGCAGTTTTTAATCTTCTGTCTTGTCGTTGGCATTGGTGAACAGGCTGGCAGCTCCTTCAGAAATGCTCCCACGTTGGCTATAATGACATAGTGGTTTGAATATCTTCTCTCAAAAAAAAGCACCATTTTTTTTCCTGCATCTTTAGAAACTACGTTCTTAAAAGGCAATAGTTTGGTAAAGAAACAAAAAAGGGATAACATTTTAGACATAAATCATGAAGTGACATGATTAACTTTTAAACCCCCCCCTCCAAACACTTGCTACAGCAGTTGGCATCTGAGTTCCACTACCAGTCCATGACGAGAACTTTCTATTTCCCTCTAGCAAAATATACAAAGAACTGATATCGCAGAAAGTAGTGTATCTGAAATTTCTAAACTGCCAGGGAAAGGAAATGTAACTTACATATAATCTTTAATTATATTTGAACATTTAGTAAGGTTTATAATGATGTAATATTTGTCTGTAGACATTTGAGCATAAAATAATGTTTGATGAAGAAAATTCAGGTTCTGTTGTCAGTTTTCATTCTGTGTCATATTCTGAGCATTTGTTTTCCCATAATGGGAATAGATTCTCTAATATCTACAAGCAATACTTCTCTGATACTTTCTCCCAACTTCCAAACAGATCCTAACTTCCATGTAAGACCCTTTCCCTTTTGGGATCTCATTAGAAATAGTAATAATGTTTTAGACCACTTGTAGTATTCTGAATATTTTCAAGTCAGGCTCCCCAAATTCCTAAACCTCTCCCAATTACAAACCCATCTCCTGATTTTCTGATGTGATTATACTGAGAACTGCTTACTTTGGTACCAGTTTTCTGTAGTAGTCCAGTTCCTGTTAGTATATCAAAATACCTAGGCAGCCTCACATCACAAATAATGGAGGATTTTTTTTTTTAGATTTATTTATTTTTATTGCAAAGTCAGATTGACAGAGACGGAAAGAGAAAAACATCTTCCATCTGCTGATTCAATCCCCAAGTGGCCACAATGGCCACAGCTATGCCAATCTCTAGCCAGAAGCCAGGAATTTATTACAAGTCTCCCACATGGGTGCAGGGTCCCAAAGTTTGGGGGCTGTCCTTCACTGCTTTCTCAGGGCACAATCAGTGAGCAGGATGGGAAGTGAAGCAGCCCAGACATGAACCGAGGCCCATATGGGATCCTGGTGCCCATATAGGATCCCCAGCACATGCCAGGCAAGGAATTTAGCTACTAGCTTATGACACCGGGCCCAAATAAGAGTTTTACTTAACACACAGATGGCCAATCCAAGACTGGCTGGCCTCATCGGATTCCCCCTGGAGAGGGTCTGCCAGTGGACATGTGTTTGGTTTCTTGCACACTTGGCTTGTTTCTTCTTCCTCTGTTCTGCCGCACTGTGATGGGTTCAAAGCCACCCTCCTCACCGGACACTGCAGCCATGTGAGACTTTCTAGCCACCTGAATCATTCCTTTTGTCCTCAGGACTTTTATTCTGGCAACAACCATAAAAAGTGAATTAAAACAGACAGAAAGATAAGTTGTAATCCCCAGCTCTTTAAGCTTACCATGCACTGCCTGTGAAAACGTAGGAGAAAATGTTCTTACAGTCTCCGCAACAGTCAGCACCAACAATTAAACAGTAAATCTCTGAGATGCTACAGCCAGAGGTCATTTGGCTGTTAATGTAAGACATACTTTCTGTGAACCTGCCTATAAGGATCATTTTATTCATCTGCTTCAAATTAAAGTTCCTGCCTCCCCACAAAATGAATGAAATGAAAAATTCCTGATGATTCTAGAAAAACACAACCCATGGAGTGGGCAATGGATTGATCAGCAGGAGTTAATGAAAACCAGCACTGCAACAGCATTTACCAGGATACAGAAATACAGAACAGAGCACCATGTGAGAAAACAGGCCCAAGCTGAAGGTGGAAAAGCCATGTTCTCATCACACGGAGACGTGTGGCAACTCGGGAATAAGCATGCCTCCTCCAAAACGCTGATGAAGCAGACTCCAATGTGAAGTCTGAGGTGGGAGGGAGTTGCGGAGCAACCTCTTTCACTGTTCCAATGGTGCTGCTGTGAACCTGGTGTCCAACTGCCCAGGTGATCTGAGAAAGCCAGGGACATGAGAATTGGAATTCAACAAAGAAAGACAAACTTTTCATTTTCTAACATGTCACTGAGGATATTTCCACTCATTTTGTCATAAAGAAATTGAGTGGTGGAATTAAAATTCAGCTTAGGTTACTCAGCATTGGGTATTTATACAATCATAATTTAAAGTTGAATACTAAGCTCAAAATGTTATTATAATGTGTAGTGTCCTCATAGAAAGCACTCTGATAATGGACTTTACAGGTGTCCTCAATCCTCTATGGAGAAAGCTTACAAATGAACACATTACAGTTCTCTAACTGCTCAAGAACCAAGGCTACTGTGTAGTCACTAACCAAAAGAGTTCATTTTAGTGACAAATATTAATCACATGGAACCTGTATATACACAGTTAATCAGCCGAACAGTTCATTTTAATCCAAAGCACAATTCACTACTTTTAAGTTAATGAAAGCAAATTAGAATATTAATCAGTATTTATTACATAAAATTCGTCTAACACATCACCTCTGACTTCCAGTCTTAGTTTTCATAAAGTAGCAATGAAACAAAGATATTCATATCAATGAGGGTACAAAAATCTTTATTAACTAGTCGTTACCCATTAGTAATAGCAATACCAGTGATAAAAGCGACATTGACAATAGGTTACATCACGAGACCTTGTTGTGTGTGCTACAACAATTAGGAAGTGCGTAAGATAAAATTCACAGGTACACTCTTTAGATTTGACATCATATTAACTTATATTAAGGCAAACATATGACAGCTGACCTTTTAGGATTGACTCATTTCCCTTAGCATAACGTGACCTAAACCTTTTAAAGCAAACCTTTAATATTCAGCTGACAAGAGTGAACATTCGTTGGCAAAGTAAATATATCCTATAAACAATAACTTTTCAGCATGCATTAGACAGTGTGTTTTATATGGAAAACATATTTTACATTTCAGAATAAGTGAGAAAAAGCTGATTAGAAAATCCAGAAATTATTAATGGATGATTATATAAACTAATATTTCCATAATGATAAGAATCTTAGTAAAATACGGAAAAATAGAAATATCATCATTCAAACTGTCAGAGTTCTATCTCACAAAGTGGTGGCAATCTCTGAAATTGTTTGAATTTTTTAAATATCTGTTTTTAAAAGAGTGGAAAATAAGCATTGTAGTTATTTAAAGATCATAAAAGTATGTAAAGGAAAATGTAGAAAAGAAGAAATGTTTCACTCATGAATAAGCAAATTCACATATATCTTAATGTATACAATGGTGTTTAACAAATTATTAATATTTTGTGTAGTAAAATTACCACTAGGGATTTCCGAGATTCCTGTGATGTATAAGAAGACAAAAACGTCCATCAACATGGCCCTCTGAACGTCACGTTGAACAATTTTCACTTGTTTCACACAGAGATCATTTACTCTGGACTGATAACACAACATCGAGAAAGTTCATGTATTTGATTTAGTAAAAAAAAAAAAACCCTAGAACTGGGCAAATTCAGCCCAGCATCTTGTTTGCTTACTGGCAAAGTGGAGAAAGCCCTGAGACACTACTATCAAGAAAAGCCAGTGAATCTGGAGATTCAAGATGCTACTGAAAGTAACAAAGAACATGGTGAGGGACAAAGATGGCAATAATTAATAAGCACTATCAAACCTGCCAAAAGCTCCTATAAACATATATCCCCATGTCTTGGTCCTAGTACCTACTCATAGAAGTGAGAAAATTAGGATTAATCACTTACGCGTTCCAAGTGTCCAATGTAACAACTGACAGGTGTAAGGTCTCTTCTGGCTGTGAGGTGATAAACTCTGGAATAAACAAAATGCCTTATGTACGATTATCATTCATTTCAATTCTGTCACTTTAATTCACGTTGGATGGGTTCACCAAAACGAATGTCAACGTTAGCTTATTTCCAACCCACAAAGTTTGGGTAGCTCACAGCTTTCATTCATTTATTTACTTCTCCAATGTCTACAAAGTCTTTGAGAACTTATTGCCAAACAGAACAACAGTCATCACAGATAACGTCCAACCTGCAACTATCTTTCTCCCGTGAACACACTTGAGGGTGGGCATTTAAAGCAACATTTCTGGGCTTGGCCTGACCCAGCCCAGTTGGTGAAAGTTATGGAGGAGTGAACCAATAGGTAAGAGATCTCCATCAGCCTTCCTTTCCATCTCTCTGCCATTCAAATAATAAAGTTTGAAAGAAAGACACTTAGCAGGAAACTTTTAGGGACACAATTACCAAACACCCAAGAAAAGACTTCCAGGAACTGTTTAAATCTCCTTTCTCTTTTAAAAGACTTTTTTCACATTTAAATTATTTCTTGCAGTAGATAGGTAAGGCTCTGAAATAGTTTGTTTAACCATAATACCGTCAAGCAGTTTTTTCTCCCCCTAGAAAAAGGAAACAAAATCAGATCTAATTTGAGAATTATTCCTGAGGTCTTAGCATAAAAATTAGATTATTCAAATTTTCTATACCCTTACTTTTTTTAATCTATTTGAGCAGTTGAAATTGTCAAAGCAGAGTTGAAGTTTCCACCACAATTGTGTTCGATTTCTCTTATAATTTTTAGGGCCACTGGCTTGTGTAATGTAATAGAAAAGGCGTGTGCTACAGAAACACTCCGAACTTATTTGGTACTATTGTTCCATCCTTCATGAGCTATGTGGCCAGAGCCCAAGCTCCTTAATCAAGACAAGGGCCTTGGGAATAAAGACTTTGTGAGAATGAAATAGAACAATGCATTTACCAAAACAGCTGATAAGCCTAAACATTCAAATGATCATTATTTCTATTTCATGTGTTAATTATACTCTGCCCATGAAGCTTTATTGCAATTTATAGCTTTCAACATATATTTCATTTCATCAGTTTAAAATTAACCTTTGAGCAGCGATTTGCTTGTCTTGTTTTTTACCTTACTAAAAATTAATATTCCCACTCTCGTTTCTCTGTTGCAATTGGCCTCAATTTTCTTTTCACTATTTCTGTGTCATTTTAATTAAAATACATTGTAAGAACAACAGAAAGGAATTTAAAGTGTTTAAGTCATGCTTTTACTTATCTATCCCTTAAAAAAAAAAAACTCCGACTTGATCATTGGCAAATTAATTATCAATGAAGAACAACAGGAAGTCAGAAAATATTTGGAGAGAGGAAAACAGGATAATGTACTGGGCTAGGATGAAAGTAATGCTTATTTAGGCTGGGAGAGGAGACCAGTAGAGAATAGATTATATATTAAAATAAATAGAATGCCTGAAAGTTTCTTGAATTGAGCAGTTGTAGTAACATTTATGAAAGTGAAAAAAGATTTAGACAGCATTAAGTATAAAGTAGAATTATGGTTTTGTTAAATTTGAGTGTTTACTGGACTTCCAAGTCAATAATGTGTCAGTCAGATAAACAATATTTTAAAAATCAGAGTTAAAATTTAAGAATCTAAATTTTATGTCTGATCATTTGTTTTTTCATTATATGCATTTTCCACAAACTTTTTAAAGGATATTATGTATTTATTTGAAAGGTGGAAGGTAGAGAGAGAAGATTTTAGAAACAGATTTTCCATCCCACTGTTCATGCCCCAGATGGCTGCAAGAACCAGGGCTGGGTCAGGCCACATGCAGAAAGCAGGGCTCAATATCCATCTCCCACAAGGCCAGCAGGGACCAATTATATAGGCCGTATTCCTTCCACTTGCCTCCCAGGAGCACTGGCAGGCAGCTAGTTCAGAAGCAGAGTGGCTGAGAATGCAATCAACACTCCATGACCCCATTGCAAGCAGTGGGTTAAACTGATGTGCCACAAGACTGGACCCCATGAACTTTTCGAACATATATAATAGGAATGGAATTTATGCACCAAAATAAACTTCTCTAGTTTGTCCATGTTTTATTTATTAATGTATTTATTCATTTGATCAGTACACAGAAACACAGAGAGCTCCTGCTTCTCCTGGTTCACTCGATAAATTCCTGAGGGATCCAGAGCTGGGCCATGCTGATGTCAGGAATTTCATGAGTCTCCCAGGGTGGGTGTCAAGAGCCCAAGTACTTGGCACATCATCTGGTTCCCCACCCAACAAAGCTATGAACAGAAAGCTAGACTGGAAGCAAAACAGGCACTCTAAAAACACAATACAAACATCCAAGTGGTGACTTCCTCCACTGCACCACAAAGTCCACCTTGAAACTTCTATTTTAATCATATTATTTCATGAAATTTCTTAATTGCCTTGAAAATACACCTGGACCACTTCCAAAACTTCATGGGAAATATATCTAATCTTTCAATTTAATTTTTATCAAAATTATCAAAATAACTATGAACATTCTGGAGTTCACTTAGTTGGACATCAACGAACAACAAGGCTATGAACATGTCTAGATGGTTGTAGACAGAGAAACATGGATGCCTAACAGCAGACATTCAAGTACTGGTGGTTGAAGTCATCAAACCAAGGAGAAAAAAAAGCAGTCAGAAAAATATTCAATAGCAGTGGTGATAAGAAAGCTGTGAAAAAGTAGGTACTTCAGGAGAGGGATAGAAAACTCTGGAAACAAAAAGATATGTGGACCCAAATGAGGTCAGCAAAGTGACTCCCCAGTTCAGCTGAAAGAGAGAGATGTTCTTAATCCTAAAAGATTCAGTACAATGACCACAGGGTCTGACAGAGGGGTTACTTACAGGACAGATTGATTAGCATGAATGGAAACGACTGGACAGTGACATGCAGATGCCTCCTCTCTTGCTGTTTGTTCTCCCACTTCTCTGTAACTGCCCCTTTTCGACCTTACATTTGACCCTCCAGAAAAGTCCATCTTCCCCATCACAATTAGATTATTTTAAAGATTCATTATTTTTACTGGGAAAAAAACCCCAGATCATATGTATAGAGAAAAGGAGAGACTGAGGAAGATCTTCCATCCACAGTTTCACTCCCCCAAATGGCTACAAAAACTAGAGCTAAGCTGATCCGAAGCTGGGAGCCAGGATTCTTCCAGGTCCCCACACCAGGTCCCAAGGCTTTGGGCCATTTCTGACTGCTTTCCCAGGCCACAGGCAGGGAAATGGATGGGAATTGGAGCAGCCAGGACACAAACGAGCATCACATATGGGTTCCTGGCACTTGCAAGTGGTGGGAATTTAGCCACTGGGCCACAGCACTGGGCTCCCACAATAAGTTTTTGTTCCATTTACACCCAGACACACTGTAATTTTATAATGGACAATAAAATTTCCCAATAGATATTTTAAATCTTGATCAAATCACTTTCAACCTTAACCAACAGTTCTTAAAACTCACCTGCTTATAGTGTGACCTGTACTTTCTTTAGAGCTTTAACTCCTGTGTCATAAATGGCTTATTCTCTTTTCAAAATAATCTTCCAGTTCTTATAATAAGTCATTGTAAAGACTGATATTTTTTGCAAATCCTAGGATAATATCCTCTTTCCTTCTTTCTACAGTCATCGTGCTAGAAGCCCCATGAGGTATACAGCAAACATGATTGACTGCATAGGGCCAGTCCTTGACCCTGCTTATTTTGCTACTTTGTGGCTAGTTGAAGCCAATCTTAAATCTACAGACTGGGATTGCTGTAAAGCACTGTAATGGAACTGCTGGTGTCCCCCAGATTTTTATGTATCAAGACCGCCTGAGTTATTTGAGCTGAGCTACTTTCTTGAAGACTCTTAAGCGCAGAATCTAAAAACTCAGTACCAAGTGGACCATTCTTTTTGCTCAGAAAAGAGCACTACTGATATATCCCTATTTTATTTTTATTTTTCCGAAGTTGTTTTCCATGGATATTATTTTTACTATTTTTTCTAGAATCTACAAATATAGTATCTGCAATTTGCAGAATTTAGAATTACTATACATTATATTTTTCTTTGTCTTCTTATATGTACCCCCAATGGGAATTTGTGTTAGTTTGAGTAAGGGGTTATTTTCTAGGAAACATTTTAAATCATGGTTCACAAATTGTACTCAAGTGTATCTACAAGATATTGTTATTACAAATTTCTTTAAATGTATAGACCAGAACAGATTTAAAAAAAAAAGGTGACCATTTTCAAATGCATACTGAATCATGAAGCCTTTCAAATTAAAAAAGTTTACTAAAAGTTTGTATGAAAGATAATTTACATATATAATTAATGAGGAAATGAAAGTAACTCACATTTACATAAAGAAATTTTAAAAGGGAGAAGCAATGTAGCATATAATTTAAGCTTAATTCCTAGGAATTCTGCACACGTTGCTGACTCAGTGTGAACATACTCCTGGAGCCATGGTACCGCGGCTATGAGAGTCACACTCAGCTGTTTGTATTTCTGACTCTCACAGAGGCAGATGTGCAGAAACAGCCTGCTCGTCGCCGCACATTACTTGACTTTAAATCTCTCGCTGGTCACCATTGCTATCAGTGGCTGGTCATTCTTTGCAAATGGGACCGTTATCAGTCTTTAATAATGAGACTCATGTTTAAAAGAAATTTTGTTTACCCTTGGCTGGCAAGCAGCGCTGCTCAGAAAGAGCCCTATCTGTGAATTTTAAATTACACATACATCCGCAAATCACTGACATATTTCCCTAATCATTGGGGCACAGCTTCAGTATATAAAAACAATTCCAAAGCATATAACTTTGGACCATGGCAGTAACACCATGTTCATCAACTTAATAGAGAATTATGCATTACAATTTATGTTCCAGAGGCTAAACAAACAAGGGAGAAACTGATAATTGGTGCGGAAAATACAAAATGTGGCAAATGGTTCCTCTGAATATTGAAGGAAAGAGAGTTAAGCATAATGTGATGCTTTACACTAATGAAAATGTCCAGTGCATTCCTTTCCCAGAGCAAAACTGCATGTTAATGGCTGTGCTTGGTGTCATCTTTGTTAATGCCAAGTCCAAGACAAAGCACTCCTCCTGGAGCCATAACGTGTGTTCAAGGACAAAGTTCAGAATGGCTCATCGCCAGCCCCTCGCTGACGGCAGTGTCAGAACGGCCTTCATTACCACCTGCGAGAGCCTGGCCACGCACGATGAGGGCATTCGCCCATCCTCATCACTTGCTCTCCGGAGGAACACAAAACCACACCGATGAACTGCACTGAACGCTTTCAGTATACCAGGAAAGACCCCTTTGCTGAAAATCTCACCCTACCCACTCTTCAGAGCTCAGAACAAGCATCCTGCTGGCCTCAAAGTGTCCCGTATTGTAAGGAGAGCATTTCAGAACCTTGCCGATGTGCAGCCAATCAGGACAAATGGGAACTAAGGAGAGGACAGTTGAGAGGAGACAGAAATGTCCATCGTGATGTCTTCCATCAGGAGACTGCAATCATTGGGTCAACATGTGGGTCAAACAAGTGAAAATGGTTGGACCTGTAGTTAAAGCACGAGGGACTTTGAGAGCCCCTCTGTGTGCCTCTGAGCACCATGAGGGACACCAACACAGCCCACTAGGTGTGAGCAGTCAACCGGCCTGCCTTGGTAGATCTTGGTGCTCTTTAGGGGGGCCCTTTGTCTCCTAGTGCAACACATTAACCTGGAGGCCATGCATTTCTTGTATGTGTTTATGATCACTGTTGTAAGTCTCGTAGCTATCTATTCATACATATATAAATATGATATATATCATAGTATATGTAACCATTCAAGACTTGATATACATGTCATAGTATATAGCATATATACTCTATATAATCTATTTAAGACTTTATATATATATATATCATATGTTATTCTTAGCTTGTGCTATGAAACCCAGCTATGATAGTGTTGATTGATTTAGTTTGTATAACAAACCTTAGACAAGAATCTTTCTCCCATTTTAAAGAAAAGAGCATCAGGCCCAGCGCTAGAGGCTGAAGTTCTCACCTTGAACACACCAGGATCCCATGTGGGTGCCAGTTCATATCCCGGCGGCCCCGCTTCTCTACATATCTGATTTTCCAATTAAAAAACAAAATAAAAGAAAGAAAGAAAAAAGCACCGAGTCTTCCCACAGGTAAGTCACATCTCTTAAGCTCATAAAAGAAATAAATAAATAAAGCCAAGTGCCACAATCATGACAATCATACGATAAAGCCTGCTCAAGCAAGGAGGGCAGAACAAATTGGACAACAACCCCAATCAAGGAATGACAGCAAACATCTGGGTGAATGGAGACTAAAGTTGACTATGTTAGCCAGTGGACAATGGAAGGATTTCCTCATCCTTGGATCAGCGAGATAGACAGCAGTTCAGAATTATCAAAACCACTTACGTAGGTCTCTCGGAACATGCTCCACATAGGGGACCCTAGGTTGATATCAGGTAGCTGTTCCCCATCCTTGCATACTGGGGTGGTTGGAAGGCTGGGTGTGACTTCTCCGCTTATCACTCCCCCTACCCCCAGAAACAGGTAGAAAAACAAAATTTGGAAACAACTGTCTCACCCACTTTCCCATAACCCTCGCTCCTTCCCACCCTAATCAACTATGGAAACATCATCAAAAATAAAAATAAAAAGCCTGCTCTATTATTAGGGAGACAGCTTCTCTGCTGCACTTGATCACAGACATCCTCCAAAGGTCGGTACTTCCCACAGCAGGAAAGAATGTGACTCGCTCCCATAGTTGCGGAAGGAAGGCAGAAATTAATGTGTTTTGAAACTAAAAATCAAAATATTACAATAATAATAGCAACACGGTGTGAGAGAATATTATGAAAATGTAAACTTTGTTGTAATGTTAACATTAATTTCAACATTTAATTCAACTTTCAGTACTTTGTTAAAATGTATTTCTTAAACCTTAAAATATACTTAAAGACAAGTGTGATGGGTATTTAGTAGATGTCAGTTTTTTATTTCATTTTTGAAAGATTTATTTATTTATCTCATTTGAAAAGGAGCAAAACAGAAAGAGAAACTTACAAACAGACCAAGGTCTCCCACCCTCTAATTCCTCAGCTACCCACTATTAGCTAGAACCAGACCAGAGCCCAGAGGTGGGACTTCAATCCAAGTCCAAAGGTAGAGAACACGGAACTACTGGACTCAAAACTGCGGTCTCCTTAAGCACACATTAGTAGGAAGCTGGGATCAGGTGAGCCAGAACTCAAAACCAGGCATTCTGGACCCAGAAGAGTGGTTCAACTAACTCCTCCCCTTGCCAGCACGAGGATCCCATATGGGTGCTGGGTCATATTCTGACCACTCCACTTCCCATCCAACTCTCTGCTTGTGGCCTGGAAAAGCAGAGGAAGATGTACCAACTGCTTGGGACCCTGCGTCCACATAGGAGACCCAGAGGAGGCTTGAGACTCCTGACTTCAGATCAGCTCAGCTCACTTGGGGAGTGAACTGGCTGATAGGAGATCTCTCTGTTTCTCTCCTTCGCTCTATAGATCTGCCTTTCCAATAAAAATAAATACATTTTTAAAAAACAGGCATTCTAACATGGATCACAAACATCCTGATTAGCATCTTAATCCATATGCCAAGTACCCAACCCCAGATGTCAGCTTTTAGAAAGAAACAATAACAAAGTAATGATGGGTTAAAAAAATAAATGCGAGACCATGTTTCTGATTTATGTAAGATAAATATACTGATAATTTCTATTTATGAGGAAATACCCATTTGTATTCTTTCATTCTAACACATAATAGAGAAAAATCCATAACATTATTTTCCTGTTAAATTAACCAATCATGGAAGCTGAAAAAAATACTAATATGTGAACCAAACAGAAGTTTTATGGGTCTAACATCCAGATTGAAAATGGTTAAAAATCCCATTGTAGTACCTTCTTGTCAGACTTATCTATCGTAAGGTAAGGTAAAACTGAATTAGACATTACTGAATCACAACCCCTTGTCTAAGATACATGGCGATGGATTTAACATCTGAATTATCCTTGTTTCCTGAGATCAATAAAACCCTATATTAAACAGTTTTTTGCCATAAGAAGCCATAAACCAAACTAAATAAAAGTATCTAGAAAAGAAGTAACCAGGAAAAAAAATCATCTCTAGAAAAGATAATAAAATATGACTAAATTTTCTATACCTCTTTCTAAAAATTTTTAAATTCTTAATTATCATGTGTCTATGCAAGTAAAAAAATGTCTACCAATGTACAGAACACTCACACCAATAGCATCCTCCTGTTAGAATATATGAAGGATTAGACAGTATCCTACACCTGCAGTGCCTGCATCCCATGTGGTGCCAATTCATGTTCCGCCTGGCTCACTTCTGATCCAGCTCCCTGCCTGTGACAGCCAAGGACGACTGAAATCCGTGGGCCTTGAACCCATGTGGGAGACTCAGAAGAAGTTTATAGCTCCTGGCTTCAGATTAACTCAGCTCTGGCCATTGCAGCCATTTCGAGAGTGAACCAACGGATGGAAGATCTCTCTGTCGCTTCTTCTCTCTGTAAACTTGCCTTTCAAAAATTAAGGCCCAGTGTGGTGGCCTAACAGCTAAAGTCCTCACCTTAAATGCGCCAGGATCCCATATGGGCGCCGGTTCTAATCTAGGCAGCTCCACATCCCATCCAGCTCCCTGCTTGTGGCCTGGGAAGACAGTCAAGGATGGCCCAAAGCCTTGGGACTCTGCACCTACATAAGAGATCTGGAAGAAGTTCCTGGCTTCTGATCGGTGCAGCTCTGGCTGTTGTGATCACTTGGGGAGTGAATCGTCAGATGGGAGATCATCTTCTCTGTCTCTCCTCCTCTCTATATATCTGCTTTCCAATAAAAATAAATAAATCTTTAAAAAATAAAAATAAATAAGTAAATAAATCTTTAAAAAGAGAAAGTTGGTAGGCCCGGTGCAGTAGCCTAGCAACTAAAGTCCTCACCTTGCATGCACTGGGATCCCATATGGGCGCCTGTTCTAATCCCAGTAGCCCCACTTCCCATCCAGCTCCCTGTTGTGGCCTGAAAAAGCAGTCGAGGTCGGCCCAAAGCCTTGGGGCCCTGCACCCACGTGGGAGACCCAGAGGAGGCTCCTGGCTCCTGGCTTCAGATCGGCTCAGCTCCCGCCATTGTGGCCACTTCGGGAGTGAATTAATGGACAGAAGATCTTTCTATCTCTCCTTCTCTCTGTAAACCTGACTTTCAAATAAAAATAAAATCTTAGAGAGAGAGAATCAAGATGGAAAAATTGGGTGAGGACATATTTAAAGAATCAGTGCTGGCATAATCACTTGAAGTAGTAAGTGCAAAAGTCACCTGCTGTATTACCTGTTTCATTGAATTTGTCTTAGACCTCAAGTTCACAGAGATCCATTATTCCTTACCTGATATAACTAGAAATATTTATTCTAAAGATTGGAAAATTATATCATTCCAACATTAAAGCTTGAATGGGAGTAGATCTGTTGAATCACATTACTTACTTAACAAAAGGAGTCATTTAAACAGAGTAATTTTATATATTTAAAAGTGAATGTTATAGGGTCCAGCACGGTAGCCTAATGGCTAAAGTCCTTGCCTTGCACACACAAGGATCCTATACAGGCGCCGGCTCTAATCACGGCTACCCAACTTCCCATCCAGCTCCCTGCTTGTGGCTTGGGAATGCAATCAAGAATGGCCCAAAAACTTGGGACTGTGTACCGACATGGGAGACACAGAAGAAGCTCCTGGCTCCTGGCTTCAGATCTGCTCAGCTCTGGCCATTGCAGTCACTTTGGGGAGTGAATCATTGGATAAAAGCTCTTCCTCCCTGTCCTCCTCTCTGTATATCTGACTTTCCAATAAAAATAAATGTCTTTTTAAAAAAGTGAATGCTATATTTACTAAATGAACCTTACACACCTGAGTCTACTTTCTATGGATAGTTTTTCAAAAGCATAAAAGAAATCTGTAATATCCTTTATCATTTGTTTTTCTTTTGATAATCCTTAGCTAAATTACCGATTTTAAAGTCAGAAGAATTTTCTGAATACATTGCCAATGATCTCTGCTATGTCAGTGTGTGTGTGTGTGTGTGTGTGTGTGTGTGTGTGTGTGTGTGTGTGTGTATTCTCACTGGTCTCATTTTACATACTCTACTTCATAAATAAAGTTTCTGGCGCAATGGAGCAGTCCATAGATCAATCACAAGCACAATGTACTTGCTGTCAGCGGCCAACATGTAATACTTACGGGAGAAACAAAACTCAGGGAGAAAGATAACACTGAGCCACTTGTGGGAGATTTCTCCCGTCTGCCGGGTGACAGAGAGAGTGAAGCAGGACCAATCCCATTACCACCAGCTATGCCTCAGCCACTCCGATCTCACTCATTTTGCTTTTACTTCTGATGTGCAGAGGCTGTTTGATGAATTCCCTTCTGGGGACAGACTGGTCGTGGAGGAATGTACATTAAAAAGTTATGAAGAGGACATACTTTATTAAACCCGGCTCATTATTGGAAACTGTTAGCATACAATTCATTTAATAGGACTCATTGGTGGAGAAAATGACTGTTGTTTTGATCTGAACAGATAAGTGATAGCGTAATTTTTCTTGTCTGTAGTGATTTACTTAATCTTGAAAAACATGAATATTCACTTCAGCTCTGCTTGCTGTTGGAAAACAGACGCATGTGTTCTGTTATTTATTAATGGCAGTGGCTTTACATTTTTATTATGCTCTGTAACAAATAGACTCACCACATTTTGAGCAGAATGATGGAATAATTGAATAGAGTAGCTATAGCTCTGACTATCAAATGGACAAACCTAGGAAACAGCTTTCCTGACAGGAGCCATGGCCTAAGGCTTTACATCTATTACCAAGGCTCACTTAAAAATAATCAATCAATAAAAAAGATGTCCTGTCTGCCTATTGTGCAAAACGAGTAAGGTTCAGCATTGGGATGCAGCAATATGAAAGAGCAAGGGACTAAGAAAAAATACAAACTACATACATGGAAGTAGCTGGCCACAGATATGAAGCCACACATCATCCAGCTGTAGGGGACAAGAGAAAATACCAGAGAAGAGGCAAGATGAGACCTCAGGGACACGAGGCTGGTCCTACAGACTGCCTTCTTGCAATAAACTGACATTATTTTGCTGTCAATATTACAAAGCAGACTCTTTTAATTACAGGATAATTTCAAATGAAATACTAGAATCTTCTTAGCCTCTTGGACCAACTACACTTTTTCTCAATTTTTCCCACTTACAAAGATACTAGAAACATCCATCTCTCAGCAATACTATTCTTTTTTTTCCAGGATGCACACCCAGGAGTAGACTCAGTGGATGAAAAGGAATTTTTAAAAAGCTTCAAATACTGTATGGGAAATGAAATTAGAAGATTTAAATTAAAACCATAAACTTTATCTCTCAACAAGGGTTCCATCAAGTTCATAATACTTTTTTTTTTTAAGATTTATTCATTTTATTACAGCCAGATATACACAGAGGAGGAGAGACAGAGAGGAAGATCTTCCGTCCGATGATTCACTCCCCAAGTGAGCCGCAACAGGCCGGTGCGCGCCGATCCGATGCCGGGAACCTGGAACCTCTTCCGGGTCTCCCACGCGGGTGCAGTGTCCCAAAGCATTGGGCTGTCCTCGACTGCTTTCCCAGGCCACAAGCAGGGAGCTGGATGGGAAGTGGAGCTGCCAGGATTAGAACCGGCGCCAATATGGGATCCCGGGGCTTTCAAGGCGAGGACTTTTAGCCGCTAGACCACGCCGCCGGGCCCCTATAATACTTTTTTAAGCAATGATACCAGTCATTTAGTCCAACCCAATAGTACTGAGGGTCCTGGGAGTTTAACCATGTGAGTGAAGTCTTTCTGTTTTCTCTAATCACTGAAAAAAAATATGTATGAAATTACAGATTATTTAAGATTACTACTTTTTGAAGATTTATTTATTTTTATTGTAAAGTCACATACACAGAGAGAAGGAGAGACAGAAAGTTCTTCCATCAAGTGATTCAGTTCCCAAGCAGCTACAAACAGTCAAGCTGAGCCAATCCAAACCCAGGATCCAGGAGCATCCTCTGGGTCTCCATTACAGGTGCAGGGTTCCATGACCTTGGGCCGTCCTCGACTGCTTTCCCAGGCCACAAGCAGGGAGCTGGATGGGACTTGGAGCAGCCAGGACAGGAATCAGTATCCATATGGGATCCCACCGTGTGCAAGGCAAGGACTTCAGCCACTAGGCTACTGTGTCATGCCCAAGATTTTTATTTTTCAAGATTATTAACATTTAAGATTAGTAAGAAATAAGTCAGAAGAAGCCAAACCAAGAGCGTGAAATGGATGCCTACTGATTTTCCATTAAAATTCTCACAAAGCTTGAATTATTTTGAGAGGAATGAATGAGAGCATTGTCATGGTAGAAGATTTGCTGACGAAGGCCCTACTGAATGTCAACAGGCAAAATGTGTCAAGGGTCCCAAAAACTGTCTTTCTCACATTTTCCCTTGGCCAATTCACATTGCCTCTGACTGCTTAGACCTGTTGGGAGCCACTGTTTTGATTGTGCATTTTTAAGACCTATTCATTTCTCCTGGAAAGGTAGATTCACAGAGAGAGACACAGAAAGAAAGATCCTCCATTCAGAACTCATCCAACCCAAAGCGAGGAGCCAGGAGCTTCTTCCAGGTATCCCATGCAAGTGCAGGGTCCCGAGGCCTCTGGTCATCCTCCACTGCTTTCCCAGGCTACAAGTAGGGAGTTGGACGGGAAGTGGAGCAGCCAGAACATGAACCAGTACCCACAGGGAATCCTGGCAGTTTGCAAGGTAAAGATTTTAATCACTGAGACACATCAGGCCCGACTGTGCATTTTCTTAAAGCCATATTTCATCTCCTGGCAGGGTTCTTTGAAGAAACCCTGCAGCACCTGAGCTCACTGGTTTAAAATTTCCACCGAAAACTCCTGGGATGTCTGCAGCTAATCTGGATACAACAGTTGTGGCAGTTATCAAGCAGAGACTGGTTCAATCAGAATTGTGTAAAGTGAATCCTAACGAGATGACTGATGGTGTTGTTGTTTATGCTGTCAATTGCTTGTCCTCTTCAATGAAGGAAAAACATTATTACTGGTAATAGTAATATTAGTATTAGTATTAGTATTAGTATTAATATTAGTATTAGTATTAGTATAGTATATTGCAGAATGCTGCAGATGATCTGCACTCCAGGCAGGCTACATATTCAATATCATCTCATGTTTTCTTAAAATGAGTTTTCCAGGGCCTGGCAAGATAACCGGTGGGGAAAGCTGTCACTTATATTGCCAGCATCCCAGATGAGCATTGGTTCGTGTCCTGGCTGCTCCACTTCTGATTTAGCTTCCTGCTTGTGGCCCACGAAAAACAGCAAAAGATGGCCCAAAAACCATACATTTATTAACTAATATGCACCCACATGGGAGACCCAGAAGAAGCTCCTGACTTCCGACTTCAGATTGGCACAACTCTGGCCATTGCAGCCACGTGGGGAGTGAATCATCGGATGGAAGATCTTCCTCTCTGTCTCTCCTCCTCTCTGTATATCTGATTTTCCAATAAAAATAAATGAATAATTTTAAAAAAAGAAATACTGAAAAGTTTCCATTGACCTGCTTAGAATTTAAGCTATTAATACTAATCTATTATTACATCTTATTATAAACAGTCTTAACATGTAATTTTTTTCAAAGCCAGGAAATTTTTTAAGCTGACCCCAATTTATTTATTTCAAGAACTCTAAAACTAGTAAATGGTAGCTTGATAACTTGAACATCAATGTGAAATTCCTAAAATATGTAACCTGAAATAAGAAAAATTCTGATTCAGCTTAGTTGTATTTGACTTTTCAGCATGGTGTTTTCTGCCCACTGAGGTCCTCATGTAGCCCATATCTCTGACAAGCCTTAGCACCTTCACTGAGCAAAATCAGTGACACCTATAACAACTCACTTAAAGGACTTGTTCTTTGTCTCAGCTGTACAATTCTAATGCATAGCTAGCTCAGGGCATCTCCATGCAAACACAGAGGGCCCCAAGTGTTAAACCTTTCTCCAAACAAGGTCCATGCTTACTTATTGCTCTCTGGTGGGCCTTGCATCTGCCCCCACCATGTCAGCCTCAGCTTCTCTCCTCCCTGCATTTGCCATTTTGTTACACACCACAGATACTTCACAGGAACTGGGCGGGTATGCTTCAGCTGTCCATGCTGCATTTGGCCAGACACAGGATTAGGGCTTGTCCCTGGTCTGTGACCTGCTGCTGTTTCCAACAGCTCCGTGGTGGTCCTCACTGTCTTCTTCCAGATCCCACACCACCTGGTGAGGCGAGAACACTAGGGAGCACAAAGGACCAAGGTGGCCCCAAACCCTCAGCACTACTAGCAACCTCACTTCTCAGAAAATGAAAGTAAAGTAAAACTCAAATACTGAATTGTAGAGCTGGGGTGGGTTGTCCACTATGAGTACAAACAGAACCAACACAGGCCTACCAGAAATTCTGAGTTCAAAGAATACACTCTTACTTCTGTAAAGACTGAGCTGCCTTCCTTTGAGGGTAGAAAAAGACCACAAGCACAGATGAAAAATGTTTTAAGATTCTATTTTATGTTCTTAAGGAGACACTAGACACAGAATAAATTACCAGTAAAATGCAAAGTTAGGAGAAGGAATGACTATTTGCCTCTACACTATGCTGAGTTTTATATATAATCAAGTATAAAACATATAATACAAAAATAAAATTAATGATGTAGAAGAAAATATCAGAAATTCTTCTGAAACATAAAAAGAATAAAAGAATTGAAGAGAAAATTAAGCCATTCCAAGAGCAAATTCCCAAAGCTCAATCAAAGTCTATAAAAGTAGATGGAGCAGAATCAATAACTAAATAAATAATGGAAGACTTTCTTCATCTAATAAAACCCCATTGTGAAATCTGAGAGTAAGTATTCTATTCCAGTAAATCAATAGAAAGAAAACAATCGTGAAATATATCTAATGAAATTGTCACAGTTAAAAGGCAAGGAAAGAATCGTACAACTATTCTGCAATGGAGAAAAAAAGACAAAATTGGACCAGATTGTTCTGCAGTACAAAACACCAGGGGACTGTGAGGCAATATTTATCAAAGTCTGGAAGAAGTTAGCCATAAACTCCATCTCCAGGACCACTGTCAATTCATGTGTGAAGACAGCACGAAGACATGAGATATGCAAGAAGCAGAGCACATTTCCCCATTGTATTGTGTGACTGTAAGAATCCAAAACTCCCTGCAGGACAGGATTCAAACCCAAGAATGATAATTTCATACTGAGGAGAGTCAGCATGTGCACTGGTACCCTGAAGAAGCTAAGCATGTGGAGACACCAATAACCACATGAGAAACTCCTCGTGGAGCTCAATTCCCAGGAGCGCCGCTCCCTCATGTAAATCAGTCACGCTGACTCAATGTTTGCATTGCTTGGCTGTGGACACCACAGTAACACACGACAGACCAGGTGGCTCAAACTGGCAGACGACTGCCTTCACACTACATCCTCAGGTGTACAAACCTCTGCTGTCTCACTTTGTATAAGGATATCTGTCACATTGGACCTTGTTGATCACGAATTTCTTCCTTAAAAGGTCTTATCTCCAAACATGCCCCAGTGGTGGATAAGGTTTCGTTCACCATGTCAATTTTAAGCAGAAATAATCCACTTCATAATAGTATCCTTAACTAACAAGCTATTCCCAAATCTCTATGGAATCTATCAATTCCAGGAGCAGACCTTGTGGCTCAGTGGATTGGCAATCGCCTGGCACACTGGTATCCCACATCTGAGCACCAGTGCCAGTCCCAGCTGCTCCACTTCTGAGCAAGTTCCCTGGTCATGCACCAGGGGGTGCAGTTGAAGATGGCTCTGGTAATTAGACTATGGTTGCCCAAGTGGAAGATCTAGCTGGTGTTCCTATCCTGGCTTCAGTCTGGCTAAGCCCCAAATATTGTAGCCATTGAGGATTAGGGAGTGAATCAGCAGAGAGAAGATTCTCTCCTTCTCTTTCTCTCTCTTTCTCTCTCTCTCTCTCTCTCTCTGTCTCTCTCCCTCTCTCTGTCTCTCTCCTTATCATGCTGCCTTTCAAATAAATAAAACAGAACCCCTTTATTTAAAAATGAAAAAAGTAACCTACTATATCCACAAACAAAAAGCACTACCACAGGTAAACAGGCTACTTCCAATTTTGCTCTAATCATTTCATTTATAAAATAGCCATCTGGGAGTTATTTATGAACGTTTTCAGATCTTTCATGTCAACTCTAATTAACAAATAACTTATCATATTGCACAGATCTATGAAAAAGTTTGAGTTTTTGCACTGAAACAAATTACATTTGAAAATATTCAGTAAGTGAAAGTCATGCAACAAAAGTTTTCTTCAATTACTTCCAGGTAAAGCAACTAAAAAGGAATGAGAGTGGAACTGTTAAACACCAGAAGGATTCTATTCTCACATAAATCTGAAGTACACATGTTCTAACCTCACACAAATGAGACAGAAGCTGAAAATTATAGATGCTCATTTTAAGTCTGTGGCATACATAAAAACAAAGTGTACGCGAAACTACGAGAAATATCCTCCATCTAAACATGAGGACAAAGGACATTTATGCTTTATGTTGAAATCAGATGCTAGTGATATGTACGTAATTCTAACCAAAGAGCCAATCATCTGGGCTACTCAAAAAATGGTGGATCACAATCATGTTAGATACTAATAATTCTACCTATATTTATTTAAAAATCAGGACAAAATTGACTATGAATTATTTTGTTTGCAAAGTCATTTGTTTAAACAGTAGGACTTATAATCTCAGCTAAAACAAAACTGTTAGCATGACAGTACAAGGTGCCTCACTGGCCCATATATGAGCAGGTGTTTTCACTGTAGTTAGTGAATGGGTCTGAGCAAGGTGGGGCCGACCTAGGAACAGGCTGCGATAATAGAGCAGAAGCCCACTGAACCTGTCAGGTCATGCTGGATGTGTTCAGGGTCAGAGCAGTGCCGGGTGCTGTACTTACACTCTCTCTGAGTGGTGTTCAGCAAAAAATGGGGTGATGATTCGAAAGGTCTGTTGTGTAGGCATGTTCTAAGTGACTAATACCTGTTGTTTAAACATCCACGTTTGGTGGCAGCATACTTCTAAATCAATGCATCTGTGCCTTCAACAAAAAAGTAATCTACTCCAGCACCGATCATACCTACAATGTTGGAAACACTTCAATAGCAGCATGATGCACTTAGGCCTGTTCATGAAGGATCACCCACTGTAATACTAGAGGGGAAATCAATAAGAGCGGGGAGAAGGGACTAGGGGAGGAGGATGGGAAATCCCAGAGCCAATGGAACTGTATCACACAACAACAGTAAAAAAGAACGAAAATAAGAAGTAATCTAAAGACCAATGCATCTTTGGTTCTTTTGTATAACAATTATATTGTGATTAATATATACACAGATGTACAGAAATATTATATCTTCCTGTAGATAAATACATATATATTGAGTCTGTTTCATGATATTTGGTATGCAATGATGAAAATGCCAAACTATAATTGCCATAAATGATCATGATTCAGAGAATTTATTCTCCCTCAGTGAAAGCAATTCAGGAGAATAAAAACAGAATATGAGAAAAATCACTGCTTAAGCATTTTTACCAATTACAAATGTACACTTTAATGTGTATAATTCTGTATAAATTATTTTAGCTTACATAAAATCACCAAAGGAACGGACTGCTGGTCTGCCTTTCAGAGGAAATTCTAATTTTTTCCACTCTCTCTCCTCCTTATTGTTATTCTTCATGTTTCCTCAGCATCACTCTGGCATGACTTCCAGGGAAAGAAAGTCAATTGAAATACATATTATTGATGTTACATTCACAGATTCCACAGCTAGAAGTGAACCTGAAATAGAGCCACATAAAAATACAAATGGCTCATTGTTGGGATGAGGGGAAGGAAAAGCTAATAAGTAACAGCTTTAAAACAGTGAGAAATGGAAATAAAGCATCATTCCAATGAATTAACAAATAGGACCCATTAGGTTTATAAAAATGCAAAGCATCATGCACTTTAAGTGAAGTTAATAAGAACAGATGGAAAGTAACGTATTAAGATGTTATTAATTTAAAAAAGATAATTGTGAGAAGAAAGTTTGCTCTGAAACTAAAATGACAATAATGATAAGGATATGCTGGAGAAGAATCAGAGCAGCTCATCTCCGCGTTGTGTTAGGAATCTATTATGCAACAGATGCTCAGAGTATCAAGGTGAATACAAAAACACTGCCCAAGGCCACCGCCACTACATGGAGCCATTGGTCTTAGCATAAATCAAAGTCGAGTAGATAAGCAATGAAACAGTGCAGCTCGTGAAGAATAGTTGGTCTTTCCTTTCATCACCTTAGGATTGACTTGCCCCGCATGAGGATGCACCTTTGGAATACAGGAACTCTATTAGCGGGTTTTCTACTATATTTCTCGCTCTTGCAGAGTAATGTTTCCAAGGAAGGCACCTGGCAGCATGTGTTAAATTAATAAACACTGTGCAAAGGACAAGCCTGGCTTTCTTCCTCTGCCCTGGGTATGAAGTCAGGCATCATCCACATTACTCTAAGGGTGTGATAAATAGTTTAATACACGTTTTCCATGAGCTTTCTGAAGACCGCTTTTTACCTCCTTTCAGTTCTACTACGTAAAGATACTTCTTTAATTACAAGGACTGATTTCCATTTTAGAGGCTTGAAGCTCAGACGTCCTATATTTCTCTTCATCTCCTAATGGAGAAACGTCCTTATATGCAAATTAAGGAAAGATGTACAGTTTCATCAATCAGTGTATCAGCATTAACAGGTGATACAGTTTGAAAGGATTTGACTCCCTAACCAATGCAGACTTTTAGTTCTTCAAAATTGAATTGTAGGAAAGGAGACAGAAAGAGACAGCTAGAGAAAGCTTCCGTTTGGTGGTGGCAGATTGGGGCAAGAGAGAGGCAGGCATGACAGCTCAACTGGCCAATTCTCCCCTTGCAAATGCGGGGATCTCATCAGGGCACTGGCCAACGTACTGATTGCTCCACTTCCAGTCCAACACTGCCTATGGCCTAGGGAAACAGGGGAGGATGGCCCAAAGCCTTGGGACCCTGCTCTAGCATGGGAGACCTAGAGGAAGCTCCTGGCTTCAGATCAGTTCAGCCCTGGCCATTGCAGCCACTTGGAGAGTGTATCAGCGAATGAAGACCTTTCTCTCTGTTTTTCCTTCTCTCTGTCAATCTGTCTTTCCAATAAAAATAAACCTTTAACATGAAGATTAGTCACTCTTCACCGTGGTGTTGGGGACTTTCCTGCACACCCACCCCCCAAAAAAATGTTCTGCACCTTAATTGTTGACAAATGTCTTGTTAGAGTTACAAGCCAGTCTAGATTATCCTAAAATCTGCCAAGATCAGCAAAATTATACTCCAACACAACAAATGGCTAAATGCTAAAATGAAATAGACACGAGACAGCTGAATGGTACCTTATAGCCATTTTAAGGTATATAGCAGCCGGTCCTGTGTACAAACTAAAATTGAATTGTCAATGAGCAAATCATTGGTTGTGGTTATGAACTTGTTTTTTTTTTTTTTAACATACTGATTACGCAAAACCATGTCAATTCCATAATGTTACAAATTGCTGTTGATGTTATATTGGGACTCTTAATTGACTGGGATGATATTCTACCAGCTCTAACTTTGGGCCAGAAATGGTCTCCCCAAGAAGCTGTTCAACCCATCTGGACAATAAGTAGCTGGACTCTATGCTTGGTATATGTTTGCAAGGAAAGCATCTTGATTGAATTTGAACTGTAATACTACATCAAGGTGGAGGAATCCACCAGGGGGGAGGGGCGTGGGGAGGGGTGGGGGGATTCCCAGAGCCTATGAAACTGTCACATAATGCATAATAATTAATAAAAAATAATAAATAAATAAATCTTAAAAAGGAAAAAAAAATAATAAACCTTTAAAGAGAGGAAGAAGGTTCCCTTATATCGGTTTCCTCTTCACAGGCCACAACAGTTCTTAACAGGAAAGTAAAACCAGGAACCAAGAGCACAGCTCAGGTCTCCCTAGTGAGTAGCAAGAGCTCAATTTCTTGGGATGTTACTGCTAGCTTGGAGTCTGCATTAGTGCAAAGCTGATCAGTACCCGGGGACTCCATGGCAGCAGATATGCATCTTACTCTTTGTGGGAGTTTAATGCCCACACTTCCTGCAGAAACTGAAACCCCAGTCATGGGTTAGTGGCTTGATTCACTCAGGTGTCCAATGAAATGGATCCTCAAGGAGGTTTTTAATCATCGGCATGTGAGCACAGAAAGTCACTTACAAAAGTAAGTTGGTCCTATCTTCTCCCTCTCTCGGTCTCACTCTCTTCGGATTTACTTTGTGATTCTTTCTCCACACACACTTTTCCAGACTCCTTTCTCACCAGACGGTTGAATCAAAGGGCCCACCCCACTTTGTGAGCTAAAATCCCTTCTCAAGCTGCTTACTACAGATATTTGATAGTCATCATTTTCTGCAGCACAGACACCGGCAGGCCTGACAGCCAATGTGCTGGATAGTCTCCGTCCCTATAGGCACTGCCACTGTCCTTTGTAAGACTCACTTAATGACTGAGAAGGGATCCCTGGGTCTGTTGTCACAGACTGCCCTTTCCTGCTCAACTTGAGGTTAGTTTTCCAATGAGAGACACTGGTGCAAAATTCAGAGGGAGGAGATGCCTGTGGGCAGCTGGAGCCAGTTGTATGGGCAGATGGGAGAGTCACAAAAACTTGGCAGGAATTTCCCAGAAAGTCCAAAGAATTAAGCAGCTTCCATGCAAGTCATTAAGAACCACCTACTTTGATATTTTAGGTTTAGCTCTTTCATGGAAGACTTCCTGACATTATTCCCTGCATTCCTCTATGAGTTAGAAATGAATAATTAACAGAATAATTTCAGACAATACTGCTGTGTCTACCTCCAGATCTTCCAGGTAGATAGAAAAGGGAAAATTTTATAATAACAACCAAAGGCCAAATCAGCTTCATGAGTAATTAAAAAAAAATCTATGGCTCATGAATGTCTCAAACATTCTTATTTGCAATGTTTGTTTTGTTTTAGAGGAAAAGAGAGAGATTCTATTTTGCTTATTAACTCCCCAAATGACTTTGAAAGTGGCGACTGGGTAGAGCCAGAGCTGCGAGTTCAGTATTCAATGCAGTTCTCCCATGGAGGTGGCAAGAACCCAATTACTTGAGCCACCAGTATTATCTCCAGGGTCTGCATTGGGAGGAATCTGAAGTCAGGAGCTAGAGCCAGGAGTCTAACCCACTCCCTCCAATGTGGGAGGTGGTTGCTTTAACGCTCATTGTAATGATTAGGGCAAACATTATTTGTCAGTATTTACTGGGAACTGAACCTGGTCTGAGTATTAGGACTAACCCAATCAACCGCCTGTTTGTATCAGTAAATGAATTCTCACTGTGGCCTTCCTAACCACCCTTGGGATAAAACTTGCTCTTTACTCGGTGTTCCAATTATTTCAAATACATGTAACTTCACCTCATTAAAATGGGCTGTTCTTTTAGGATATTGCACGACTCCTATTCTCTGCAACTCTATATGGCACGTCTCTATGATGCTCCGTGCTCGAAGACATCTGCTTTGACAGCTGGTTCTTAGTAAAAACTTCAGTCTGAATCTAAGTGACTACTTAACATTCTTGCCTTTTTCCCTTCTTTGCCATTATCTTCTATGTTGTATGTAGTAAAAGTAGGCTATAAATTCACTTGTTCTTACTAATACAAAGGGAATCTACATTGTGATTTTTCACAAACCGTATTTTAAGTCATTCTTCACAGGAGCATTGAGTTAGAAATGCAATCATTTTGAAATGCTGTGGGTGGAAAGCAGAGCTGAGTTTTTTTTTTTCTCCAGCCTGCCTTAAAACCAGATCCTACACATTCTACTCTGGATCGCTGAATTATCCCTTAATTGGCTTCTCCACCTCCACTCGTATTCTCCTCACTCACAATTACATTCACACTATCCGTTCTCGACGAAAGCTCAGAGGGACCATGTGGATCCACTGTAAGATAATTTGGGGAGGAAAGAAATTCTCTTTTGGGTCTGGGGTCCTAAAACTCTGCCATACATTAAGGGACATGCTGAGGACCCCATGGAAGTCACTGAAGGCCGAGCTGCTGGTGGGAGGAACGCTGGTGCCTGAACAAGTACGTGGAGTAGTTTCCCACTGACTCCCTCTCAATCATGGCATGAACAGGAGGGGGAAAACTGTTTCTTAAACCACTAAAACTGTAGGGATTCTGGCTTACAAATATGTTAGAGTATTCCAAAAGAATAGGCCAGCCTATACAATCTGATCTCCAACAACTCTCTACAAAATAGAACTGTGATATTTTTAAATGATTTTTCCAGAACAGCCTTTCAATGAATTGTCACAGGGCAATCTCTCTCACAGATACCTCGTGTGTATAGGATTACAGTCTGGATTAGCTGAGTTGAAGTTAACATGATTTTAATAATCAGCAAACATCTTCATCTCTTTTTCTCCACTTAGAATTTCTTTTCCCGAACATTTGTCTCTTAAAATCTTACGTTTCTATCCATTAAAGTGACAAAATCAGTCCATGTCACTGTGTCTACATGAACGTATGAATCATGCAGATGTGCAGAGCTGCGTGAATTTTTAGAGTCAGCATGAAAATGAAATGAGGTCTTTCGGTATTATCTTACACAAAAGTAGAACACTCTCATTTGTGAACTGGGTTTGCAATATTCTGATTTTAAAGTGACCTCTACAAGGGTTTCTTCCTAATGTCTTGTCTCAAATGAAAAAGTCGTATCTCAATCTTGTTTGATCTCTCAGCTACGGTGCTTAGACACTTTATAAGGTAAAGCACTGAACACTGTTCTTAACATTCGAACCTGTCTTTGCTTTTCCTTTCCGACAGGGTGCATATATTGCAGCTATGGTGCTGTTTCACAGCTCTGCTTCACTCACTGAGGTAGGGCCCATCAACACAATGGAAGACACTTATTCTGAAGAGTACTGATTTAAGGTTATTGTGGTAGATTCTACATGGCAAAGCTAAGGAAATGCTTGTACACTGCTTGGTTCAGTAATGTCTGAAATCATTCTCCGATCTTGCAAGGTGCCTGTGTTGGCCGAACAGCAAGCATTCAGAATCCTGACAGACCTCTACTTTGTGTTATGTAAGCACTGGTATGGTGCAAGGGAAGACATGGAGCCTGAGGGCTTAACTGACATTTGGAGGAAACAATCTGTCTGCCCAGAGAGCCATATGTTTACAGCTACTGTCTATCAGAAATAAAAATCATTGTCTTGTGAACAATCACGTAATAAGCCATTGCAGCAGCTTTATTGAGTAGCTGAGTGGAAGGGGAAAAAATCACTTTGCTGGAAAAATAGGCTGATTTCTACTTGCAAAAAAAAAAATCACATAATCTTGATTTACCTCATCAGAAATAAAGTAACTTTATCTCAATGCCTAAATTGTATATGGAACCAAAAAGTGAGATTTACTTCTTGTTTCCCTGAGCATCTGAAATTGTAAGAGATTTCAAATGGCTTTGGGTGGTGCTGTGTCTTTAAACTCTAGATGGTGTCTTTCTGGGCTTTACACACACACACACACACACACACACACACACACACAATGATCAGATACATTTCTGGTGAATTAAACAGAAAAATCAAGAGGACATCCAAACACATAAATTAGGATTTTTAATAAACATATTAAGACTAAGTGAATTATGTGCTTCCTATCTTGTTTTGGCATAAGCACAGCACCATAAAAAAACCATAAAAGATAAAAATCTAATACCTATTACTTTGGAAAGGGACAAAAGCAATATAAGCCCTGCTGTTTGTGAACATAAAAGAAAATTGCTTATCTGACTCAGGAAAAAAGTTGAACTAACTCTGAAAACCATTCCTTACATTCACATGCCTTCTTTTCTTTCCCCTACCTGTCTCTAATTTTTTTTCAACTTATTAAGCTGAGATCAAATATACAAAACTTGCTAATACTGCTAAGCAGAAAGAAAGTCAACAAACCTAACGAACCTTTCGTTTACTATTTGTATGTCAGAGATGCACAGTTTTCCCAGAGGTATTATGGCACAGAGGATTAAACCATGTCAAGTGACACGACATCACATGCACATTTCAGTCAGACTTTGGAGGCTCCACTTCCAGTCAACCGCCCTGCTAAGGTGCCTGGGAACACACAGAAGCTAGTTCAAGTGCCGGGCCCTGTCCGCTATGTTGGAGACCTGGATGCAGTTGCAGGCCCCTGTCCTCTGCTTGGTCCAGCCCTGTCCATCACTTCCATTTGGGAGTAAATCAGTAGATGGAGGATTGATCTCTCTCACTCTCTCTCTCTTTCTCTGTCTCTCTAATTCTTTCAAAGAAATAAATACTTTTTTTAAAAATTATAATTGCCCAGTAACATAGCAGACTGAAATCAGCAGCATTTAGGACTACCCAAACCACCTGGACAGAACCCCTTGAAATGTGTACACATTGAGACTGGGTTGATATGAAGTGGCAGTTCCTCATCCCTGGGACCAGGACATGTGGAAAGTCATGAGTGGTTTCCTCCTTTGTCTCTCCCCTTCCCTCAGAAACAACAAGAAGAAATAGCAAATTTGGAAGCAATGGATTCACCCAATTTTCCCTAAACCTTGATCCTTCCCACCCTGATCCACCATGCAATCATTATTTTAAAAAATAAAATGTATAAAATGAATAAATAAAATTTTAAAATTATAATTGCCCAGTAACATAGTAGACTGCAACTGCACAAGACAACATACTTCCCTTATTACACATTATGAAGCACATTTAACAATTAATAACATAAGCAAACAGATGCCAAAAAAAAAAAACTTGTTTTCTAATCCTGTAAGTTAGACATTCACCATCAAACTTATCCTTTATAAGGAACTCAAAAAGAAGAGACCAGCTGTAACTCAGGACCTAAAAACAAGGCCCAGAGTTTCACAACACATTATACAAAACAGACTTAAATTATTTTTTAAAAAAGGGCAATAGCACAGTGGTTAAGGTCCTCGCCTTGCACACGCCGGGATCCCATACGGATGCAGGTTCTAATCCCGGTGGCCCCAATTCCCATCCAGCTCCCTGCTGGTGGCCTGGAAAAGCAGTCGAGGATGGTCCAATGCTTTGGGACCCTGCACCCGCCTGTGGGAGGCCCGCATGAAGCTCCTGGCTCCTGGCTTCAGATTGGCTCAGCTCCAGCCATTGTAGCTGCTTGGGGAGTGAGCCACTGGACAGAAGATCTTCCTCTCTGTCTCTCCTCTCTGTGTATCTGCTTTTCCAATAAAAATAAATAAATCTTTAAAAAATAAAGATTGGGAGATAGATAAAACTGTGACTAGATTTTATGTTGTCTACAAGACAAATAATATGATATACCATGTAAACATTAGTCAAAAGACAACAAGAGTGATTCTATTAGTATCCAATAATGTAGATTTTCTTTTATTTACTAAGGATATACAATGTGTTTAGTGATGACAGAGGTAACCCCGCAATGAGCTATAGCAGTATGTATATGTCAATAATGGAGACACAAAACACGTGTAGCAAAGTGGACACAAACTCCAATTGCAGTTAGATTTCAGTCTCCCTCTTTCAAAACTTTATATGACAATCAGACAGAAACTCACAGAGGAAACATAACTCAAAACATTGATACGCAAGATTTAATTCATATTCCTCATAACAGCATATTCTTTTCAAGCATTTACAGAAAATATGCCAACATTGACCATATCCTGGTCTAAAAACAAACCTACCTCAACAAATTTAAAGCAACTGAAATTATATAGGGTATGTTTTTCAGTAGAATCAACTTAAACTAAAAATCAATAATAAAAAGATAAAAACAAAATCCCCAAATACATGGAAACTAAACAATCCATTTCTAAATAATCCCTGGATCAGAAGAGAAAAAAATGATTGAACTGAATAAAAATGAAAGTCCGATCTACCAAAGTTCATGGCACACAGCTAAAGCAGAGCTGACTAATGTTTCTGTTAGAAAAGAACGTCCTAACTTCATGCTCTCACCTTACTTTTTGTGAAATGAATGCTACCTTGATGTGAAACCAAGACAAATAAAACACACAAAGAAAGTTAGATTCCATTATCCCTCCTGAATATAAATGTAAAAATATTCAGCAAATATTAGCAAACAGAATTCAACCGTGTGTGAAAAGACCTACATACAATAACCAAACAGAACTCATTTTAAGGTGTAAAATTGTTTCAACATTTGAAAGCCAAAGTCATTCACCATATGAACAAGCTGAAAAATACAACCACACAACCACATGATCATGAGAACTGATGCAGAAAACCACTTTTGACAAAATTCAGGTTATTCATGAGGAAAAAAATCTCAGAAAATTAGGATTAGAAGGGAACTCCTTCAACTTGATAGAAAACATCACAAGAAAACCCTACACTTAAAATCACAGTCACGAATGCTTGGATGCTTGCCCCTCCAAACCAAACAAGGCATTGATGCCCGTCTTCATCACTGTTACTAAACACAGAACGGACGTTTCCTTCAGAGTCATGAAGCAAGGAAAGGAAAGACAAGCTGTAGAGCTTAAAAACTACGGAGTAAAATTCCCTCAATTTGCAGAAGGCAGGATCAACATAGCAAACTACATCAGTAAAAGCTTTCTCCAAAGTCTCACACTTTGGTTTCCACCTCAGACTATCGCTACCATAAGTCAAATATATATGTGAGCATCATATATACAATTTGAATTTGATTATGTCGACTTCTGAAATATCTCTTTCATCATCAATTACTTTGCTATTTATTTATCCTCTTTCTCGAAACACCAAGCTGTAAATTCTCATTAGCATCAATGGTCTAAAAATGCAGGTAATAGCAACCTGCATTTTCTCTGACCTAAATATCAATGAATTTTAACAAATTCAATCATTTACTTTATTTTTTGTCCATAAAAATAACTAACATATGTCACTAAAATATTATGCTCAAGTGAAGAACAATTTCAAAGGAATTAATCACTTTCTTTTTTTAAGATTTATTTTATTTTTTATTGCAAAGTCAAATATACAGAGAGGAGGAGAGACAGAGAGGAAGATCCTCCATCCGATGATTCACTCCCCAAGTGAGCACAACAGCCAGAGCTGAGCTGACGCAAAGCCAGGAACCAGGAGCCTCCTTCAGGTCTCCTGCGCGGATGCAGGGTCCCACGGCATTGGGCTGTCCTCCACTGCTTTCCCCAGGCCACAAGCAGAGAGTTCAGTGGGAAGCGGGGCCGCCAGGACTAGCACCAGCACCCATATGGGATCCCAGCATGTTCAAGGCCAGGACTTTAGCCACTAGGCTACTGTGCTGGATCCAAATTAATCATTTTCTGCTTTTCATTTCACAGAGCTATTTCTTATTTATTTGCTTTTTAAAATTTTTCATTTCTCCACAATACAAAAGATTTGATAGACTTTAATTTTGTTATTTTATATTCTTCCCTAGACTTATCTATTTAATTCTAACATTATTTTAAAATCTGTATGTATAATACAAAGTTTGCTATTTACTGACATCTCCAGCATTAAAGTATTTCAAAACAAAAGCATTGAATGAATTCAAAGCTCTAACAAGTTTCTTTTAAAACAGAAAAAAAATCTACATAAAACTGCATTACCATAATCAAATATAGTTTTATTACACTGAATGTTGACTTTATACATCATGCAAGGCTTTGTCATCATTGAAGTGTAATATTAAAACCAGATTGACAGGTGCGGCAAAACCTACCAATTGTGTGCTTTCAACTACATCAAGTCTCATCACAAGCTGCAAGAAACAATGGTTCATATAAGAGGAAGAATAAAAAGAACAACTCCATTGGTTATTACCTTGTCACTTCCTATATATCCAACTTACTCAAAGGCCATTCTTTTAAACAGATAATGACCTAGAATACATTACAGACTATAGCAAGTTGCTTACCAAGATCTCTCAACTTATTTAGCTGTTCTGAAGTGGTAACATTTAAGCCCATGTCTCAGAGATAACAAAGGAAGGGACACACTGTGTTGACAGAATTTGTTTTCTGTGGATGTGAGGAACAGGAAGTCTACATTGATGCCAATTTCTTTAATTAGAGTGAGAATGTGAAGGAAAGAACGACTTTCCAAATTGGAAGGAAATAAATTACATGTGATCAGTTGATGTTCTTTTTTATCAAGATTTATTTATTTTTATTGGAAAGTCAGATATAGAGACAGGAAGATCTTCCGTCCACTGAATCACTCCCCAAGTGGCCGCAGGGCGCCCCAGGCAACCTCAGCACACTGCAGGAGATGGTCTACAATCACAGTCCATCGCCGGCAGCTGACCACTGGGCCAAGGAAAGGTCAGGTGCAATGTTAAGTTCTAACGCACTCTCATTTTGTAGGCAGACTTGAAGAACTCTCAAAGGAGCCAAAAAAAAAAAAAAAAAAGAATGATGGTAACATTTTACACAGGAAACAGAAATTTGTGGGTCACATTTTTCCAGTTATCCATAGCTTCTAATAAATCAGCCTAGATTTAGTGGCTTTCTCTACATGAAAAAAAAAAATGCATTCATGTTTATCCCAAGATTCTCCAAAACCCTCATCACATGTGACAATAGACTCAGGCCTGAGGTTAAGAATCTAATTACCTAAACCTAATCCAGATATCGGTGAGCACAGTTCCTCAGGATAAGTACCCGCTGATTGAACAATCAATTAATTAGTCAAGTCAGCTTCTCAGTAAATATCTAACACTCAGTATTGTCAAAGATACTCGCATTCAATCGGGAAAGAAAGAAATCCCTGGTCCACAGCAGTTCTGAAGTTCAACGCAGACACCCCTGCCAGCCTCTCGGCTAAGGTGCATGTATGGATGATCCTCCCTACTTCTGGTTTGGACCTCTGACCCATCACCATTTTCCCATAAGAAACATCCACTGCTTGTAGCAAACTACTGGATTTCGCATTCTCCTTCCAGTTCACAGGGATTTGGGAGTCCAATGGCCTATGTTCATTTTACACTGTCTCCATCACTATTAATTCAGGCTAGCACATGGTATAAAGCTTTGAAATACCGTGTGGGCATTATATGTTAGCTGTCATGTCGTAATGTATTCCACTGACGCAAAAGCTTTCATACAGATCTTTCTGCAAGAAGCCTTTTCTTCCACAGCATAGAATAATGGCCTCATGTTTCAGTTTTTTTTTTTTTTAAAGATGTATTATTATTGGAAAGCCGGATATACTGAGAGGATGAGAGACAGAGAGGAAGATCCTCCATCCTCTTCCGGGTCTCCCACGCGGGTGCAGGGTCCCAAAGCCCTGAGCCGTCCTCAACCGCCTTCCCAGGCCACAAGCAGGGAGCTGGATGGGAAGTGGAGCCGCCGGGATTAGAACCGGTGCCCATATGGGATCCTGGGGCTTTCAAGGCGAGGACTTTAGCCGCTAGGCCATGCCGCTGGGCCCTCATGTTTCAGTTTTTAAAGAAGAGGAACCATAGATAAACTGGTAATATTTTAGGGATCTTTTTTTTTTTTTTTAAATAGAAATGACATACAAGAAACAGGATTAAATCATTCTTGGGTCAAAGCAAGATCAAATCATAGTCCTTCACCTTGACCGTAAGGCTTCACGTTCCTAACAGCTCTATAGCTCTGGTCCCTGACGGCAGGATCTTGTCTTCTTCTGGAAACAGAGACCCTTATAGTATCTTTACATTTCTACCTTTTTTCTCTTTAGAAAAGAACAATTAATGATCAGCAGGAAAAACTGGAGTCTGAATTTCTAGCAAGTAGAACAAGCTCCAGCCACAAATATTCTGTTCCCTTCCCATGGCCAATTTTCTGTTTAATCTCACTAAACTGTTTTATGGTTCAAAGTTGCACACACTTGTAATTAAAATCCAATAAAAACATCCATCATTCTTTATGATTTTTCAGTGCCCTCTATGCACACACAGGCAAGAATACTCACTGGCATAGCAGACTAGAAACAGAATCCTAAGGAAATATTAACCATTGTTCCTCCATTCACTTACACTTTATTATTCCTGATACGTTCTGTGTACTAACGATATAAACAAAACGTTTGCATTCAATTGGTTAAAAGTATTAGCATTCATTAGAGAAAAAAATCAGAACTAGGTAATTAAATATTGGACATCTTCCAAAGCATTCTCTTTTTACCTTCTGGCCACAAAACAATAAACCCAAAAACAACACTCCAATTACCTTTTGCTTCTCACTGTGCTGCCTGAATTTAGAAACAAAAGAGGATTGAAATTTCTTATTTAACTTTTGGATATTTTTTCAGTTTCTTCATATTTTAATTACTTAATCCATTCTTTTTAACGGTTACTTCAGAATTAAGAAATAAACAAATTGTGCAAAAAAAAAAAAAAACAGCAAAACATGGGCCCGGCACAGTAGCCTAGCAGCTGAATTCCTGCCTTGCGTACACTGGGATCCCATATGGGCACCAGTTCATGTTCTCCACTCCCCTTTCGAAGGTTCTCTGTATGCAGCCTGGGAAAGCAGTAGTTTGGTCCAAATCCTTGTGACTCTGCACCCACATGGGAAACCTTGAAAAAGGTCCCCAGCTCCTGGCTTCCTGGTTTGACTCCAGCCATTGCAGTCACTTGGGAAGTGAATCAGTGGATGCAAGATCTTCCTCTCTGTATATCTGACTTTCCAATAAAGTAAAATAAATCTTTAAAAAAAAAAAAAACTTACCAAGTAGCAGTAATCAAGTTTAAGCTACATCATATTTTGGTTCTTTGCAACAGAAAATCAGTAAACTTAGAAACTCTAGCGTTTTGCCTTTCAGCCAACAAAGAGGTATTCAAAGAAAATCTATGTATTTCAAAGAAATTTCTGAGAAAGCTGAAAATCTGTCTTCTGTTATAAAATCAGTTACTAGTAAATATTTTAAACTATATTTTATTAAATAAAAATTAGTTGGGCCCAGCGGCGTGGCCTAGCGGCTAAAGTCCTCACCTTGATATGCTTGCAATGGGGTAATCTCAACTGAACTTGAGCTGTGGTTATGCAACAAGGTGGAGGAATCCACCATGGGGGGAGGGTTTGGGGAGGGGTGGGGAGAACCCAAGTACCTATGTAACTGTGTCACATAATACAATGTAATTAATGAATTAAAAATAATAAATAAATTTTAAAAAAACTGGAAAAAAAAAATAAAGTCCTCACCTTGAAAGCCCCGGGATCCCACATGGGCGCCGGTTCTAATCCCGGCAGCTCCACTTCCCATCCAGCTCCCTGCTTGTGGCCTGGGAAAGCAGTCGAGGACAGCCCAATGCTTTGGGACACTGCACCCGCGTGGGAGACCCGGAAGAGGTTCCTGGTCCCGGCTTCGGATCGGCGCGCATCGGCCATTGCGGCTCACTTGGGGAGTGAATCATCGGACGGAAGATCTTCCTCTCTGTCTCTCCTCCTCTCTGTATATCTGGCTGTAATAAAAATAAATCTTTAAAAAAAAATAAAAATTAGTTATGCTTTGCTACCTCAGCGACAACAGATTTAATCTGTGTTGACTTTTTTAGTGTTTAATTTTTGTTAAAATTCACAAAGGGAAGTGAAGTGGGGCACTGAAGCTTGTGCCAGAATGTTTGTTTCAATGATCCGTGTATCTCACCAGGAAAAGATTTGACATAAATTCTAAGTGACTTTAGTGACTTTTTATTCTTTAAAGATTACTGCATTACTTGCTTCAAGGGACTGTACATATGATAACAGCTTACCATGACTATTGCATAAATACCTCGAGTTCCTCTTCAAAATCCTATTAATACCATAATATGCTTGAAATATATAATGATTTAATGTTTCCAGAAACAATAAAAAATGCGTTAAAAGTTTAAGTATACCAGGCTCGCTTGTATTTTCAAATTCAACATACCTTTTTTAGCCCACCTGAAAAATGTTCGGCGACGCTCCGCCTCGCCTGAGAAGCTTTTCCTCCAGGCAGCGGGTGTTCGCAGTGGGGGGACTGTGTGCCAGGGCGCCCTCGCCTTCTCCACACGCCGTGACCGCAGGAGCAACATGGCGGCCGGCTGCACAGCCCCGGGCTCTTTCGCGCCAAAGTGGAAGGTCCTTTTCTGCGCATGCCCCGAGCCCGCCTCAGGTGCAGCCCGGGATACACCGCAAGACGAGGCTTGACCTTCTGGCTCTGAGGCACGATCAGGTATGTTGGAAAATGGGGGTACTTGTTGGCAAAAACAGCCACTAGGGCAGGCAGGGTGGTCGGCACGGAGTCCCCTCTGCTCTGTCCCACCTGACAGAAATGGTTATTCCAGCAATATTATTGAAGACACTCGTTGCACACAACTAGAAACACACACACGCACAACCTACTGTGACCCCACCACCATTTTAGACCCACGACTGCTTTAAACAGTTTTTCTTTTCCCCCTCAGGGTTCAGCTCCCTTAATATGTTTTGGTTTTGATTTTCGTTTCCGTCTCACGCTCTTTAGTCTTCAGTCTGGTTCGCCGACAGCCCCATGCACCAATCCCTGGCGGCCCAGCCTCCCTGGCCTCCCAGCCCGCGGAGCCCCTCGCCCACCAGCACCTGCTCCTCTGCTATAAAAGCAGTTCCCCGCCTGCCTCGGCTTGCCTTCCTCTCTCACTCTGGGCTCTCAGTCGGACCCCTCAGAACCCCCTCCTGGTACTGTGGCAGGAAACCTCTCTCCTCTCTATTCTCTGCCTTCTCGCCCTTCCCGCAGCCATCTTCCTCTGCCCGGCTTTCTCTCACTTCCCCACGGCTGAATTTCCCACTCAAATAAAGACCTCCCATGTAACTTGCTGATTCTTGGGTTTGAGGCATTATTTCTTAACACCTATTAACTGCATAGGACTAAAATACAATGGTGCACCCATGCTAAGGAAATACGTTCATTTTCCAAAATTTTCCATTTGCACGGGTCAGAATCCACCTGAATGTCTGTTCACAAAAGTTTCTCCTGATTAAGCAAACGTAGATGCAAGAATGCTCGTACTCTTGGTGGTGTCTGAGATTATCTGTACAAGCTTTAGGCCTTTTGTTTAGGCCTTAATTACCATTAAATTGGAAAGCCTTATAGAACATTAACACTAATACATGTCAGCTGCGTATAAATATAAAAAACATCGATTTTAGACCTCACAAGTTTCCCTCCCATCCCTTCCCCTCATGGCCTCAAAGCGAGAATGTTTCTTGGGATCTTGCAGAAGGACGTGAGAGCAGAAGAGTCATGGAGGGAAGGAACTAGAGTTCAAAAGCTAAAAGATGTTAACAGGAGTGTGGCGTCCTGTAGGTGCTGCTTCGATGCAGGTTGTCTTTTAACCAGCTTACCTTGAAGTTGTCACTTAGAAAATCAAGCGAAATGGCCTTGACTTTCCTAGAGCCAAAAAAGGAGCAATGCTTTTTCATCTTTCAGGCTGGATAAAGCGGAAATACTCAGCAACGATGTCTGCCCTGAAGACCGTCCCCACGGCCGGGGTAAGTTTGTGTGCAGAGAAGCTGTCGCTAAACGCTTGGTGTTTCGGAAGCATTGCACGCAGGGCTTCGCGCTGGCTTAGCAGTTACCAGTTAGGACAAGCAGGTGCCTGGCTCCTGACTCCAGACCCCATCCATCACAGACTTCGGGAAATGCTAGCGATAGGCCAGGTCATTGGGGTTTTGCCATCCATGTGAGAGACCTGGGTTGAGTTCCTGACTCTAACTTTAGCCCCAGCCCGCCCCCACAGTTGTGGACATCGGGGGGTGGGGAGTAATCTAGAAGATAGGAGTGGAAAGAGTCAGATGAGCTAGTAGGTAGTCCCCGTTGGAATGAGGAAAGCGGGAGTCTCTTTAGAACTATAAAAAATGAAGCCTAGAGTAATGGCTGAATCGACTAATCCTCTGTCTCCAAGAGCTGGGATCACGTATGGGTGCTGGGATCCCATATGGGAACCAACTTGTGTCCCGGTTGCTCCGCTTCCCACCCAGCACTCTGCTTGTGGCCTGGAAAAGTAGAGGAGGACGATCCAAAGCCTTGGGGCCCTGCACCCATGTGAGAGACCAAACGAAACCTTTGGCTTCAGATCAGTTCAGCTCCAGCCGTTGCGAGCATTCTCAGCGTGAACCAGCAGATGGAAAATCTTTCTCTCTGCAAATCTGCCTTTCTAATTCAAATAAATCTTTCTTTGAAAAAAAAATATACAGAATGTTTGCTTCCACCCAGAATACTTTTAGCAACAAAAGTTGCCTTCCTGCACTTCTGAGCTTTTAACTTGCCTAAGAAGGAAAGGAAGTTACCAGTCACATCCTTTGGATGGCTTTTAGTCTTATCAAAAGCAAGCGAGGCAGAAAGACAAGTTTAGGCTCTAGCTCAAAGGATATTGCACAGAAAGGTAGAATTCTAGCCAGGGATGGGTTTTCACCAAGGGAGCACAAAGGCCAACTTTGTGATGCAATTGTGGTCTGCATCAGAAAGCTGATTGTTAAAACCCCTCAGTGGGTCCTGGTGCAGTAGCCCAGTGGCTAAACTCCTTGCATGTGCTGGGATCCCAATGGGCCAAGGTTCATATCCCAGATGCACCATTTCCCATCCAGCTCCCTGCTTGTGGCCTGGGAAAGCAGTCGAGGATGGCCCAAAGCCTTGGGACTCCATACCCACATGGGAGATCACGAAAAAGCTCCTGGGTTCGGATCTGCTCAGCTCTGGCCTTTGCAGCAACTTGGGGGAGTGAATCAGCGGAAGGAAGATCTTTCTGTCTCCTTCTTTCTGTAAGTCTGATTTTTCAATAAAATAAATATATATCTATTTTTAATAACCTCAGTGATGGCAGCATTGAGAGGTCAGATGAAGGGTGAGGTGACTGGCACTATCCCTGAGAGCAGCACACATGGAAAGAGAAAGGAATCAGAATGTTTCTTGTTGTAATTACTTTAAATGGCAAATCACCTGGTCAGACTTTTTTGATCTTCATGGTTTCAGATCTTAGAATCTGTCATATCAGGTTCCCCTAATACAAGGAGGGATTAATTGGTTACAAAAATTTGCATTTTTAAAAAAGATGTATTTTACTTGAAAGAATAACAGAGAGGGCCTAGGGCCTAGTAGCACTGGTTCATGTTCTGGCTGCTCCACTTCCCTTGCAGTTCCATGCTTGTGGCCTGTGAATGCAATAGAGGATGACCCAAAGCTCTGGGACCCTGCACCCGTATGGGAGACCCAGAGGAGATTCCTTGCTTCTGACTTCAGATCAGCTCAGCTCCGGCCGTTTTGGCCACGTGGGTAGTGACCTAGCAGATGGAAGATCTTTCTCTGTCTCTCTCTCTCTGTAAACCTGAATTTCCAATGAAAATAAATAAATCTTTTTAAAAAAACAACTGACTGAGAGAGAGATCTTGACTTCCCAAATGGCCTCAGTAGCTGGAGCTGCACTGATTGAAAGCTAGCAACCGGGAGCTTTTTCCAGGTCTCCCATAGGGGTATAGAGACCCAAGGACTTGAGCCACCCTCCCCTGATTTCCCAGGTCATAAGCAGAGAGCTGGATCAGAAATAGAGTGGCCAGGACACAAACTGGCTCTCCTATGGGATGCCAGCATCATAGGCAGAAGGTCAATATGCTGGCCCCAAATTGCATTATCTTTTTTTTTTAAGATTTTTTTTTTTATTGGAAAGTCAGATATACAGGGAGGAGGAAAGACAGAGAGGAAGACTTTCCGTCCCTTGCATTATCTTTTAATTGCTTTCTTCTGTGAACTTTTGGAAACACTGCTATATTTAGGTTTTTTGTTGTTCATCTTTAACGCTGATTCTAGAATTGTTTTTTACACAGAAATTACCATTCTTTAAAGTTTTTAAGTGGTTTTCAATTTAAATATTTAGAGTTTCTATAAAATTGTTACACAGAAAACAAAATGAAAGTGATAAAGCAAAATCGCACAGGTCTTCAGAAATGATCTTTTTTTCATCTTACTCAGGCAGGAATCACTCCCTCTCTCAAAGCTTGCAGTTAGGTAAGTTTGTTTTCTACAAAGGTCTTGGACTGTACATTTAAGTTAAACTCTTATTTCTTTTCTTAATAAGCGTCCCGATCTCTAATTTTCCAAAGCAAATTTTTTCATTTCTTCCAGAGAATTACAGGAAAAGTTTGGGACATTTTTTAATTCCCCTGGGGTCATGTTAGCCTACTTCCCCAGTATAAATCCAGGACTGCTCTCAGAGGTGGCGATAATTCAAGCCAATTCTCTTTGACTTCTGCTAGTGAACTCCTGTGTCCCAGGAAAAATCTTTTCTAATTCAGCCTCTGCTTCTTATTAACCAGAAATTGCCTTTGGTCTCTACTTTCCCACCATCCCACTATTCAGGATGGGATTTTTGTAGCCACAGGCCAAGAAAAAGAGGAAAATAAAATCAGCCTATGAGTTTGAAAGTACCAGGCCCCACACTCATTTGAACAATAGGGATTTTGCAGCTTTTATCTCTGGATATCAAGTTCCAGAAGTGAGGTTTAAGCTGATGCCTGTGGTATAGGAATATAAAATTAAGTTTTATTCAAGAATCACCTCGGTAAACATGACCAGATCCACAATAATCAGTATTTAATGTGGACTCTAACGATGCCTGATACAGACTTGTGGAACAATGGCCTAAGCTTCCTTGCAGTCCACCACGTGCAGCTTTTCCTACATGATCCAGATTGCCTTCCCCACGTTACATGACCATCATCCCGGCTTCCTCATCTAGAAAGAGCTGTTCGCATACAGGGCACATGCTTGCGCAGCTCAGGTTTCCGTTCTTTGTTCTCTTCCAGGAAAGGATGGCGAGAAAACTAGGAAAGAGCTAGGAACAGAGCTTAAAAAAACAAAACCTTCCTTAGTAACTCGGGAAAGCAGTTTCTTCCCAAATACTGAGCAGGCTCCTAAAGGGCTGGTGGAGGAAAAACCCTAACATCACAAACTGAAGAACATATATACGAGTGGTGACTAGGCAGGCAGGGTAAGAGTGCCTGGGGGAACCGACTGGCTTAAGAAGTTATCTTTGGGGAGTGTGGTCTCAGCACTCAGCCAAGCACAAGCATAGCCAGCGTGGCATGAGGAAGGTAAGCCTTTCTGAGCACAAAGTGATCCCAGGGCAGGGCCAGGGAACAAGGAGCAATGGTGGCCGCATCAGGAGTCTCACTCTTGACATTATGTCAACGTTCAATGACAAATAATCGTCAATTTATGAAAATCTAATTGAGGCAAGGTTCATTACCTCCAAAATGAACAGGTCCTGGATGGCTCACACGTGTAAGGTAGGAATATGTCGGGCAGCAGCTTTAATATCAATGTGTCTAACAAAGGGTAGGCCCAAGAGAAGCGCTAACTATCCAGCACTTCAGGTAGCGGATGGCCCAAGGAGAGCAGTAAAGGAATGGGCACTGTGCCAGTGGGCTGCACACTGCCAAAGCAGTTTGGCCTTGCCCTGTGATTTCAGGTGAAACAAGGAAATTCTAGCTTGGGACAGTAAGTGTTGCTGTGCAGTGGGTTAAGCTGCCTCTTGGAATACCCGCAACTCAGTGTACCTGGGATCAGCTGCCATCTCTGCTTGCAATCCAGGTTCCTGCTAAAGTGTTTGGGAGGCAGCATAAGTTGGTCTAATACACGGTTTCCTGCCAACCACATGGAAGACCTGGATGGAGTCCTGTGGTTGGTGTCAGTCTGGGCCAGTCCTAGCTATTGCAGATATTTGGGGTATTGCATGCATATATAAACTCTCACATTCCTCTCTCCTTCTATCTTTCCTTCCATCTTTCCCTCATTTCTTCTGTTGTGGGGTACACAGCTAGTTCAAGGTCATGAGCTTGGAAGCCACTCCCCCCGACCACCACTTAAATGTTCCCTCCTGCCCAACTGTGATGCTCACCTGTCATCACCTGGAACCTGAGAGAAGGCGGTATTGCACTGTTGTGTAAGCACTCCCCTTGCAAGCCCCCATGAAGGTCTGGCACTCTGACTCTTGGCGCCCCCAGTACCTGCTTGCTCTCTGGCTTCCTGCAATCAGACCCTGAGGACAAGCAGCCCCTGAGCATGGCCCAGGTCTGTCTGTATTCCTCACCCTCTATTCATTGCTTACATGGGACAGTGAGAACATTATTGCTAAGAGGCTTTATATTTCTAATGTGTATAATTCCAAGAGTGCCAGGAGAGGTGAGGCCTGGCCTAGCAGTGATGGAATGTGGGCAGAGAAGCCAGGGAAAGGTGAATGTCTGCGCCTTTGTAAGTGTGCCCAGGCTGTTCGCTGTTACGTCTCTTAGGATAACTTATATTGCTGTTGAAGCTGGATGGACTTTGGGATAATGACCATTTTTTCCTCTTGGGGTTGCAATTGACGGAACTGCCACATGGATTTCTGATTTGTTATTTCTGCTGGGCCCTATTATCACCAAGCTTGGCTAATAAATACTCCTCAATAAACCCTAGACTTGAGCCCGGCACAGTAACCTAGTGACTAAAGTTCTCACCTTGCACGTGCTGGGATCCCACATGGGTGCCAGTTCGTATCTCAGCGTCCCACTTCTCATCCAGCTCCCTGACTGTGGCCTGAGAAAGCAATCAAGGATGGCCCAAAGCCTTAGGACCCTGCACCCACATGGGAGACCCGGAAAAAGCTCCTGGCTCCTGGCTTCAGATCGGCTCAGCTCTGGCCGTTGAGGCCACTTGGGTAGTGGATCAATGGTTGAAAGATCTTCCTCCTCTCTGTATATCTGACTTTCTGATAAAAATAAATAAATCTTAAAAAAAAAGATTGGAAAGGAAGAAACACATAGCCTAGTAACCCATTACAATAGATAATAATATTATCGTAAGTATATTATAAATTAAATCCTGGTTATCTTAAAGGAATTAAATTGGAGTCCTTTTGAGATTCTTAGGAAGGCTTCATGGAGGAAGCGACAGGAGTGTAGAGTTTTGAAGCCTACCATAAAAGAAGGCAGGAAGGAGGGCGTTTTACAAAGAGGAACAGGATGAAGAGCTAGATACACAGCTTGAGCATGAAGCAAGCATTTGTTGCAGAAACTTTTCTCCTAAGAAATGGTCACTGAATCATTCAGAAGAGCAGCAAAATATTTTGGATCCCAACAGCCTCTGTAAAATCACATTTTCTCCTTTCTCCGAAATCAGTGTTTTATTTTTCCTTCTAGACCTGTAAAATTTCTTGATCTTAACACAGATTCTTACTGTTACTAGCAGCAAGAAGCTGTATAAGCTCAAGACCAAAAGAAACTTGCCACCTTGAACTTTGTGATGGAGAAGGGAAACATTACTTCTTTGCCAAATAATTTATTTTTAAATAAACTCGAATCTAATCCTTAAAAATCTAATATAGGCAGTATTAAGAGAAATGACAACTACCGTACTTTAATTTTTGGTTGTATGTTTTTGTGTAATGAAATTTCAGTCTCCAAAGACTCATCTAGGTCTAGAAAATGCCTTGTTCACCCTATGATATACACCTACCTACCTCTTAAAGTAATTGGATTCTATTTTAGAAATATAACTTCACAGTAATCTTATGTCCCCAAAGATGCTTTCTATTTGTACCAATCAATTCACAAAATATCTCTTTTCTCTTAAAATGCAAAGTATATCATGCTAAATCAGAAGTTTCTCTGCAATACTACATATTTTTCTTTCTAGCTACTTTTTTATGATTTATTTATTTTTATTGGAAAGTCAGATATACACAGAGGAGAAATAGAGAGGAAGATCTTCTGTCTGATGATTCACTCCCCAAGTGGCCGCAACGACTGGAGCTGAGCCAATCCGAAGCCAGGAGACAGGAGCTTCTCTGGGTCTCCCACGCAGGTGCAGGGTCCCAAAGCTTTGGGCCGTCCTCAACTGCTTTCCCAGGCCACAAGCAGGGAGCTGGATGGGAAGTGGAGCTGCCAGGATTAGAACTGGCACCCATATGGGATCCCAGGCGTGCAAAGCAAGGACTTTAATCACTAGGCTATCATGCCAGGCCCTTTCCAGCTACTTTCAGATGAAGACAGATTATTAGGCTCCTTGTATAAGAATTAAGGCTTGGTGCCTGTTCTGGGTTTTTATTCCTGTGTAAGAAACAACCCCCAACATACTGGCTTAGGGCAACAGTTTATTATTTTATTTGTTTAAAATTTTATTTATTTTTATTGGAAAGTCAGATATACAGAGAGGAGGAGAGAGAGAGAGGAAGATCCTCTGTCTGATGATTCACTCCCCAAGTGACTGAACATGCAGCTTCTCCCTCTGATGAGCGGGGCCTTCTTCTCCGGCCCCAGAAGGCTCGATTCCCTGTACGACAGCAGACTCTGTCCAAGTCCCTAGCTGCCTCGATGGCAACAGCAGGCATTTTAATAAGCTACCCTGTGAAGTCTCAAAAAGCAACTGCTGCACTCTATCAGTCAAGTTGATCTTTAAAGCCGAAGGTAGGCACAGTGGCCTGCACCTGTCGTGCCAAAGTCACAGGGAAAGCAGGGCCATCTTTAACTTACCACAATAGCAATTCAAATTAATTCGCTACATTTCTTTAACTTCTTCTTTGCTCCATATTGAATGTAGGGAAACTGAGAGTAACACAAAACCTATAGATGCAGATTTCATATATATATACATATAATGTATATTATGTTATTATCTATTATAATGCTAATTGTTAACTTATTAGTTTCTAGTCAGTTATTAATCTAAATAATATAGAAGCTAACATAATTGTCTTATGATCAGAATGGTTTATTGCTTAAAAAAAAAACAGAAAGAAAAAGTTTTGAAGTATTTATCTAAAACCTGCTCCATGAGTGATAACTGGCCCTTACCACAAAAGCCAATAATGACATGAATTCTGGCCAGCGGTCATTTCCAACTTCCCCCCATTCTTGCTCCAAACTCACAAGAATATCAAAGTGGCAAAATGGCACAGAGTGTGGAGCACCCCACTCTGCAACACCATCATACCCAACCCTTCACTCCCAACCCTTGGGTGCCATCTTTGCGACAGCTGAAGAACCCTTGCAGAAGCATCCCTCAAGAGTGAGCTGCAAATCAAGTCAAGATGAATATCTGACATGACACAGCCAAACTGCTACCTACAGATCAGGAATGAGAAATTATGTTTTCCGCATGGCAGCTTGCACAGCAGCTTTCCCTAAATGAAGCAGCTGTGTCACTTCTGGGACCTGTGGCTGCATAACAATTTACCCAAACCTTAATGCCTTACAAGAATAATCATTTTGTTCCACCCCAGCTCTCTGTCAAACAGCGTTTGGGACAGAGCTCACCTGGGCAGCTGTGCCTGGCTGTGTGTTGAATGGAGCAGTCACTGACATGAGTGGGCGGCTGCTCTGGGCTGCCGGGCCAAGGGAGCCTTACACAGGCCTGGAACCAAGCCAGCCTGCTTCCTTCAGGGCTTTCTGGGAGACTTTCCCAGGAGGCCTCAGCAGCAGAGAAAAAACAAATTTCTTTCCTGCTGTCAGGAGCCCCAGGGCCAACAAGGGAGAGGGGATGGGGTTACCAGACACAATGACTCAATGACTGAATGACTCTTGTAACCACTGGGATCCCACCTGAGCACCCCCCCCCCACCCCGTTTGTGTTCCGGGTGCTCTACTTCCCACCCAGCTCCCTGCTCAGCTCTGGCTGTTGTGACCAGTCCAGGAGTGAACCAACAGGCAGAAGATCTTTCTCTCTGTCTCTCTGTAAGTCTGCCTTCCCAATACAAAGAAAACATTTTTTTTCTTTTTAACAAAAGGAGGCCTCATCAGAAGCTAATCTGAAAAATTGATTTTTAAAAGATTTCCTGGGAGAGTGTTTTTTTTCTCTTCCAAAAACTAGGAAAAAGGCTAAAAAGCAGAGCCTTATAAACAGTTCTGAAAGCAACATTTAAGTTTCATTTTTAAAAACTACAGGTTTTTGTTTGTTCTTTCAAAACAATGGGTATTTACGATGAGAAGCAGACAGAAACAGGGAGCTCACTTCTGCTGCGTCATTCTGCAAAAGTCAGCGAGGTTTCAGGAGGAAGCCAGGAGCCAGGAACTCAACTGGAATTTCTCGTACAAGGGCTGGACTCCAGGACTTGAACCGTCATTTCCACCTTCCCAAGGGCGCAGGTTAGCAGGGAGCTAGGACCAGAAGTAGAGCCAGAACCACCAGGCAGAGAGATGCAGTCCCCGTGGCATCCTACACAAGGTACCAAACTCCTTTCGGAGTCCCATTTGTCCACTCCTGCTGCATGCTTGAACCAACATATACTGAGGCAATGTTATACAGTCCCACAGATAACACACTGCAGGTCAGTGGAGCGCCCCAGAAACCAACCAGACACCATTCTCCTAGCCTTCCAATCTCTGGTTTCCCCTCAGGCCCCTAGAGTCAAATAATGGAACATATCTACAATTAAATAACTTTGATGGTTCTTTGTAGTAAAAGTGGCCACAGGCCAGAAGGAATTGGTGATTTATTTTCCAGTTCCATAAACTGAAGCACACTTCGCTCAAGGCAGTGGTTTCAGGAAATGGGCTGCAAGAATTCTAAATCTGACTCTATAAATTGGGATCCAAAGCAAGCAGCACCACCAGGAAACTACGTGGGTTCTGTACCTCCCGGTGACTTCGTTTCCCACAATCCTTGGGAAGGAGAATGAGCCTCTAAATGCGGAACTACAACTCCCACAATCCTCGGAGCCCGCCCCTCTGTCGCGCTGCCGAGCGTGCTTGCGACATTCGTTAGCCAGGGTTCCTTTCGGCCTTCGCCCGCGCGGAGGGAAGGTCGAGCACGGGAGCGAGGCTTGGGTCGGCCCCGCCATTTCTCTCGCCTTCGGTCTCTTGTGTGTCACAGAGCGTGCGACTGCGCCATGTTGGGACAGGCCGTGCGGAGGTTCACGACCTCCGTGGTCCGTAGGAGCCACTACGAAGAGGGCCCGGGGAAGGTGCGTGGCCAGGGTGGGCTGGTGGCGACCACCTGCTCCGGAGGGGATGGGAGATGGCTACTTGGGCACAGACGAGAGCTCCGCTTTCCTCAGCCCTACCCCGGGGGCTGGCCTCCCTGGCAGCGGGCGATCGAGTGGGGGCTGTGCGGAGCTGGAGGTCATCGGGCCCCGAGGGAAGGTCAAGGGCCGTGGGGGACCCGGGAGGCCCCGCGCGTGTCGGTCAGTCAGCGGCCGCTCCTCGGGGGCAGCCGCGGTCACCTCGGGGAGACGGCCTTGGAGGGTGGCGCGGGGCCTGGGCGCCAAGGGCAGGGCGCGGGACAGCAGCGCCCGGGTACCTGCTCGCGAAGGCCGAAGGCTCTGGAACGGAACCTTCGAAGAGGCGCTTCCTCCTCGACGGCACGGTTTTAACTCCTCCGTTCGTCACCTTTTTCCCCTCCCCCAACAGAATCTGCCCTTTTCTGTGGAAAACAAGTGGAGGCTGCTGGCCATGATGACTTTGTTTTTTGGGTCTGGATTTGCCGCACCCTTCTTCATCGTCCGACACCAGCTGCTTAAGAAATGAGGCTCTTTGAGGTAATCCGGGGTTCACTGTAATCTTCCAACGCTTTTCTAATCTCCCTAAAGCACCAGAATGCTTCAGTGTACTGTACCCCCACGCCCACCCCATGCCAGCACACAGATGGCCGGTTTGGTCAGACGTGTTGTGAAGCCTAGGACATAGAAACCGTAGTGATTATCGGCCGTCAGGCGTCCTTCCTGTTGATAACCTTAGGGTCCTTTTAAACCTTGAGTTGCAGACCTGGTTTAATGGGTTGATGTTGAGGAATAGCAGATTAAACCTCTGGCTCCTTTACTTCCCATCCAGCTCCCTATTAATTCACCTGGGAAAGCCATGGAAAGTTTCCCACAGGGCTCCTGGCTTTGTGCTGTCCCCCCCGCAGCTGTTACTGTCACCTGGAGAGTGAACCAGGAGATGAAATAGCTCTGTTTTCTAACTCTGCCCTTCAAATAATCAAGTAGAAACTCCCATGAGGTTTAAAAGAAAAAATTGCTTTAAAAAAGTTTCTTGGATGTACCTTTCGTTACTCTCAGTGCCCTGCCTGATGGACTAAGCCGTTTTAGGAAAAGCCAGTTCCTGGAGAGGCCTTTCTCCTGAAGGTGTGGCCCGGCTGGAAGGCTGAGGGCGGTGAGGCTGGGGTGCAGGAAGCCTGAAGGCATCCGGATGGAGTCTGCAGGTGGGAAGAGCAGATTGACAGCTGGGAGTGAGAGGTTTAGTTAGCTTACTGTGGGAATCTCAGTGGGATAGAGTAACTCCAACATATACTATAGAAAAGGTTTGTTTATATTTAAGAGGGGATTCATTTGTCCATTAACAAAGGTTTTGGTGCATGTGATGAAGCAAATCAGTATGAATGAAATCATGATACTGTAAACGCTTTCTGATGCACCAGTTAAACTCACAGGCATTGGTTGAAGTATATGGCTTTCGTAAAACAAAAAGGATATTTTAATGATGGGTTTTTATTTATTTATTTTTGCAGATGACGGCGTTTCAAGACGTGCAGCCTGTGAAAGATGGATCAAACTCTTGAGCTTGGAGCGTACTAGATGTTTGTAAATAAACTGCTGACATGAATGCTGACTGCCTCTTCTCTGACACGGGGAATGCGATAGTGCAGCACACACCTACCTACCTTAGGGTTTGGAGACTGTTCCACTATTAGTTTATTAGGACATCTATGACTACCCTGCTATGTGACTTTAAATATTGAGATATTATTTATTTAATTTTAGCTTTTCTGAGTTAAGACGTTGTTGGAAAGTTAAGATATATAAAACTGCAAAGTTAACTATTGTCCTATACTTTTGTTTTGAATTAAAGAGCCTCATTTCTCCCCCCAGACCTCTAATCTAAAGCTGAACTTCTTCGCTTGATGATTGTGCTGCTGACCAGTGTTGGTCTTGTGTGGACTGAGTAAAGGAATTTTTAAATTGGAAGTATACACTGCAGGAAATATTCTGAATTTTGGAGATTTACCAGTTGGAAACTGACAAGAGATGACAGTGAAATTGTGTTTTAAAAAAAAAAAAATTTAAGGGCTTAGTTCTTGGCGGCCTAGATTTAGTTGAAAAAGAATTAGCAATTGTATGTTCTAATAGCTGATTTCTACTGGATTGTGAGCAAACACTGTCGATTGCAGATCTGTAGTATGGCCTCCACACTTCACTGAGAGGATGCTGTGTTTTTTTGTGTGGTTCTGCATCACTTCATGGGGCAAAGTGGGTGCCCAGGCCAGTCCTCACCATAGCACAAGGCTTCCTCTTATCCCTAGTGTAAAACTGATTTAGTACAACTTCAGATTTTTGGTTTTCTGTTTATGTGCTAGGGCCTATCTGTACACTATACCATTTGATTTCCCTTATATGAAAGGGAAGACTACTATTGTCTAAAGTTTTATATCCCAGTAGTAGCTCTTACTTCAGACCAAAATTTGGAAAAGTGCTGGCTTTTTAATGTGTAACAATAATAGAGTTTAGAAATTTAAGAACTTCATATCTTCCCTGGGTTGTTTTTCTTAGTTATTTCTCTCATTGTCATAAGATGGCTATTAACATTCCAAGCATAACACAGACTTGATAATACTCAGCAAGAAAAGTTGCTGTCATGTTACTTGTAAGGGTAAGGAAGATAGCCACTTGGTACCTACATTAGTACAGTGAAGACTCTGAGTGGGTATATGATCAATTTATGATTGATTCTGAGAGTTTAAGTCATTTGAATGTAATGCAAACAATATGGTCCTCCCCTAACCTCTAGTAGTCAATAGGGCTTTTCATACATATCACCATTATATGCATTGTAATCCCATCTTCTCTCTTTAGTTCTGGTTAATGAAAAGGTAAATGAAGTGTATTACTTCTGCATGGACCTTTGGAAATCGTACCATTCACCAACTCTACTTCCTGCTGCAGACTTGGAACCTCAACCAGGCTGGGTACCTGAGAAACCCCTAAGTATGGCTTGTCCAAGGTGTAGATTGAGGAAGAAGCTAAAAGTTTCAGGGAATTTAGGAGTGCCTTACTTGCAGCAAAACTTGGCCCAACATCTTACATATAGGGTGCTCATTACAAAACTTGGGTCCCCTGTGTAGGGAACAGGATTGATGTGTCCATTTGCTGCTGTACTTGACCTTCTAAGCACTCGGGCATGGACACAGTCCACCGATATAAATACAGATGTCACACAGATGCTTGTCTGCAGCAATAAAGGTCTCAGTATTGCCCCTTTGTTGTCGAGGACAATAATGATGTAGTTAAGGTTGACTTGTTTTTATTGGGAAGGCAGCTTAACAGAAGGAGATGTAGAGAAGTGGCCACAATGGCCAGAGCTAAATCAAACTGAAGCCATGATCTTCCAAGTCTCACTAGGCTGCAGGGTCCCAAGACTTCGAACCATCTTCTGATAAGACTTAGCTTGTTTGAAAGGGATATTTCCTGGGAGAAGACATCTTCCCATCCACTGGTTAACTTCCAAAATGTCTACAATAGCCACAGTTGAGCTGATCTGAAGCCACGAACTTCTCTGGTTCCGTGTTGGTCCAGGGGTCCAATGACTGGAGCCATCCTTTGCTGCTTTCTCCCATACAGGTGCAGGTTCCCAAGGCTTTGGGCCATCTTCTGCTTTCCCAGGCCACAGGGAGCTGGATGGAAAGCAGAGCCACAGACCAGTGCTTATATGGGACCCCGGCACATGCAAGGTGAGGCTTTAGCCACTATACCATCATGCTGGTCCCTTAATGCAGTTTTGAATAGCTACACAGTGGGAGTTCCATCATAATTTCTTAGTTACTCATTGGACAGCTTTCTTCCTGATGGCTACTATACTCTTGGCCTGGTGTGTCCTTTGTACATAGAAACTATTCAAGCTTCATGTCATCCTGCACAGTCATTCTGAACTTGATTTTTACAGATTCTCTAAAATTTACCTCCCAGTTTTCCCAGATACCACTAGTAATAATATTCGGTGTCTTAATAAAGCTCTGTGTTTCACAGTACACTGTTTTGCTAATTTGCACATTTTAGTACTATGCCTGGTAAATACTAGAATTTCAGCAAATATGTTTAGATAGGAGGAAACAATGAATACTATTGGGTTTAAAAACATCTCGAGGATTAAGCATTTTGTGAAGTTCATAGACCTGTATTATGAAAAAAGAAAATCACAGGTTTACAATTGTATCTAAACAAACTTGTCCTTTAATTCTATTTTTCCATGTATTTTTGAAAAAAATGTATGTACTCCAGAAGGAGCCAGTCTGGAAAGTGCTCTTGACTGCTGCCTCTCCAGGGGAGCTGTCAGATGATTGGTGGGATGGCAATGGACTGCTCCATGTGTCAGCCTTACATCCTAGTCTTGATTTGCTCAGCTCAGTATTACCAATAAAATTCCTCATGGGTTCCATGATGAGACAGCTCAGTGTGCTTTCCCACCTGTGAAACCACCTCTGTTCACACTGAAACCTTTATGCTAACAAGCCAAACAAGCTCACTTTCCCCAGACAGGGTATTTGTAAGCTGGGCTATATTACCAGTATTTCCCAGTGATTCACCTAAGACGGCAATGTTAATAGTTCCATTGTCACATGGGCCATGGAACCGCTGCATGCCTCCATGCATGTGGACATTTGTTTTAAGAAGCAGGATTTTGCCAGCAACAGAAATTGATTAATGGGCTCTACACACACACAGTCATAAAACCATTCCGCTTTAGCTGAGTATCTTTTTCTACCTGTAAGAGAACTAGATAGCTTGACAACCCTAAGTATTGCCCTTCTACCAGTTTTCTTCTTGGGGAACAGAGCTCTCCATCTCTCTAATCCAGTACCAAGAAAGACTTTCTGATTGCAGAGTAGGATGAGCTTTCTCTGAGACTACAGTGTTTGACATTCTGGTATATAAAACTAATCATGTAAAGAAGGGACCTTCCTAAATGAAACCCTTCTTGTCCTCCCCAAATCATACTGATGGGCAAGTCAGGCAAATTTCATCCATAACCTTTGTCTTTAATGTGACTGTAAAATAAGAACCGAGAGCAGTGTAATCATGGCTCTTTCCCACACAGACAATGACGTAAGCAGGCGTGGATGAGGGGTGTAGCTAGGAAGAGTAGGAATGATTAAATACAGACACAGCTGCTGTCAAAGAGCAAGTACCGCTCAGGACAGGGAGACACCAACAGTCAGGTTGAGATCACGTCAACTGTAAAAAGACTTACAAGGAATCAGACCGAGGCAGAGTCAAAATGATACCATTTCTGAGTAAATTCAAGGGGCAGAGACGTGCTCCTGAAGGCATAGTGGTAAAGGAGTAAAGAAAAAGGGTGGGGGGGTGACTGCTGTAAATACAAAAAGGGGGTTACATATTCCAAGTCTCATAAAAGCAAGTGCAACATTGGCTGAAGGAGCTATAGTATGTCTCTGAGAAAGAATGCTTTAGGGAAGATATAAGAGGAAAATACAAATTTAGATTCCTAACATTTTAATGGATGACAACTTTGCTCTCAGTAAATACCACCCAGAAACAGGAGACATCTGAGACCAATCCCATCTTAATTAGACACCCTTCAGCAGACATTTGCAAAAATTGAAAAATAAAGGACATCTTGAATTAGAAATTTAAAACTTAGAAAAGAAATGGGGTGGGGAAAAGACAAAAAGGATCAACCAAACAGGAAAAAGAAGAATCTTTGAAATTACGAGCTAGACTAAGAATTTAGTAGACTGAAAGGCATGAAAAACCTATGAAAAGGAAAATTTGCAAGAACCCAAAAGCCCAGTGAGTAGACAAATCAAATATACCTGTAAAGTGCAAATTCCTAACAAAATACTTCACATTTCAATGTGGTAGCTCCACAAAGATTCTTCATGTCTATTCCTGGTTCAGAATCTGTTCCCATACCCTACAAATATGGCCATTCTAATTAATTCATTCTAGATTACTTTAGTCTCTTTTAGAACTTACAACATTTTCACATAGAAATATCTTAAGAGCAAAAAGATCCATAATACGGGATTTATTAAATTGTTACTTGAGGAAATGTGAGTAGATCAGAAAAAGCTGACCTAAGAAGCAACAGATAGTAGTAGTAGTTGAAGTAATGTGTAATGTTGGGTAAGAAAGTAGGGGATTAAGAGAATGAAATATCATATGGTGGGGTGAAAATACCTTTCCATCAAAAGTACCTTAGGTAGCAAGTAGAGAAATAATCGATGAAAATAACAGCATGTCCTTATAGTAACCACCGTATTTTGTGTCTCTTAAGGCCCTACTGGTTCTTGGGAAATAGTAATCCATAAATGTTCATAAAAGTGCATAGGCTATTCCAAATACAGTAAAGGCATTGGAGACAAGAGAATTGGTCATTCTTCCAGTAGCATAACTGAATACCACAGGATAAAACTAAATAGATACGTAGGGACTTTAAAAAAAATCCATGGAACGCAGACTAAAAAGATACTCTGAATTTGTCATGAAGTTTCTGAAGTTGTCTCACCTGGTGTGTGTGTTGAAGTGTCGGAAGGGAGAGTGGGAGAGGTTGTGGCTATGCTGGAAGGATCGGGGTTGGTGACGGGATGCAGGTACTTGAACTGCAGGAAGAAGAGCAGTGTGCTGAGCCTGCCACCTGCCTGGTGACTGCTGCGGGAAAGACTGGCCCCAAGAAGTAGTGTAAGAGAGGCCAGGAGGTTTTAGCAGTGATTAAAATGTGCAACTTGCAAAGGGACAATGTTTGCTATAGGAGATACTTAGAACTCAATTCAGGGAAGCACTGCTTTCTGTTCTCCCTAACTGTCCTGTTTTGGTAATGGACTTGTTGCATCTATGCACATCCTTAGATTCTTCAACGATTCTTTCATGTTGTATGCATGTAGAAAACACAAAATCTAGGTCTTTATATTGTGACTCAGAGAAAGAAGAGCAAAGAATTCCTCAGAAGATCAGTCAGTGTGAAAATGTATTGGCTTTTCCATCTCCAAAGTTAACTCTGCTCTTCAAATCTAAATTCCTGTATATTCTAAGACCTGTGGTAAAGTCTTGTGATGTCTTGAATACCTCACACTTTCTCTGGCATTATAAAATAACTTTATAGTACAGTTAATCAAGTGACAGTGCTCTACGGAGAGCTTATTTTAATATTTAATGAGATGAATATTGAACTGTAAAGATGTACAGCCCATATTTGCATATGCACCTAGCATGTCAGTGCTCCATAAAAGCAGTAACTCAGTCCACAGCTCTACAAGCCTGCCCAAGGACTGCCTGACATAAACATTCATGTCACTCAGTCTGTTGAATTCAGGATGTGTGAGGTCCTTTATGGAGGTCTATGGGAGAAACACTATGAAAAGCAAAAGTGCAGGAATGTGTAAACAGGTGCTTGCTTGCATCCATTTAATACAATTCAAGGATTCTGGGGGGGAAAAAGAGCTAAGGAGCTCCTCATGTGTGCACGAGGAAGCTGCAAACTTAGTTTATGTGACACAACTTTTAGAATGTGAATATTGGGCCCGGTGGCGTGGTCTAGCAGCTAAAGTCCTCGCCTTGAACGCCCCAGGATCCCATGTGGGCGCCAGTTCTAATCCTGGCAGCTCCACTTCCCATCCAGCTCCCTGCTTGTGGCCTGGGAAGGCAGTCGAGGACGGCCCAGAGCACTGGGACCCTGCACCCTTGTGGGAGACCCGGAAGAGGTTCCTGGTTCCTGGCTTCGCATCGGCGCAGCACCGGCCGTTGTGGCTCACTTGGGGAGTGAATCATCGGACGGAAGATCTTCCTATCTGTCTCTCCTCTCTGTATATCTGACCGTAATAAAATAAATAAATCTTTAAAAAAAATGTGAATATTAAGAGATAGGCAGAGGCTGACTTGGTAGATATGTAGGGAAAAATGACAGGTTTTACAAGTGCAAAACCTGTTCTTATAACACATTAACCATACACACATGCACATTTATGTACAGACAGCCATACCTACAAATGGCACAGGTATATTTAGGTGAGAGTCCTTAGACTCTGCTCTTGAATGCTCAAAATAAGCATTTTAGGGCCTGCACAATGGTGTAGGAGGCCAAGCCACCACATGCGGTCCTGGCATACCCTATGGGCACCAGCTCTAGTCCTCCACTTCTGATCCAGCTCCCTGCTAATGTGCTGGAAAATCAACAGTTTGCCCAAATTCTTGGGACCCTGTACCCATGTAGAGACCTGGAAGAAGCCACTGGACCACAGCTTTAGACCGGCCTGGCTCTGGCTGTTGCCACCAGTGAACCAGTGGACACAAGATCTCTCTCTGTGATTCTGCCTTTCAAATTAAAAAAAAAAAAATCTTTTTTTTTCTAAACATTTATTTTTATTGGAAAGGGAGATGTACAGAGAGGAGGAGAGACAGAGAGGAAAATCTTCCTCCAATGATTGACACTCCAAGTGACCACAAAGGCTGGTGCTGCGCCAATCCAAAGCCAGGATCCAGGAATTTCCTTCTAGTTTTCCCACGCAGGTACAGGGTCCTAAGGTGTTGGACTGGCCTCGACTGCTTTTCCAAGCAGGGATCTGGATGGGAAGTGGAGCTGCGGGGATTAGAACCAGTGCCCATATGGGATCCTGATGTGTTCAAGGCAAGGACCTTACTGCTACACTATCGCACCAGGCACAAAAAAATCTTTAAAAGATAAGCATTTTATTTTACAGATAAAGCAACACACAGCTGCCATTATTTAGGTATACAAATTAAATCTGGAAATCTGGACCACTAAGCTCTGGTTGTTATGACAACCTCCTTTGTACAATTTCTGAGTAATGATAATAAACTCCAAAATATCACTGGAAGAAGGAATCTTCATGAAGACAGAACTCTGAACCTCTGAACCTTAGGAGATTTAAAAGCCTAAGCTTACGATGTTAAAATTGAACCTATGAGAAACAAAAATGATTACTCAAAAGGAATTAAAGCAAGAGTGGAGGATTTAGAAACAGTTTTCAGCTGCATTTTTTTTTACAGTTTGCTCATAGAACTATTTGTATATTTACTAAAATTACTGTAAAGAGAAAGGCTTCATGTATTTCATATACACAATTTGTAGAAAATAGCCATGCTAAACTCTCCCTCAATTTTCCCTCCCTCCTTTTTTTTTCCTTTAATTTTTATAATGGAATGTGCTCAGTTTACTTCATAATTACTGATTTTTTCCTTAGAGAATGCACTTTAGATACATATAGGTAGAAAAAAATGGAATATGCATATGAATGCATTGATACATATGTAATACATATAAAGCAATCATTTCAAGAAAATGAGTAAGAAAATTAATGGATTGTTAATATAATAAGTGCATGAGTTTCTGGAAGAGGACGGATACAGACTGAGACACGGTGAAAGGGTATTACTACGTTTCAAGTGTGGTAGAGACTGATGAGTGAGCCATTTCAGGGCACTTCAGGAGCATGTGCGCCAGTCTGATGACCTCAGGGACATGGGGACAGTGCCTTCAGCTTTATGTCATCCACTTTGTGATCCTTTTTGTGTGGGGTAACTGAACACACAGACTATTTGATAAATTTGGATGACAACATATATTACTCAAGAAAACTTAATGGAGGACCAATTTGATATAAAAAACATGCTTGTTATAGTGAGAAAAATAAAACAGTAAAAATAAAAGGATTTTTGTATAAAATAAGTATAAAATGATTTTCATTATTCAAAATCAACTAGTATGTATTAAACAATGAGGGATGTGTTCTGGAATTTTCACGTTATCTAATGCATCATTTACATAGTGCAGGATATTGACACCTTGTTTTGTAACTTGCTGGTTACAGAACCACACTGTTAGTTCATAGGGTATTTTGTCATATTCTTGCTCTTGCTGATTTCCTTGATCAGAAAACTGGCTGTTGACCTGACTGTATTTGTGTGTATGCTCAGTGTGTCTAAGGCGATTCGGTCTGAAAAATAAGAAAGAAAGAGATTCAGTCTCTTAGCAGTGGGTTCTGCAAAGGAATCACTAAAAATGCATGCAGTGGGGCCTGGCGCGGTAGCCTAGTGGCTAAAGTCCTCGCCTTGTATGCACCAGGATCCCATATGGGCGCACATTTGTATCCTGGCTGCTCCACTTCCCATCCAGCTCCCTGCCTGTGGCCTGAGAAAGCGGTAGAAGATGGCCCAACAGCTTAGGACCGTACACTTGCATGGATCAGCTCAGCTCCATCCATTGCAGCCACTTGGGGAATGAACCATCGGACGGAAGATCTTTCTGTCTCTCTCTGTACATTTGACTTTGCAATAAAAAATGATTTAATAAGTATTTTTTAAAAAATGCATCCAATGAGGCTAGGATATGTCTGTCCCTCTAGATCCTCAAGCAAACATATCAGTGAAAACTAAAAGTGTACCCCATTATAATCCTTTAAACACAATTATTATATAGATATTTTCATGTTTTATTTCTTTGACAGTTGAGAAGATGGTGACGATTGGTGACATTTTACAAATGGGAAAGTTTAGAGGTATGTTGACTAAGAATACAGTAGCGCTGTTAAGTGTTTAGTTTTTAAGACAACGTTGTGAAATAGGTGCTTATCATTTATTTAGCAAATATTTATTAAGCACCTACCACACATTCAGGAGCTTGATGTATATACATCAGTGAACACAAGAGGCCCAAGGCCCTGCCATTGCAACATCTTGGAAGTTGAGTGTTTGGGGGTACCAAAGGGTAATTCATAAGTTCAAAAGTAGGCCTCATTGAGAAGATAATACCTCAGCCAAGTCCTGGGATGTCCTGGGAGCAGAGTATTCAGAAGACAAGGGAAAGCATATAAGGCTCAAGGAACAGTGCAGTAATGAGACAGCTGGTAGAAGAGAGGTCACTGGAGGCTGGGCCAGCCAGAGTGGCTCACACTGCCTAAGAGCAGAGTCACTGCAAAGCCAGGGGAAAGGAGGGCTGTGGCTACAGCACTGAGCTGAAGGACCGTAGGCAGCAAGGTCGGGAGCTAAAAATAAGGAACCCTGTGTGTTGTGTTAGCCTGGGTTCTCCAGAGTGATGGACCTCAATAGGGGGCAGACCGACACACACTCTTACACACAGAGAGACTAAGATGAAGAATTCCTCCTGCAATTGTGCTGGCTTATGATCTGAGGTTGACAAGCTGGCAGCTCAGCAGTGTGGTTGCAGCTAAACCAGAGCATAAGGAAGGTTGATGACTAAGCTCTAATCCATGTCTCAGTGTGAGAACTGATGTCCCAGCAAAGTACTTCAGCCAGAGAAGGAGTTGGTGCAGATTCAGCTTTTTCTCTACCCAGGACTTCAACAGAGTGTGTAGGACCACCCACACTTGGGAGACAATCTGCTTTGCTCAGTCTGCTGATTCGAAGCCAAACTCGTTCTGAAACAAAGCTCGCAGAAGCACTTGGAAGCAATGTGTATGAAGCATTTTTAATAAAATAATGCTGAATTAAATACCTGGACACTAAGGACTCAGTCGAGTTTTGTTTTTACAATTCACTTATTTATTTGAAAGGTGGAGTTACAGAGAGCAAGAGGGGGGCAGAGATCTTCCATCTGTTGATTCACTCCCCAGATGGCTACAATAACCATAGTTGTGCCTGTTCAAAGCCTGGAGCTTCATCCTCATCTCCCATATGGGTGCAGGACCCCATGCGCTTGGGACATCTTCCACTGCTTTCCCAAGCATGTTAGCAAACAGCTCGATCAGAAGCGGAGCCGCCAGAACTGGTGCCCATTTGGAATGCTGACATCACCATGGGCAGCAGTGATGCGTAAAATTAACCCCTAGCTATTGTGAAGGTGGAACAAATTGGGTGTCCTGAGCAATAGATATTTCCTGATGAGTTTGTTGTTAAGATATAACAGTAAGAATTTCTCTAAAAGGCTGTTCTGGTAACCCAAGCAAGGGTGCCTCTGGACACATCCAGGCCTTTGAATTCAAGCCTGGCTCATGCCCCAGAAGCCGTTGCTCACGAGACAGCACATGGTGTAGGAAGCCAATCAAACCAAGCCTCCCTCCCAAAGCAAGCATTTATCTTGTAAACATTGTATCTTGTTCTTGCCTGTACACATTCCAACTTCCCTTTATTTCTCTGTGATTTTGCCTTTTAATTTAAAAATCTTCTGTCCAGTTTTCTACATATGACCCTTATCTAAGCTAAGATAAATTCTTCTATTTGGAGCCAAACCTAGGCTGATAACATAATTATCAGAAAACAAAAAATTAAGCCATTGAAAAAGGTTCTGTCTTAAGAAGCCAAAAGCTTATTTACTTTCCGTTTTTGATATGGAAATGAGAATGAGCTTATCATGTACCACATATTATTTACATGTCAATTAAATTTACAATGCCTACAAATACTTTAATTACACCACTATTAAGAGCTGGAAAATTATAAGTAGTCATGATTCAGACATTCACTCCTAGATGTCAAAGTAAATTACAGGTGAGGAAAAAACAAACATCATGGGAAATGGCTCAGTGATGTGCACAATCACTTTGACAAATAGCCGTCACTGTTGTTGGCATCAGCAAGTCTAACCTCAAGGCAGAATGTTTGGTTCTCAAGGCAGATCACTGTGGTTGTGACAATGAACTGAATTCAGGAAGGAATGACCAGAGCCAAAGATAAGGAAAGAGCAGTATTTTAGGCTGTGCTGTGCTAAGCCTATTGTTTATGGAAGGAAGACTCTGGCTTAAGATACGGGGAAGATAATACTCATGAAGCCTCAGTTCCCGGATGTTCTTAGGTCTCCTCTGACCCTGGCTTAGAATTTACATTGCAAGGGCTTTTACCAAGGGCATTTAACTTTCCATTTATTTTCACTTCATGCAGTAATAACAGAACTTTGAGAGCTTTACTTTAGCCTTTACAAGGAAAATCAGAGATTTCTTTTAAATACCAACTCCAGTTTACAATCAGTCTGAGTTGACAGCTGCTCGCTCCTCACCAGAGACTGCTCAGTGCACGAAAACAGAAACAAGCTGGGTGTGAGTTGTCCATCTAAGGTACGTTTTAGGCCAGGTGCATGTATTTAAGTTTCCTTACTACTAAGATTGGGTCAGACAGCAGGGAGTCAGAATGCCTTCTTGATACCATGACTTGTTCAGGATTTATACAAGGAAGTTGCCTTTGCTTATTAAAGATGTCTTACTACTGCTTTGAGCCTCTCCCACTTGCAACCACAAAAGTCCTGGGTTAGATACAGTCAGATCCGCCCCCACACACAGCTTTGGAGAACAAGCAGGGAGCTGGATGGGAAGTGGAGAGGTCGAAACTAGAACTGGCGCTCATATGGGATCCCGGGGTGTGCAAGGTGAGGACTTTAGCCATTAGGCTACCATGCCAGGCCCAGGAGATGATTTTTAAAGTCTCTTTGAGGCCCGGTGCAGTGGCCTAGCAGCTAAAGTCCTCGCCTTTGACGCATCAGGATCCCATATGGGCACCGGTTCTAATCCCAGCTATTCCACTTCCCATCCAGCTCCCTGCTTGTGGGCTGGGAAAGCAGTTGAGGACGGCCCAAAGCTTTGGGACCCTGCACCCACATGAAAGACCTGGAAGAGGTTCCTGGCTCCTGGCTTTGGATCGGCATAGCACCGGCCATTGCGGTCACTTGAGGAGTGAATCATCGGACAGAGGATCTTCCTCTCTCTCTCTCCTCCTCTCTGTGTATCTGCCTTTCCAATAAAGATAAAAAATAAATCTTTTTTAAAAAGTTTCTTTCAACAGTGAAGTCGGGTGACTTAATTGCTGTTGTATATGAAAATATTAAATCAATATGATGTCTTTGACCTCAGATGCTTGAAAATTAATGCTAATCATTAGCTGAGATTATTATGTAATTATTGATTTCCTTTAATGTAGTTGTTTTTATTTTTTCAATGTCCTAGATTTTGTTTTGACTTTCAAAAAGAGAAAGTGTTCTGAACAGTAAGGAGGTCTACCACATACTCACACACACACACACACACACACAAAACGCTGCAAAATAAATGCCAAAGTACTTAGATTATGTGCAAATCATATAATCCCATGAATATGTAGTTTCCAGTGGTTACGCATGGAGAACTGAACTGAAATTTTTTTCTTAGATTTCATATTTTTGAATTATTTCAAAATCAGTTTCAGTCAGACACGCGCACACACACAAAATGCCCTGCTTTATTTTATGTTAAAAAGGTACTATACAACTTAATTTTTTATCAGAGTCATGTAACACTTCACCTGTCATGGTTGCCCAAACAAAAATTCAAATCAGGACTCGGCGCGGTAGCCTAGTGGCTAAAGTCCTCGCCTTGCATACATGCCAGCATCCCATATGGGCACTGGTTTTAATCCTGGTGGCCCCGCTTCCCATCCAGGTTTCTGCCTGTGGCCTGGGAAGACTGTCGAGGACAGCCCAAAGCCTTGGGACTCTCTCACTGTGGGAGACCCAGAAGAGGCTTCTGGCTCCTGGCTTCGGATTGGCTTAGTTCTAGCTGTTGCTGCTATTTGTGGAGTGAATCATCAGAAAGAAGATCTTTTTCTCTGTCTCTCCTTCTTTCTGTGTATCTGACTTTCCAATTTAAAAAAATAATAATAGAAATAAATCTTTAAAAATAAAATTCCAATGAGCTATTCATGTTAAAGATTACTTACAAGCAATTAAAAAATTCTGAGTGTCTACACATACAGCATAGTCGGTAGGGGCAAAGGTTGGGTCTTTGTGTGTGCCATTTCACCTGCACTGTCATTTAAACTTTCTGCACAGTCAGAGACTCAATAAGCATTTGCTAAACAAAAATATGTGCTTGAGATGGAAAGCAGTACACAGGCAAAGCTGTCAGCTAATCCGTCTTCCCTCTGTGATGGTCACTATGTCACTTTTCACTCTTAGGCTATTCTTATGACTGATTGCTATAGCCTGGATGTTAAATGTGCCCCCACAGGCCCATGCACTGAAGTCTTGGCCCCCAGGGCAGTACCAGAAGGTGGGGCTGGAACCCTGAGGAGATGAGGACCCAGGGGAGTTCCTCTGTCAGTGAGGGTGTTGCTGTGAAAGGCAGTTTTTTTAGAAAAGCCTGCCTGTGGCCCATCCACTCTCTACTCTTCCAGAGGTTCAGGTTGTTAGCCCCTGGGGTACTCTGACCAGAGCCGACATCACTTCACTCAGACTTACAGACCCCAACACTATAAGCTAAGTAAAGATTTTACCGAGAATATGAATTTATCAGTACAACATTTTTTAAAATATCCACATAAGTTATAACAAAAACTTTCTTGGAAATCAAACTTGTTTCTTTCTCAGATACTTCCAAAAAAGTCCATTTTTGCTTCTTTGCTGTGGGATATGCTTTGCTGGAAGAAATTGCTTCCAATTAAAAAAATGGATCATATTAATTGTTATTTCAATTTTGCATCAAATGGATACAATTTGTGTTCTGTCCAAGGTTTCTCAGCCCACATACTCCATCAACATCCTCTGCTGGTGTTTTTCCAAAGCTGTTTTTGATGGGTTATCTGTGAGTGGGTTGGTTGAGTCTCAACTTGATACATTTTCTTAACTCCAAACATAATTTCTTTTCAAACTAAAAGAAAGTATTCCTCTTGCTGTTTCCAAGGTTGTTATAGCAAGATATGGCTGACACAGGTATTTCACAAAAAGTATATGAATCTGTTTGGGGTTTAATAAATAACGATCATTATCTAGTTAGTTCTGTTATGATTTCTCTATCATTCTGAAAGGGGAAAAATCATAAGGAGTAAAGAAGGGAAGACTGAGAGTTAATGGAAAACTTCAGCCTCCAGGCAGACAATCCAATTCAGCACTGAATCTGGGCTGTGGGTTCCAACAGGAGAGAGACAGGTCTTTGGCAGCCAACCATCTGGGTTTCATTTGCTTGTCAATCACCTCTGAGTGTGCCAGCCGGCAGGGTCTGAGTTTGTCAGTTGGGTGAATGCAGGGCTGAAGGGAATTTGGGTTCCATGTGGATGGAGCACCCACCCAGCACCCAGCTGCCTCTGCCGCACACACGAGGCTGCTAAATCAGAACTATAGAGTCAATAAGAGAGGCACCATGCCATCAAACAAGGAACCAAGCACTAGTTTGTCAGCTGTGCTCGATGTTGGTTACTCAGTTATTGCATGGAGAGCCATATGGGTATGACATACTTATCAGTAAGTGGTTTACCCAGGCTCATCCTCAGCCTTGCAGTAGCTATTAGAAAAACCCGCTCTTGCTAGCAGGTACTTCTGTGCACTGGCCACTTGGCTTCTCTAGAGGCTTTTATGCTGTAGGCAAGCTAATTAAGTCATCATGTACGTCAAATTTGGAAAGAACCAAAGCTGGGTTTGATACTGTGATAGAATAGAGCTAAATCAAAGAACTTACCTCAAACAAAATTCCAAGTTCCTTTGTAAAGAGGAGGGAAGCAGAATTGCTTTAACTTCCTCCCCTCAACCAGGAAACTGTCTCAACTACCTCTTCAAACTAGACTTTGATCTCACTGCTAGGCCCACTTTGATACATCTTTGCTTTGCTTTTTGAGAAAATAATACAATTTAGTTCTTAGCATGGGAACTTCTGAAGCTTAGCTTCTGGATATTTAAGGGTAATTTAAGGAATTTTTCAAAGGGATATTTTTATATGAAGAGCAAGTTTCTTTATACCTGCTATAAGCAAAATCCACTTAAGAGGCAGTTCCTGGTTTTCATTTCTTAGATGCCATTTTGAGTGTCATGAATCAGCAGAAATCTCTCTTGTCTACTGAGTAAGTGCTTCAGTAGCAGCCTGAGGGGGCTTCCCATTAGGATATTTGCAGAAAAATTTAGATATTCCAGGTGTAGAAAGGTGCAAAATGAGCCTGTGAGAATAACTAAAGAAAAAAAAAAAATCCAGGCTCAACACAGTAGCCTAGAGGCCAAAGTGCTCACATTGCACACCCAGGATCCTATATAGGAACCAGTTCCTATCCTGGCTGCTCCACTTTCCATCCAGCAACCTCCTGTGATCTGGGAAAGCAGTAGAGGATGGCCCAAAGCAGAAGATGAACCCTGCACCCTCGTGGGAGACCCAGAAGAAGCTCCTGGCTCCTGTCTCCTGGCTCGGATCAGCTCAGCTCAGCTGATTGCAGCCACTTGGGGAGTGAACCACTGGACGGATGGTCTTTCTCTCTGTCGCTCCTTCTCTCTATACATCTGACTTCCCAATAAAATAAATAGATAAAAGATTTTGAAAAATGGAGAAAGTTAAAATGTAACCAAAATGACAAAAATTTCCTTAAAAATAGAAAAAAAAAGATCCAAAAAGTAGATGACTTAGAAGTTGGCAAAACAAGGATAATCAGAAATAGGGTTAAGAGAATATATCCAGAAAGTCAAGGAGTAAGGGAGATCGGCTTCCTTCTACTTAGATCTCAAGTGATTCTGCTAATCAGGATTCCAATCAAGGATAAATGATGAGGACAAAGCAGATTCAGAGGAGGAGTTTAGGGAGCAAGTCGGGAGAAGGATCATAGGCAAACACAGTTCTGCAGCACAGTTCTCAAGGTAATAATTGATTATTCCACAGTAGTAACGATGGGGGAATCAGAGTTCAATGTGTATCGACCGCAGCTTGCCGTCTAGCCATGCACTGCGTCACGGTAACCATGGCTGCACACCTTTTATTTGGCTGGAATAAACATCATTGTTACAATGGGGTGTTTTTTTTTTGGCTATTGAGAAAGTAAGTCTTTTACCTTTCACACCATGTATATAAAGCAGTCTTCTGTGTTTATCTTAGAATCCAATGAAAGAAGAATAAGGGTGAATGCTAGATTCTATTATAGAGAAAAAGAACTTACTGTTAGCAATGGAAGCCTTTGCTAACAGTAGGTTAGCAAAGCCTCCCCTCCTCTCCTCTGTTTTCTTCAGTTTAACATGAAGTTTAAATGAAGCTTCCTCCTGAATCTTTGTAAGGTTTGGAATTAAAACAATTAATTAAATGGATTTAAAATTAAAGAAAACTGTGCCCTTAATTGGAAATCAATTGGCTTTAGATAGTTCAGAAACTAAATGGTAGGGAGATACAATCAAAGTAAATTTAGATGATAAAAAACCTGTGTCTTTCCTTTCAGCCTGATGAAGAACAACATTAGTGGAAGAGATGCCTGGAACTTGCGGCGTGGTTATAAAGCATCAACAGTGAAGCCTTAAATCAGGCGACAACGAAAGCTGTGTATTTCCAGGAGCACACTTGCTAGCTTCTCTCCGCATCAGTGTCACTTCATTAAATCACTGCAAAGAACTTCAAAGTATCATGGTAAGTCATTTAATAAAAATTACTCAATGTACCTGATCCAGTTTTTTCTGCAGCTAGATAATAAAGAGGTGAATATGAGAACATTCAAGATTTTATCCAGTCCCTTGGTTTTAAGTACCATTTAAAAGCTGAGGTCTTCCAATTCCCTGTTTTCAACCTTGACATCTCCACTGAGATCCAGCCACACAAACAGCTGAACACTTCCAAGTTATCGATATCAAGCCCTAATTGTGATCACCCAGACAATAGCAAATGGCCACAGTAGGACTAGGTCTTCCGAAACATGTCTGGGACATTTCTGTAGCCTGTCTTTGCCATAACCTTGGGTTCTTGGAAAGCAAAGTGAGAGTGCTTATCACCAGACGGTATCTCATTGCAAGACCAGCTTTTGTTTTACTTTTACAGCTCAGGCAGTATTAACTGATTGATCCAAATTGTTTTCTGTAAATAGAATTGGAAGGACCTGTTTGCTTGGTTCTGTTGTTCACTACCAGGTGGGATGCAGCTCTTACTGATTGGATAGTTTAAAGTGCATGATGTTTAAACTGGGTTTCTGTGTTCCACACCTCTATAGTTGACTGATGTAAGCCTGATTGACTCAATGATTCACAGCATGTGCAATGCTCTCTTAGTTGATTGGAACCCCTGAAAATGGCTGATTAGGTCTACTCTCCTGTTCTATACATGGTGGAATGGGACAATCCACGGTCAACTCCTGAGCTAAGAGTTGGTCACTGACTTGTTTCTGGAATAGTCAACTTTCAACACTAATATGAGTTTTAAATTATCTCAATATAGAAAAGGATGTAATTCCTCAGATCAATAGCTAAGCATTCTTACTCCTCTTTCCTCAGACTTTACCTCCACTGTATTTAATCTCTCCTACACATATCCGTTTTTAATAAAGATTTATTGACTAATGTATTGGAAAGTAAGAGTTACAGAGAGGGACAGAAAGATATATTTTGTTCACTTTTTCATTTCCCAAATGGTCCAGGTGGCAGGTGGCCATTTGCTGGGACATGGACGGAATGACCAAATGGCAGAGGCCCAGTCCTGCAGGAGGCTGAACTGGATTTATTTATTTTTTAATATTTATTTATTTTTATTGGGAAGGCAGATCTACAAAGAGAAGGAGAGACATAGAGAAAGATTTTATTGTGGGTCTCCCACTTGGGTGCAGGTTCCCAAGGACTTGGCCTATCTGCTGCTTTCCCATGCCATAAACAGGGAGCTGAATTAGAAGTAGGGTAGTCAAAACAAGAACTGGTGCCCATATGGGATCTCAGAACTTGCAAAGGTGAACATTTAGCCATTGAACCATCTCATCTGGCCCCAGGCTGGGCTTTTATAGTTGGATCTTTGGGGTTTAACCATGGGTTTGGGGGATTCCTAGAAAATGGAATGGGTGAAAACCAGCATCAGCTTTTTTTTTTTAAGATTTATTTTTTTTTTTATTGGAAAGTCAGGTATACAGAGAAGAGGAGAGACAGAAACGAAGATCTTCCATCTGATGCTTCACTCCCCAAATGACCACAGCGGCTGGTGCTGCACTGATCCAAAGCTAGGAGCCAGGAACTTCCTCCAGTTCTCCTATACGGGTGCACCCTAAGGTGTTGGGCCATCCTTGACTGCTTTCCCAGGCCACAAGCAGGAAGCTGGATGGGAAGTGAAGCTGCTGGAACTAGAACCGGCACCCATATGGGATCCTTGTGAATGCAAGGTGAGGACTTTAGCTGCTAGGCCATGGTGGTGCAACCATCAGCTTTTTGAGGGCATTTTGACCTTGGTAGGTCTTACTGCCTGAGATCAAGGAAATGCAGGCTGGCTGGGAGCAGGTTAGTCTGGCCTTTTAAGGTGCAACGTAAGAATCCCTGGTGGGAGACTGTCTATCTACTACCCTGAGGGAATAAAGCACAACCTTGTGTTCTCACTTCCTTCTGCAGGGTTCCCAATACTTGGACCAGTTTCTCCTGCTTTCCCAGGCCATGACAAGGGAGCTGGATCGGAAGTGGAGGATCAGGGAGGTGAGACCATCCAGGCCTGCTGAGGTCTTGGCCACACCTTCAGGTTGGCAGCATCGGCATTGCCCACCCATTTCCTAACTGATCAAGAGACCACCAGTGGGAAACATCTTACCTGGTTTCCCCCCAGACAAGAAGGGGTCAGGAAATGGTTAAAATCGCAAGACCCTTCCCCAAACCTTTGGTGTCTCTCCCTCCCTCCTTTAAGAGGCACCCCACTTCCTGGCTTTCTCTCTGGAGGTGCTTTCCCTTCCCTCTCCCTTCCCTGCTCACCTGGTCCCTTCACAAATAAGCTTTTGATTTCTATAACAAGCTGAGGAAAGAGCCCACTGGGCTTTCCTGTTAAGAGAGGGACATGAACCAATACCCATATGGGATAATGGGATACTGGTATCACAGACTCTACATGTTACAGCATACACTTACTTTTTGTTTTTTTCCCACTGTGAGCTCAACGTTACAGCCCTGGTCTCCTGGTCTGTACCAAAGTCCTCCACCCTTCTGTCTTTCCTGCTTCTATTCTTGCTTCACTACAAGCTAGTGCACACACAGCCTGAGGCGTAGTTGAAAGTAGCTCCTCAGCACCAACTTCTTAAGTGAATTCCCTTTCTCATTATTCATCAGCTCAAACCCAGGCTCTTAGCCCAAGATTTACAGATCTCTTCAGTGCCATTTCCTGCCACTGCTCAGCTCTCACAGTGACCTTGTTCCTTCCTGGAGGGTTTTGCGTTTCCTGTTCTCTTTGTGTTGGCATGCTCTCCCATTCCCCTCCATTCACATTTTCTTGTGGCTATGTTCATTTCATTTTCTGCTGAAATGTCATCTCTTCACTTCCAGTGTAGCACTACTTTATTTTCTGTGGAGCACATATATCAGAAACTCTATTACTGACATAGCTGTCCATAGTCTGTTTCTCCTTAAGCAAAAGCAAGCAGGCTTTTCATATTTATATTCATGTCATTCAGCTACTTCATTCTGAGTGAGAAGAAATTCAGGCCCATCCAACCTGAGACAGTACAGCAGCATTCTCCAGGATCCATTTCCCCACACCCACGTCTTTATGACTGTCTAATCCATTGATCCCTCCTTGCCTGAGAACGTCCAAGCTCTCTAAAATCTTGGCCACACCTTCAAGTGGATGGCACAAGAATTGCCCAGCCATTTCCTAACGGGTTGAGAGACCACCAATGGGGGGCAAGGGGATGTGTGAACATCTTACCTGTAGGTTTCCGCCCAGACAAGGAGGGATCAGGGAATGGTTAAAATCCCAAGACCCTTCCAGAAACCTTGGTGTCCCTTCCTCTCTCCTTTGAAGAGGCACCCCATCTCCCGGCTCTCTCCTGGGAGGTGCCATCCCTTCCCTCTTCTTTCGTCACCTGGTCACCAAATAAAACTTCTCTGTCTGCAACCGATTCCCAATGTTTTATTTCTATAATAAGTGGAGGAAAGAACCCACTGAGCTTCTCGGGTAACATTTCCCAGATATGTTATGTTTTATTTTTAACTTTCAGAACATGCTCCAATCTCAAATCACTGCCACGGCGGAGGGAGAGGCAGGGACTCAGAGTGAAGGCTGGAGAAACTTAAGTATGTAGTAAATCATTGTAACTGGAGTTCAGGCATGATGGTGTTCCGCTGTTATCTTGGCTTTATTATTCAGGAAAACTTTTAGCGAGAACTTGCCATTTTGAAAATCTAAAATAGATGAAGTGTTTATTTGTTTGATGGAGCAGAATAGGCAGAATGCAGCTGTTTCTTTGCTGAAGAAAGTCCTGACAATGCCCTAAAACCGTGTGGAGGAGTCCTTACATGTACCAAGAGACCAGGAGGAAGCAGAAGGTAGGCAGATATCAAACACTAAGCCTTGTGTGGGCTCACCTGGGCAGTGATTGATACAGATTCAAATTCTGAAGTTGTGTTTTGTTGTGACTAATTGATTTTCACAATCTGATTTAAAAATAATGAATCACTTATAACTGGAGGAATTATGGAAAGAAATAACAGTTGATAGAAATTTTTCATTTAGCAAGAATGTGGCAATGCAAACATGATTAGCATGTTTCCGGCTTCCTTGTGATACACAAAAAGGAAGAAGAAAGTGTGGTTCCTGTCCCTTGGTTTCCATGGTCCCCATCACCCTATGTTCTTATTTAACTGCCCTACTCAGAGACAAATATCCAATCCAATCCAGCTACTTGTAGCACAGCAACCATGATCACATGGCTCTTGCAGTTGACACAGAAGTGGTATTGCTGAGCTTTCAAAATTGCCACAAAAACTTGATTCGTCATGTATGTAGGAGACCCTACAGCATGCAAAGTACTATGTCATGCTGTTTGAGGGAGGGATAAAAGAATTTAAAAAATCAGGTTCTTTCCTAAAGTAGAGATGAAATAAGTACACTAGTCTTTCTTATCTATAGTGTTTATACTCATTTGTACTTTGGATAACTTCAGTTGAAAATATTAAAGGGAGTGTCATGGGTTGCACACCCTCCTGAGCTGTGTGAGCATGTCATGTGATCAGTAATTCATCCTCTCCGTCCACACCCACGCTTGGTGTGCTGCCTGCCCGGCATTCACTCAGTGTGTCTCCCAGTAATTAGATCAGCTGTTGTGCTAACACGGTGCTTTTGCTCAAGTAATGCTTATTTTATTGAATCATGAGCCCTAAGTACAAAAGCAGAAATGCAAAAGTAGCTTTAGGACAGAAAATATGCAAGGACAGGAGAATTCTGCTCCTAAGTGGCAATGTTCCAGGGCAAACACAGGAAAAACATAGTATATGTAGGTGTGGATAACATGGTTTCCAGCATCCACCAGGGTCCTGGAACACATATCTCGTGGATGGAGATGGTGGGGTGGTGGGGAGAAGGGTTTTGTATACAAATAATCACAATGTACATTCTCATGTGGTGAGTGCTCTATGAGAAATATCAACAAAATGCTGTAGAATTTCAGAAAAACAAATAGGCTGCAACACAAGGAGAGGATGAACAGCAATGTCTCCTGGAAGGGTATGACAGGTACACCATGTCTTCACAGCTGAGGGTATTCTTATGGACGCAGGTGGGCAAAGAGCTCTGCAGCGGGGACCTCCCTGATGCAGAGGAACATCATCAAAGGAATGGTGGCAAGAACTGCCAGGGCTGATTTGGGAAGTGAGAAATAACTCTTTGACTAGCAATTAAGGTGTATGTTAGAGAGGATTTAGATGAAGGACATAAATGTCAGGAAATATAGTATGGACCTGATCCTCTAAGGAGTAAGGAGCTACTGAGTGTTGTGAACGGGAAGATTATACGCTTAGAGCTGTGCATGCGGGAAGATTAATCTGCCAGTAATAGACAGAATTGATTGGAGAAGAGAAAAACTGAAAGGCCAATTAGGAGGCTATTATGATAGTTCAACTAAGAGATAATGAAAGAAGGTACCTTGGGAATGGGGCAGAAGAGACCAATTCAGAGATTAGGGAAGTCAGACCAATGGGATTGGGTGATTAACTGCAGGTGAATGGTGGAACAGATACAGGAGATAAGGACGCTAACAAGGTTTTAAGCTTGAGAGACTTAGAAAATTATACCATTGGCAGAAATGAGTTCTGTGGGATCTAGCGGAACTATCTCAAAATTGTAGTTGGAACTTAGTCTTCAGACATGTCTGCGACATTGCATAGCTGGAAACGCAGGTTCAGAGCCCTGGAAAATGCTCCTAACTGGCAGTGTCAGAGTGTGTGTATGTGTGTGTGTATGTGTGTGTGTGTGTGTGTGTGTGTGTGTGTGTGTCCCTCTAAAGCACAAATAGTGACCATTACCCCTTACGTATACAAGGGGATGCAAAATGTTTAAGGAAACAAACTTTTGTAAAAAGCAACAACAACAACAAAACACTATTCCATGGGCTTGAAAACTTTTAGTAACAAAACAAACCTACCTTCTACTTCTACCTTCCATAAACTTTGTGAGGTGCTCTCATGGGAGATGAGACTCGCAAGAAAGCAAGAAGGAATTGTGAAAGTGTATAGGAGCATCAACCAACCACCTCCTCTCCAGCCAGTCTCTCGTGAGAGCATTTTCTTGCTTTGAAAATGAAATCTAGACTCTCAAGATTCTCTTACAATTTTGTTTTAGGTTTTTTTTCTAATTTCAGATGGAACTTTTGGATATATTTATTCTTCTCTCAATTTTGTATGATCCTGTATAAGGACAAGATACTCACTACCAGTTGCAAAACTTAAAATGTCAGACCTATTTACTCATTTTCTCTGAGAAAACTTGAGTATATATTTTATCAGCAAACTCAGTGAACTAAGGAATTTTGCATTTATGTATTCAACAAATATTTATACGAATGGAGGATATAGCATATGAAATTGTTCCTGCCTGGAGAAGTGGGAGTGAAAGCTACTGATGGGAGAAATAAAAATTATACTTCTGATTCCTTGCCCCAGAGATGATGATGCTCTATTAAGAGATCATGTGTAGGGTCCAGCGGTGTGGCTTAGCAGCTAAAGTCCTCGCCTTGAAAGCCCCGGGATCCCATATGGGTGCCTGTTCTAATTCCAGCAGCTCCACTTCCCATCCAGCTCCCTGCTGTGCCCTGGGAAAGCAGTTGAGGACAGCCCAATGCCTTGGGATACTGCACCCGCGTGGGAGACCCAGAAGAGGTTCCTGGTTCCTGGCTTCGGATCTGTGCAGCACTGGCGGTTGCGCTCACTTGGAGAGAAACATCGGACGGATCTTCCTGTCTGTCTTTCCTCCTCTCTGTATATCTGACTTTGTAATAAAATAAAATAAATCTTAAAAAAAAAAAGATAGTAATACTTTAAATAAATAAATGAGTAGCTACTTTAAAGCTGTATAACTTTACATATAGGGGCACATAGCCAGTTTTAATGTGACGTAATAATTTATAGAGATGAATTATTGCCACAAGCAACCAGAGGCAATTTGTTTCTTAATATTTTTTGACATAATAAAAATATTTGAGAGGGGCTGGTGTATGATACAGCAAGTTAAGCCACATTTGTAACACCAGCATGCCATATAAGAGTACTAATTCAGGCCTGGTGCCGTGGCATCGTGGCTAAAGTCCTCGTCTGGCATGCACTGGGATCCCATATGGGTGCTGGTTTCTATCCTGGTTGCTCCACTTCCCATCCAGCTCCCTGTTGTGGCCTGGGAAAGCAGTCGAGGATGGCCCAAAGCTTTGGGACCCTGCACCCACATGGGAGACCTGAAAGAAGTTCCTGGTTCCCGGCTTCGGATTGGCGCAGCACCAGCTGTTGCAATCACTTGGGGAGTGAATCATCGGACGGAAGATCTTCCTGTCTATCTCTCCTCCTCTCTGTATATCTGACTTTTCAATAAAAATAAATAAGTCTTTAAAAAAATAAAATTGAGGGAGAAAAGCAGACAACTGACAGTGCCAAGTGCTGACAGAGATGTGGGGTGATGGTGACTCTCAACACTGCTGGTGTGATGCAGAGCAAGCTGTTTCTGGACGTGCACTGTGGTAACAGAATGCTGCCTGAAGTGTCAGCCGGCCTCAGGAGAGAAGCTGCTGTTTACTCCGTGAGGCTACATGGCTGCTGCACCTCAGAACCTCCTGGTGTGTGTCAGTCAAACTGCCTGCTCTCTGAGTGACAGGGTGACTTTGAGGTTCCTCAGCAAACTTGTTTGTGGCCAGCCTTTGACATAATCTACCAAGTGCTCCACAATCCTTGTGGGTTAAATCATTAAACCTCCTGACAACCCCATTTAAATGCAAATTTGTTGTATAAGAAGGTATAACATTTGCGCATATATTAGGATTTTAGCCATGCATTGGAATGAAAGTTTGCTTTTTCCCTGAGGAAAAAAATAAAAGGACACTTCCCAAGTGGGTACTAAAGCTAGAAAAGGGGGAGGTATTGGAAGGAAGGGAAAGGGTCTGGCCCAATGGCTGCACAGCTAAATCCTTGCCTCACATGCACCAGGATCCATATGGGTGCCAGTTTGTGTGGCAGCTGCCCTGCTTCCTGTCCAGCTCCCTGCTTGTGGCCTGGGAAAGCAGCAGAGGACAGCCCAAAGCCTTGGGACCCTGCACCTGTGTGGAAGACCCAGAAGAAGCTCCTGGTTCCTGGCTTCGGATCAGCTCAGTTCCAGCCACAGCAGCCACTTGGAGAGTGAACCAAAAGATGGAAGAGCTTTCTCTTGGTCTCTTCTCTCTGTGTATCTGCTTTTCCAATACAAATAAATAAATCTTAAAAAAAAAATGAAAGGGAAGAGAATGGAGTTGGGGGAAGAATCCATAGATGACTCTGAAGTACTGGTGTAGAAGGGTGGTGCAGTTTGAGGTACAACAGAGATAAGAAAGCCAGAAAACCCACAGGTTGACTTCGAGCTACTGCCTAGGCCTGGTTCTGGTTCCGTGAGGGGATGGGGAGAAGAATTTATATCTGGAGATATTTTCTTTTTTGTTGTTGTTGTTGCTAAGTCAGATATACAGAGAGGAAGATCTTCCATCCGATGATTCACTCCCCAAGTGAAGGAGCCTCCTCCAGTTCTCCCATGCGGGTGCAGGGACCCAAAGGTTTTGGGCCGTCCTCAACTGCTTTCCCAGGCCACAAGCAGGGAGCTGGATGGGAAGTGGAGCTGCCAGGATTAGAACCGGAGCCCATATGGGATTCTGGCGTGTGCAAGGCGAGACCTTTAGCTGCTAGGCCACCATGCTGGGCCCTGAAGATATTTTCTTGTCTTTTCCCAGAGGCCAACGCTTGAGGAGTAGAGGACATAGCTGAACAACATATCGCAAGTGCTTTACTTACACAGACGAATGTGCATGTATCTGTGCTGCTGGATGCTGTGTGGGTGCTGTGTATGTGCTCCGGGGGAACCACCTCAGACTACCATTGTTTGGCTTCCAATTTAAACCTTCCCATTGTTAGAGCTTCTCAGTTAAGAAGGTAAATTGCCTTGGGACATTGCCTAAGGACAATAAATGTGCAGAAAATGGGCGCAGGTGTTAAGTGAAACCTAACCCCGCAGCTTCTTGGCACAGTCCCATTTCATCCTATCCCTTTGTGCCATTCAGGGGGGAGGCTCCTGGGCCACACCGGTTATCACTCAGGGAAGGGACGTGCCTTGATGAAGAGTTGCTAAGCACTTAGTCCGCTGTTCACAGGCAGTCGGTGTGTCCACTTTGGAGCCCTGATTTGCTTTGCAGTCACAAGGATGCACTTTCACCTTTGGGTTTTCCAGGTTTGAAAACTGCTACAGGCTTTCCAGTCCCCCTCCTACACAGGCTGCCTTGCCCCATGGAAGCCAGCATCAGCTAAGGCACATTCAGAGCCTCCCCTGAGCATTTTGCCTCCTAGAGCTGGCGGCTCCAGAACACAAAAGCTCTGCGAGGAAGACAAGGAAATTGTAGAAATCTTTCCAAAACAAGTGTCTGTGTGCATCTGTAGTCAATCACTGCTTCTCAAAGGAGAAATGAGTTCCAAACATAGAATTAGCTTTGCATAGAGCCTCTGTGCTCGTCTCTGCAGTCACAGCTAGCACTTTGCACTACAACACTAATTCTCCTTAGAGTTGATTTTCTTTCTTTTAGACAATTAATTAATCAGAATTTTCTGAAAAGTGGAACATCCCCAGGGCAACAAATGCAAACTTTTCACAACGAGTAAAAACAGGAAGAAAAAAATTTATTGTTCATGCTGGTCCCCAGTCACCCATTTTGTTGCACAGACAGCTGCTGCCAACTGCAGAAATAGTCTCCATGTATTTATACACACACACACACACACATGCACACCAAACACATGGTGCTTTTAAAAGTTTATGGAAAACTGAATTAGAAGAGTAATTAACTCTCCGAAAAACCATCCCTTACCCAGGGTAACCAGGCAAACAGGAACATTTCATCAGAAATTTTCTTTCAGACCCAGACAGGAGAAAGAGGTAACTTCAACCAACCCCAAAACAGTGCTTGAGCCAGTCGTAAACACAAGTCAGGCAACCGAAGAAGAATGCATGTCCACGTGACTCAACAGCCAGACTCTGTGCATTTAAAGTTAAGGATCCAAACTCCGCCTGCGTGTCCTACGTGGGGCAGGATCCAATGCCTTGTTCCGTCACCTGCCCCCTTCCGGGAGCTGGGATGGAAAGCAGGACAGCATTCAAACCCAGGCACACTCAGTTTGGATAGTGACATCCCAAACATCTTAGCAGCTCTGTCAAATGCCTGCCTCACTACATTGTGTTTAGATAGCATTATTAAACTTATTTTTAAAATTATTTTATGTTATTATTTTTAACTGATTTTATGGTTTCCTGTTCTTACCTACATTTTATCTGGAATTTATTTTTTGTATAAGACAGTGGGGAGAGATGCATCAAAGTTTTCTAGAGAGATGTGTCTAGTTCTCTTAACACTAATTGAATAGCTAATGTTTTTCATGAGATAAAATACTACTTGTATCATAACTGCATTCTTTTAAATACCTTGCTAGACTGCTAAAATAATCCTACTATGATAATCTGCCTGTCTGGCTATTTTGCACCTAATACCACCCTATTTTAACTATTATAACTTTGTAAGAAAACCTAATATTTGGTAACTTGAATTCTTCTCTTTTATAAAAATAAATTTATTTTATTTTACTTAATGACGAAAGGCAGACTTACAGGGAGAAGTAAATACAGACAGAAAGATCTTCTGTCCACTGGTTCACTCTCCAAATGTTGCAATAGTAGGAGCTGAGCTGAGCTGATCTGAATCCAGGAACCAGGAACCTCCTCCAGATCTCCCACGCAGGTGCACGATCCCAAGGCTTTGGGCCATCCTCGACTGCTTTCCCAGGCCACAAACAGGAAGCTGGATGGGAGGTGGAGCAGCAGGGACATGAACTGTGCCCATATGGGATCCTGGGGCATGCAAGGTGAGGATTTAGCCACTGAGCCATCTCTCCAGGCCCAGCAACTGTTCTGAAAAAATGAAATGCAGCTAAGTAGTCATGGTTTGACATTCACAATAGAAACAGGCATTTAAGAGCCTATTCTCCCAGTCACTGTATCTGATTCTGCTTTTATTTCATTTAATCTATTAATTTAACCTCAAAGTATTATTACAGATAATTTGTATTTCTCCTCATATTTCTTCTCTTAGCAAGAAGTTTTCTAGCCTGTTGTCCTGTTTCAGGATTGTTAGTATTGTAAGGGTTAAAGTCTGAAAAGCTCGTCTTGCCACCTGTAGGCTTTTGGAAATCAGCGCGTTTCTGAGAGGGACAGGGAGAGAGCAGTCTTTGAAAGGAGGTGGGCGGTGTGCAGTGAGCAGGCGGAGGGGCAGTGCTCCTGATGGCTGGATCCCTCAGCACTGTGGGCTGCACCTGTGGGACTGCAGGCCTACGTTCCTGGGCAGCAAGCAAGGGAGGGAGCAGGATTGCACAAGGGACACCTGCAAGGTGTGATGGCCGAGGTGGGGCAACTGGGCCAGGTTCTTGGCGCCCGCCAGGCTTCCCTCAGGCCTCCAAACAAACCCTGGCCAGGCGAAGCCTGGAAATGCCCCCAGGATGCCTGGCAGGCGGTAAATGCTACTCCCCTTCAAACTCCACCAAATCTAAAAGACACTATAAGACGCCCACCACCCTGGTACAGTGCTTGCAGTGTTCTATTGAAACGGATGAAGAGAAACGGGCTGTGGGGACTTTTCTTTCTGTTTTAAAGGGTAGAAGAGAACTCAGGTTTACCACAACTCTCATAATTTCTAGCTGGGAGAATTGTGGTGGTCGTTAGTCCTCTGAACCAGGTTTTCTAGCTCTCACCTCAGGCCCAGGGTGGGACTTCCTCCGGCGCCATGGGGGGGCGTGGCCTGGTGTCCGGCTTCTGCTCAGCCAGGTGTGCACACGCTCCTGGGAGGCCGCAGGGCGCATGCGCAGGTGCAACCCCTTGGCTGAGGAGGCCGGCGCGGCTGGCCGCTGTCCTCTGGGCCCGCGTAGGGCTGTTCTCTTCTGGGGCGCAGGAGGACGACACGGAGCACCCAGCCTTCCTCCTGGACGCCAAGTGGCAGCGACAGTAAGTGGCATTCAGTTACTGTGGTGTTGTGTTGTCTGTTTCACACCATGCGTGAGGAAACTCGGGGCCAACCAGCCTGAGAGGTTGACTGCTCCGTGACTCCAGTCGCAGACACAACGACACAACGTTTTCTGCCGAAGACCCCGTTAGGGAGTCGGTGTTGAGCAGTGCTGGGTGGTCGGGAGGTGGGTGTCTCCCTCCAAGTTCGTAACTCCGAGAGTCTGTGTCCTCTGCCCTCACCCACCTCACGCGTAGCAGGCGGGAGTAGCTTTTTGCTCATCCCCTTCCTCTGGCCCTTCCTTTTTTTGGTCATGGTTTCTTTGAGTTTGGCAGCAGAAGGTGCCTGATGCTGTGTGTCAGCGCTGTGAGTATCCTGGGGTGTCCTTGGTCTGGGCTGAGGGTTGGCCTCGGTTTAAAGCTGTAAAGCTCTCCCTTATTAGCCCTGCGCCTCTTGCTCCGTGGTTTCCCTCAACGAGGTCTCAGTAGTCCAGCTTGAGCTTCATTTTCTTTTCCGGAGTAAAGAAAAACAAATCGAGACACAATATGAAGAAGTCTGCACTCCCTGCTTTGTTACTTAACCTTACGGCTTTTGTTAAAATTGTGGACTTTTCCCAAAGTGTGTGGATTGTTTTGAACAAGCAGTTGGGCTGCAACCCACAAGAAAGGCTGCGTATTTCCTGGATAAGAACTAATGAAGGGGAGAAGTTAAAAAAAAAATCATAGGTGTGTTCCAATGAGTTACTGTGATGAGGTTAAGCTGTGGCAGGTCTCCTGCAATGTCTTGGGTGCTAGGAACGCTCCAGTTGAAAGTAGCTTTTTACCTGAGATCCTAAGGCAACTCATTAGCTTATGAACAGGTAGATTCTGCTACAAGTTGGGTTAACACCTACAGTAAGTTCGCCCTGGATCCAAGTCCCTTGTTGCTGTCTTACGCCAGCAAGGTGGTGGTATTTATGCTAGAATTTAGTGCTGCCTTTTCTGGGAAGACTATGGCCTTGGTTTGGATCAAGGAATCCTTCAATCCCCTGATGTTTTTTTGGTACCCTCATGTATTTCTTGTCGAAGAAGATCCCAATCTCTTTCCCATTCTTCTCTGTCTGCTTAAAAGCCTTTGTCGTTTTGTCCTGAGTGCTTTCAAGTGTTCACATCTTTATAAGATACGGTTGAGACTCTGTTGGTTATCTTTGCATCTTCTCAGCTTTGACTGACTGAGTTCAGTCAGCTGCCTGTTCAGGCTTGAAGATTTTCTCTTTAATTTCCTATGCATAAACTCAGGCAGGAGTCAGCATTAAGCTTTTAATATGGGGAATTCATTGCCCTCCGTTGTGGCGACGACCCATTCGAACATCTGCCCTAATACGGGGAATTCACACACCTGACGTGAGGTCCTTTCTGCCTTTTCACCAAATATGTAGTCAACCTTTGTCTCAAAATCCAGATGCCAAATGCTCTTCAGTTTTTGGCTTCCCTCTGGCTCCCACATCTTGAGGTTTGTGGAATCTGAGATCACCTGGTCACTGCTATGCTTTCTGCTGTCTCCACATCCACAGCCCTTCTTCCAAGTGGAAAGGAACGTATTGAGACTACCATTTCTCTACAGTCTCTCATATGCATCCTTACATACACATCGCAGTGGAGCTGCAGCTACCAGAACCAATTGCTTACAACAAAGATTTTTCTCAGTATCCACTTTTCTAAGGCCAGCTGCAGAACGATCAGGACAGGTCCCTAAGGAAAGTCCAGGGCACAGTGGTTGAAAATCCTTAAGAATTTGGGTTGCTTTACCTCAAGCATGGGGCCCTTCTCAGGGTGTTTGTCACACAGCTTTGACACTTGCTGATTGTTTCTGATGATAAAGAAAACAAAAGCTTCTAACCCTCATCATTTGGTAGGAAATTTAGCAGAAACAAGTTATTAGAGGTCTGACTGAGTGGTTCCAATCAAGCCCTATAAAAATCAGTGCATTCAATCAGTAATTGCAAAAACATGGAAGCAGCCAAAATGCCCATCAACAGAGGATTGGATAAGAAAGCTATGGTTCATCTACTCCATGGAATACTACTCAGCTGTTAAAAAAAACAAAATGCAGTTCTTTGTGGCCAAATGGGCCAAACTGGAAACCATAATGCTAAGGGAAATGAGCCAATCCCAAAAGGTTAAATACCACATGTTTGCCTTAATTTAAGATGATATGATGTTATGTATAACATGTTATGTTTTGAATGTTATAGGTTGTGTATAAACTAAAATTGAAATGTCAATGAGGTGGTCACAGAAGGTGGCTGGGAACTCGCATTTACTTTTAACATATTGGTTACTCATTACTATGTCAATTAATTCCATGGTGATGTAAATTTTTGCTGATGGTATGTTGGAGCTTTTAATTGATCGGGATGATAGTCTGCTGGCTCTGTCTTCAGACCAGAGAGTGTATACCTAAGAAGCCGTTGAATTTGACTGGACAATAAGATGCTGGACTCTATGTTTGGTATATGCTTGCAATGGGGGAATCTCAACTGAACTTGAACTGTGGTTATGCAACAAGGTGGAGGAATCCACCATGGTGGGAGGGTTTGGGGAGGGGTGGGGAGAATCCCAGTACCTATGAAACTGTGTCACATAATACAATGTAATTAATGAATTTAAAATAAAATTAAAAAAAAAAAAAACAAAAAAACAAAACAAACAAACAAAAATAATAAAAAAAAAAAAAATCAGTGCATTGCCCAGAACCTCCAAGAGGAAGATAATTCCTATGCAAACCCGAGGAAGAGAGATCTCTGGGACTTCACTGCCTGGGAAGAAATTATTGTCAATTTCCAGTAATGTATATCCAGAAGAACTTACTATAATAATTGTCATTATATTCCTGTGAAATCTACACTGTTATAAACGTAAAAGGTATTAGAGACAATGTTACTCCCTGAAATTTAATTCCTGCAAACACTGGCATTAAAGCAGAAGTTATTTTTAAAAGTTTATACTTTTCTCACATTCCTATTATTTTGAGCAGATTACTAGTATTTTCTGGACCAACTTCATAAATCTAACTTTATATTCTTTTGAAATTTGCTTTCACATAAAGTAAGAGACTCACTATTTTCCAGAGGCACGAAGCTTTCTGCCCAAATATAAAAATGAGTTCACCAACATGAAATGCTTCGTTTAAATTGCAAGCTTCCTTCTTTGCTTCCACATTTAAGGTGGTATCGTGGGGGAAACAATTATGGCCTTATTCGTTTTGATTTATTTGGCCCCATGCCTCTTCACCTTACTAATGAAAAATAAACTGTTCTACATGGGTCATTTATGAAGTGATTTAATAAGGTACTTTGTGTATTTCCAGCCTGCGGCATAATGTATTACCTGGTAGGAAGCTACCCACTGGAAAATAATTTATTAGGATATATATATGTACATATGTGTACACACACACACATATATATATATATACATATATATGTAAATTGTCTCCTGTTTATCTAATGGCTAATTTAAAGCAAAGATAAATTTGTCCTAAGAACTGTAAGACATGAAGGACAAATGCTGGCTGTTGCCGAAGTGAGAACTTGGGCTACGCTGAATTCTTATGGGCTAACTTGCTGAGTTCTGTGAGGTGAGACCGATCCTCCTCTTGCTCAGTGTGTCGAGCCATCAGTACTTTCTCTCTCTGCTGGGGAGGCTCCACTCAGCAGCACGTCAGACAACTTTGTCTTACCACAACACGGCCGTGTCGGCTGAGACAAGCTGATGTCATTGTGGTTGCATGGTGTGTCTTTGCTGAGTGGGAGATGGCATCATGGAGAACACAAATGCCCACATAAAAATGGTAATGTAGCAGGTTGGTGGATCGACGAAGTCATTGTGTGTCATGTTAGTTTAGTATCATATAGTAGAGGTCAGACAAAAATGGTTTCTCTTTTTTCTTTGAACTTCAAAAATTTCATATAAAGTGAACCCACCTCACATACTTCACGATACACATTTAGGAACTTAGTGATACTTTTTATGAAGCTTATCTTTATGTTACATGAAAAGTATGAATCAGTTCTTTGGTGGCGAGACTTCATAGCCTACAGGGCTTCTTTTTAAAAATTTAGTTTTAGTTTTTAGCAGCTTCAGTGTAATCCGTAGATACGTTCTAAGAGCATGATGTTAATGTTTGCGCCTCCTTCTCTTTCTTCAGCCCTTCCTCTATCTCCCTTTCTTCTTTTCTTTTGAGATAAAATGTCTTCAGTTATGTTACATTCCAGTAGAAAGCAAAAAGACCCTGGTGTAGTGGAAATATAGGCAAGGGCTGTAAGAGCTCACATGGGAAAATGACGTTTTCACTCATATACAGTAAATTTCAAAGTGAGCAAGATTATTATGGTGTTAGTGGTCTCACATTCCTGGCTACCATTTGGCAATGGTATACAACAAATTTTGACAAACCTATATTTTCAGCAGTACTGCTACACAAAATTATTTGTTTTTCTGGCTTCTACAAAAATCTAGCTCATATATTATGAAGAACATGTGGTATTTGTGTTAATCTTTCTGTGTCTGTCTATTGTGAGCAATGCTGTTCTAAACATTGTGGTACAGATATGTCCTTGATGCAACATATTCTACTCTTTTGGAAATATACTCAAAAGTAAATTGCTGGGTCACATGGTACCTATTTCTATTTTTAAGCAATCTCCATACAACTTTGGATTTTAACCATTCTGACAAGGGTAAGGTCATCACAGCTTGGGGTTTGGGTTTGCATTTCCCTGATGGCTAACAATGTGGAGCATTTTTTCATGTGTCTGGTGTTTAGTTGTATTTCTTCTTTTGGAAACTGTCAAGGTCTTTTAGCCATTTCATAAATGTATTGGTTGTTTTGTTGTTGTTGAATTTTTAACCTGTTGATGTATTCTGGATATTCATTATTTATCCAATTAGTGGCCTACACCCATTTTTTTCCCATTCTGATGTCTCTTTTTTCTATTGGTTATTTCATTTTCTATGCAGTCACTTCTGACTTTGATGTAATCCCATTTGTTTGGTCTTTGTTGCCCACTCTTTAGAGTTCTCAATTAAGAAGTTGGCCCACACAGCAATATCTCAAAGTGTTTCCCCTGTGTTTTCTTCCAGAAACTTCTTAATTTCAGCTCTTATACTTAGGTCTTTGATCCCACTGATTTTGTTAATGTGGTGAGAGACATGGTGATGATTTTGTTCATCTGCACGTATACATCCGGTTTTACCAACACTAGCTAATGAAGAGATTTTTACTCGAATGCTCGATCAGAGCACTTTCGCCAAAAATCATTTGTCTGTATGACCACAGATTCATTTCTGGGTTTTCTGTTCTGATCCTTCATTCTATGTGTCAGTTTTTATGTCTGTATCACACTATTTTAATTACTGTAACTTTGTAGGATTTTTTTTCCAATTTTGTAAAGAATATCATTCATATTTTGATAGGGGTTCCATTAAATCTGCAGATTTCTTTAGGTATCCTAGAAATTTCAATGACGTTTATTCTTAGAATCCTTGAGCAAGGAATACCTTTTTATTTTGTGTCCTTGCTAATTTTTTTTAAAAAGGTTTATTTTTATTGGAAAGGCAGATTTACAGAGTGCAGGAGAGACAAAGATGTTCAGTCCATTGGTTCACTCCCCTCGTGGCCATAGTTTTTTTTTTTTTTTGTAAGATTTCATTTATTTTTATTGGAAAGTCAGATATACAGAGAACTTCTTCTATTCAATGATTACTCCCCAAGTGGCTGCAAGGGCCAGAACTGAGCTGATCCGAAGCCAGGAGCCAGTAGCTTCTTCTGGGGTCTCCCACATGGGTGCAGGGTCCCAAAGCTTTGGGCCATCCTAAACTGCTTTCCCAGGCCACAAGCAGGGAGCTGGATGGGAAGCAGGGCTAAGGGGATTAGAACCGGTCCCCATATGGGATCCCAGTGTGTGCAAGATGAGAACTTTAGCCACTAGGCTACTGTGTTGGTCCCCATTGTTATTTTTCAAAAAAGATTTCTTTATTTGAAAGGCAGAGTTACAAAAATAGAGATACAGGATTTATCAGTCTTCCTTCTGCTGGTCCACTCTGCAAATGGCCACAGTGTCCAGGGTCAGGCCAGACCTAAGCCAGGAGGCATCCAGATAGGATACCATTGTGGAAGATTGTGGTTTACTCCACTGTGGTACAGTACTAGCTGGTGTAGTCCCCAGCTCTCATGGTCTCACAAAGCTTGTTTTTATATGAATCCCTTGATTGTGGTCCCATACTGTACCACTTACTATCATTTTTTGTTGTTGTTCACATGTGAGCTAGATGGAAAATAGGAATCAGATGGTGTTTGATACAAAGCCAGAGGTTCCTTGGGGATGGGTGAGGCCTGTGCAGGGGAGGAAGGTTTCACGTGGGCTGAAGAGAGGAAGGGTCTGTCCTCTCCCAGAACCTCAAGTGCTTGTGAACTTCTAGGTTGGCTGCATAACGGTGTCAGCTTCCTCCAGCCATTCTGACATGACTCAGAGTGCATTGTCCGTACAGTGAACACGGATGACCAACACAGGCTGTGTTGTTAGAGTGATTCATAGGAATTAGTGCTCAAGCTTGTGCTTTTTCTTCTCTGTGTCTTGTTTCTAAGATTTATTTTATTTGAAAGACAGACTTACAGAGAGGTCTTCCATATGCTGGTTCACTCCCTCAAGTGGCCACAACGGCCTGGAGCTGTGCTGATTCGAAGGCAGGAGGCAGGAGCTTATTTTGTCTCCCTGGGGAGTGCAGGGCCCAAAGGGCTTGAGCTTTCTTCTGCTGCTTCCAAGGCCACAAACCAGGGACTGTGTCAGAAGCAGAGTAGCCAGAACATGATTAGTACCCAGAAGAGAATGTTAGCATCCCAGACAGGGGTGTGACCTACTACCCCACGCTGGCATTGGTCCCCATGTGTTGGGGTTTAAAAGACATGTGTTTTTTTAAAAGACATGCTTTTAATATTTTACATTGTATCGTGTTGAAAAGGGACATCAGTTCTTGGAAACTGTGTACCTTCTCCTAGGCAGAATCTTTTTCATATCATAGAAAAGATGGACTGAAGTACAAAGCAATGAATATCCATGTGGTTGAATTTGGGCTTGGTACTTTACCACCATGTTTGAAAACAGGCTGGTTGTTGACCGAATACATGGAATAATCATGGGGTTGTAACCTTTATCTTTTGCTGACATCCAACCAGCTGGGTTCCACTTCACTGTATTAGTATGGGTAACAGAAGAGCATCAACTGACTTAACTAGGGTGTTAATTTACCACGGGCAGAATAGATAGAGATGGGGACAGGCTGTATCTAAAACCTCCATTCCATGATTAAGCAATAGATGATATAATCCTGATATCTATGCCATTTAATAAATAAATGCTCCAAAATATCCTAGGAGCATGGTATAATTCTCTAGATCTGTACCTGGAAGAGGCTGTTTGTCTTAAGATACATTCTTAAACCATGGACAAAAGTCAAATACAGTTTCAATTCAGGCCCAATCCAGGACTGTGCCAATTCATAAACTGTTATTTAATTAAGAAACAGAGTGGCATTACTAGGAACATATTTTTTTAACATCCTGTAATTAAACAAGTAATGAAAATAAGCAGATGTTTGGCTGAAAGGGAATGGAGAGCAGATGCAGGAAGAGAGGAAGAAATTGGAGGGTCCAACAAGAATCAAAAGGAGAGTGGGTTCTGGCATTCCCCAAGCGTGTTTCCTGCTTTGATCCTTGGGTTCCAGGAGACGGTGCCCAGATCCGGCTCCCCATCCCTGCCTCCCGCCCTCTCCCACACCACTGCGTCTCTTGCTTCTCTCTGCCTTCTCTTCATTTCCCTCTGCCTGCTGGACCTAACCTCACGCGCACCCTGGTGAACTCTGGCAGCTTTCGTCTGGTTCAGTCCAAATCCACCTTAGTGCGTTGCTTGTTCCTGCATCCCCTGAGCAGCTGCACTTGATTGGTGGTCAGTGCAATCATGGGCAGTGCACCTTCTGGGAGCGAGGCCCTGGATTTGTTAGACGGGGCTTACTCCGGGAGCCACTCATGGCGTTTGTGGCAGCTTTGGCACAGATGAGCCTTCCATAAAGTTGGGTTCTTGTCTGCGTCTGACTTGGTATAGCAAATGCAACCTTGGATGGTCCAGTCTTGGATCCTGGATTAAGCTCTAGGTATTGGATATGATTAGATTGATTTGCTTCTGGTGTTCTTTCCTGTACTAATTTAGTCCAATTTTCTCTTTTTGTCATTAGGGGAATTGAGCTATAGAGAGAGTTATCATTGTAAAAAAATCTTGTTTACCTTGTAGCCATCTTAGTTTATGTTTGTATTCCTTCATTTATATAGAACTGCCATTTATGTAGAATTTTATGTGTGTACAAATAAAGTCATCATTGGCTATTCCCATCCACTGCTCCCAAACACTAACCTTTCTAAATGTGTTCTTCAGGCACTCTTTTTGGAGAGGGAAAAGTGAGGAGCTCAGTGGTAGATGTGGGAGAACTGGGGTTCTCACTGCAGAGCCCGTTCCCCGGGGAAAGGGAGATGTGGCTGAGTCAACACCGAGCAGCAGGGAACAGGGATGGTGTGGCTGTAGTTACAGAGTGAGTGGTTCTGTGCTCATACCGCAGGCTTGCTGTGTTGCTTGGTTTTGCATTTGTCGGGGTAACCAAACATCTCCAGTGTGCAATGGTTACTATTGTTCTGTTTGACTAGAAGTTGGTGCACACAGAAAGATACAAACACGGATACACTCCTTTACACACCTCTATTCCCAGATAGCTATGTTGGATAGAGTTGTTGTGATTCAGACATAAAGTGGTGACTGCTTCGTACAGCAGAAATTTCAAGATGACGTTGCACGAACTTTCCACCTAAGGCCTGGAGACAATCTGAAATTTCAAAAATATGCTGGGAAAGGATGCATGTCGGGCCAGGTCTACCTGTCTTTGAGGGACGGATTGCAGGGTGCATCACGGATGCTGGAAGCCACAGTGTGAGGGCGCTGTAGGATGTTCACAGGTGGTGCAGGGTATGAAAAACTAAGCATGAATTTCAAATTCCCTTATGTCAAAATAAACTGATCTTGTAATGCCATTTGTCATGAACTGTGTGAAGGAATCTTGTGGTACTGAATGCTAGCAGTGTATCATCATAAGGGTTATTGGAAACTTTTTCATTGTTTGCATGTGGAGTTTTCCATTTGATGGTTTTGGATTGAGATTGGTTGTGGGTTAGCTGAGAGCATACACAGTGTGCTCTGCTTAGCTGCAATGAGCTAACTGAACGGAGAAATCATGCGGATTGAGAACAACCAAAGCCTGCCATGGGAGGCATTTCCCAGAGATTGCATTTGAGCAAAACACAAACGCAATTAGCTATCCTTGAGCCACTTTTGGTAAAAATTGCTTTTTGGAAAAAAACTAATTAGTCTATTCTCATATTCTGTGTATCTAATTCTTAGTACAATACATGTTAATCAACACTTTGAGCCCTCCAGTCCCTCATTGTACATTGTGTTCATGTGTGTCATGAGAGTGACAGCTAACAAAGAAAAATTATTTTTATCTTAAATTGCAATAGAAGATTGCCATGTTCATTTCCAAAAGTAGAGCCCTGCTGAATTTTGTTGGTAAATGGCGCCCCCTTCAGTTCATTGCAAGGGTGTGCAGGGTAGTAAGCACAGCACACTCTTCCTGCACAATGAGTGTTTAGCATGGCACCAGGCACCTCGGACATTCAGCCAAACCCACTCTGGGCAGGAGTGACCTCATGGACATGTGGGCATTTGTATTCTTTCCCAGACATTGTTTCCACTTGAGAGAACACGTTGTATCTGAGGGAGTCAGGAACCCAAACCAACAACTACAGAAAGGAAATCGTGGGCAATCAGATTGCCTTTTGTGGCCATGACTGATTGGAAACTTCAGCTTCCTTTAATTATCATAGGAGTTCATTTTAACGATCACCAATAAGAATAAAAGATTCTGTGAGAGTCCTTTGCTTCAGGGGTTGAGAAGGAAATGGGGATGGAGAGCCCTGGACTCAGCTCAACTTGCTTGCTGGCTTAATAGCCTCAACTACAGTTATTTCCCAGCATTCTGTTCACTGAGCAAGCAGAGAGAGTACAGAAAAGCCTCCTTATTTGTGGAAGAGTTTAAGAGAACTTGTGAGACCATTGGGAGAAAACAGTCACGCTTAGAAAGAAGATATAACATGACTTTTTAAAAAAATAGCTATTATGAAATGATTTTTTGTTTACCAACCACAAAATATAATTGTAGACATTTTAGAAAACTCATTAAAGGTCCTAAAAAATTGTTCAGTGAATTCACAAAAAAATTCCTCAGACTTCTACCGGCGTTGAAAATGGTTTTCTGAGGGCAAAAGACTCAGATGTGCAATTTGTCACCAGTCTACCCTTTATTTCGTAACTATTAATCCCACGGGCCACCCTGCTGGTCATCCCAACATGAATGTTTAGGAACTGATGCTGCGTTGTGGTCAGAGGATCTCTGTGCCCTAGAATGTAAACAGGCATGGCCTTCATTTTCCAGAATAGATATTGATGTGAGTGGACTATGTTGATTTCTTTGCCCTTGAAGGCCCCCTTTTAGTTTTGGTAACTTGCTTACTTTCAGTTCCCTGAGCCGAGTAATGCCAACCGCAGTATTTATGTTAGATACAGCTTAGTGTCGTTGGTGGAAAAACTACAGAAGCAAAGTCCCAGAGTTGTTATATATAAAGCTTTTCTTTGGACATCCTACAGAATAAATTTAATGTCAGTTGCAATTTTACCTTTCTTTTTAAAAAGAGATAAAATTAGTGACCTCAAAAATTCACTAAAGCAGGATTACATTTCAGCTTTTTCCTCGTGGTTTTTCCCACTAGACTTAAAAATCTAAGACTAAATATTTGGAAATGTAAAAAAGTACACAGTAAGGGAAAAGAAGAATTTTATGATTTCCATTTGCTGTTTATATTTCAGATTTTTCTCTCTGATGCACTTCTACTTTTAACTATTTATTTGGTGATGTGGGACCAATTATGCCATAACCTCAATAAACTAATACAGAGAATGCTGTGTACAAAACACAATGAAATCTTGAATGACAGGTGTCTGCTTAGCTAGATTTCAGGTTTCAGCCTCTGGTCTTTGGCGTTTAGGCTGCAGTGCTTGCTTTGGAATGGGCCACTGGGCTTGGGGCAGAGTCCGCACTGCACTGGATTGAGTCAGAATGCTCTCCTGGGCCAGGTGGAAGAAAGTGAAGTGTTTGATTTCACGTGTCACATAGCCATTAAAGTTCCTCCCCACGAGGCATGGCTGGAGCAGTACTACTTACTAAACTGTTTTGTTAAAAAAAAAAAAAAAAGAGTTAATGATGTGAAAAAGTGACAGAGGGAGGGAGACAAAGACACGGATCTTCCATCTGCTGGTTCACTCTGCTTTAGGGAGTTTAAGAGCCAGAGTTGGGTAAGAATGAAGCCAGAAGCCAGAAATTCCATCCATGTCTCCCACAGCATGACAGAGGTCCAGGTACTTGGACCACCTTCCACTTTCCCAGGCTCATTGGCAGAAAAATGAAGAAGAGCAGCCAGGACTTGAATTGGTAATTTCAAGCAGTGGCTTGATCCACTGTGTCACAACACCAGCCTCTCAAAATCCTTGATACAGGCCGCAACAGTCAATTTCATGATTACATTTTATGAAAACTTTGTATCTCATTTTCCAAAAGTATTTATATTTAAAAGAGAGTTATGGAGAGAGGAGAGACAGAGATAGATCTTCCATCTGCTGATTCTCTCCCCAAATGGCTGCAAAGGCCAGAGCTGGGTCGGTCTGGAGGTGGGAACCACAAGTCTGTTTCCAGTTTCCCACATGTATGACAGGGGCCCAAGCACTTGAACTGTCTCTGACCCTTTCCCAGGCACACTGGCAGGGGTGGAATTGGAAGTGGAGAATAGAACGGGTACCTACATGGAAAGATGCTGGAAGATTAGCCTACTATGCCATGGTACCAGCCCCTGCTTTACATTTCTTGATACCTAAGACACTCATGTCCCAAAACCTGTTCTCTACTCAGAAACGGAAGTGACCATTTAAAAAGAGCAATTTTGTTGTTGCTTTCATTCTGTGACTTCTTGTCCAATCAGAAGGAAAGCTGAGCCTTCTGAGTTCCTCTGCACTCTTGGCTCTGCTGACTCGGTGCCTTCCCCTTGAGATCTGCTGCCTCGCCCAATGGTGGCCTCCCCTTGCAGGGCTCCCTTCCTCCCTCACACGCCTTCTGCGACATTGCCACATGTGGCAGCCTGGGTCTTGGAGTCTTTGCATCCTGCTCTTCATGGGACAGACCCCTCATTGTGCACACTTTGTTGGTACCTGCCAAGAGAGGCCAGCCGTGGAACTGAAATCCTTCTGGTTTTCTCATCAGTGCCAACTGTGTTCTCTTCAAAGCATTTGAAGTTCATTTCTTGATTCCTCTTCATGTCAAGCAACGATTTCCCTGTGTGTCCCCACATTAACAGAATGAATACAATTGTGTACCAAATCAAATTTTAAACAGCACTGATTCATGTCCTGAGCTAAAGGTAGATATTAGCATAAATAGAAAACAATCTCGATGATTTATTCATTGATTTTGTTATCTAATATTTATTGGGCATCCACTGTGTCTTATCGTAGTGAATGAGTTGTCATCAAATTTTAAAAACCAAACTGTTCTCATTTACCTTCTGTTTGGGGGCTGAATGGACTAGATGGCGTGTCCATTGCAGGGTAAATTAAAAGGGCAAAGTGCTACAGAAGCAGTGAGGGGAAGAGAGTTAGTAGAGTGTGGGCTTAGAGTGAGCAATTTAGGTACAAGCACCAGAGAAGGCATCACTGCAAAAAGTTGGATATTGGTGAAGGAGAAAGTCACCCTGCACCCGGGAACTAATCATCCCCCAGCAGAAAGCAAAGTCAAGGCCAAAGGGAAAGCTCCTGGGATGGGAGTGTGAGCAGGAGCACTCAGGAGCTTCTCTTCAGCTGCTTGAAGACTCCTGCTTCTGCTGTGTGAACTATGACGTGCTTGCAGAGTTGGAGGTGTTTGTTTGAGAGGGTTGGTTCACTCCCCAAACACCCGCAGCAACTGCTTCCTGGGGCTGGAGCTGGGAGCCAGCCCCTCAGCCCGGGTCTCTCAGGCAGATGGCAGGCACTTGAGCGGTCGCTACTGCCTCCTGGTAGCAGGTCTCCTGATGGGGGAAGCGACATCCTAACGGCTAGATTAGACATCCAGACATCCAGTGAAGTTTCCCTGTTTCCTAGAAGAGAGGAGATAGCTTTAACAACCTTCAGGGTTGGGAGCCATCTGCAGAGGATGACAAGTGCAAGCCAGGAGCGCCCCAGGCTGCTGTGGAATCAGTCTGGGTGGGGAACAGAAGTGGTAAAAGGTACAGAGAAACTGTTTGGTATGAATGTTCCACCTACTTGGTCACCAAAGTTTTTTCCTGGGAAATAGGCAGTGGCAGGAGAAGCTGGACTCGGTGACTAGGTAAGTAGTCTGTGACCCAGAGGGTGTGACATGGGTACACTGACCTAGAGAGAGGACTCTGCCCCCATGCTCCAAGATGTCATCTTCTCTCTCTTTTTAAGCGTATATATTTTTTACTTATTTGAAAGCCAGAGTTAGAAGAGGAGAGACAGAGATAGAATCCCTCATTTGCTGGTTCACTCCCAGTGGTCCGGTGGCTAGGATTCAGCCAGACCAAAGCCAGGAGCCCAGATCTGCTTTCTGGTCTCCCTCATGGGTACAGGGACTCAAGGCCATCTTTGGCTGCCTTTCCAGGCACATGAGTAGGGAGCTGGATAAGAAGTGGAGCAGCCAGGACTTGAACCGGTTCCCACATGGGATGCTGGTATCACAGCAAAGGCTTAACTTGCTATACCACAACATGGGCCCCTGGCTGTTTGCTTAGCTGTCAGTTCTCTTTTCTTTTTTAATCCAAGCTGCCAGAATGATAAAACACTTGATGTGAATCTCTGTAAAAGCTAGCAGTGCACTTTGAAATTGGTGGACCAAGGAGTCAGATGGAGAGGAGGAGCTAGGTGGACGTGGAGGCTCACCAGAAGGAAAGGAGAGCTTGCGTAAGAACAAGAGGGTGCCGTTGGATGCTGAGAACAGGCTGTATAGACTGAGGGTTTTATAGGTTGCAGCTGAGTTCTGTATGTGAGTTCTGTGATCTTCATATAGAAGACTGTTGCTTTGGACTGCATCTTGGGCATTGGAGCCCACCCTTTGGAATGAATAAATGATCCATCAACTTCATCACCCAAATTACCAATGAGATGAAATGTGTCATTCATAGTCATCTAAAGTCAAGTTAACAAAACACCCGGACATAATCAGAGTCCATGCGATCCAATCTGGCTCTCCTGTTTGGCCATCGGAACCAGAATGCCTGACAGGAGATATGCTGGCAGACTGGTGGCAGCCACTATTTTTCTTTTTCCTTTTTTTTTTTAAGATCTATTGGAGAGTTAGATAGATATACAGAGAGGAAGATCTTCTGTCCACTGGTTCACTCCCCAAGTGGCTGTAATGGCAAGAACTGAGATGATCCGAAGCCAGGAGCCAGGAGCTTCCTCTGGGTCTCCCATGTGGGTGCAGGGTGTCAAGATTTTGGACCATCTTCAGATGCTTTCCCAGGCCACAAGCAAGGAGCTGGATGGTAAGTGGAGCAGCTGGGACATGAACCGGCATCCATATGGGACCCTGGCACATGCAGGGCAGGGACTTTAGCCACTAGGCTACTGCGCAGGGCCAATCAGCCACTGTATTTCAGAAAGCCAGTGTTGCTGGTGATTAATACACCAAAGCTGCCAAACAGTCCTTTTATAAAGTTGTGTAGCAATGGAAAGATGCTGGAAGTGATTTGTTTCCTCTAAGACTCACACTCTGAAGATAACTGATTATTCTAAAGTAATTAAACATTTCTTTTAAAATTGTTACTTGTGTATGATTTTATTTTAATGGTTTTAATAGTGACTAACAATTTATTAGAAACATTTCTGTATGCAATTATAAAAATTTGTGGTATCCATCATTTGGAAAAAGTGAATCATTTTATTAGCTCTTTGGGATGACATATATAAACTCACAGATATATTTGGCTCAGTGGGATCAGTGGGCTGATGAGCCAGCCCCCGCCCAGTACTCACATATTGCTGGCACTGTGTGCCTCACTGAAATCACTTTTGATTTTTTCCATTTCAGATCTAACCTTTATGTTCACATGGAATGAACTTTATTAAAACAGGCATAAGATTAGAGAATTTCAGTGTTGATCATATGAGACAACATGCTCCATGATTCTGACCCCCACCCCGTCATGTGGCTTCAGACATATCAGCATAAATGTTTCTATTTCTAAAACAGGAGTGTTTTTCCAGAGGAAGGTGGGGTAGCAGATTGGGCAGCGATGCACAGCTTTGCAGAGCTGGCAGCTTCAGACTAGAAATCTGTGAACAGTGAGATTTTATTTATCCAACTCTGTTTTGGGTCAGAAAAGTGGGATCGTAATGTCTGCACACTCATGTACACACACACACACACATAACTATACATCTGACTATGTGTTTTTCAAAAGTCAGTCATGATGGTTGTTTTCTGTCTGGAGCCTCCAGGAATCAGCTGCAGCCCCCGAATGTGGCATGTGGGATGCTGATGGCTGACCATGTCTCCTTAGAATTCATGTATTGACATCACATCACCAAAGGCATGATATTAGAAGGCACCCAGGGAGGTCAGCACGAGTGTGGGGACTTCATAAATGGGATGATGCTCTAAGAAACCAGATCCCAGAGAGCAATTTGCCCCCTCAGCCATAAGAGGGTTTTAGAAATGCGGGTCTGTTGTTTCTACACCACCTAGTCTGTGTTATGAGAAGACTTCCAAAAGTTAATAGAAAAAATTAAAAATGAGGTTTTTTTTTTTGAGTGCCAAAAGCATTTTGAGATCTGTATTACTTTCATATTGTGCATTTCTATGAACTTTGCAGAAGACTCTTCTTATTTGTTACAGCAGCCTAAAGGGACCAAGACAGGTACTCACTGTAACTCTTCCAGCCCATAACTAGTAGGCCGGAATGAATTAATCTTTCACTTTCAGGTTACTTTATTGGGTTTTCCAGAGGGCTATTCTAACATGAAATCATTTGTGTGAAGAGTTTGGGACATAGTGACACCTCCAGATGTTGTTCAGATGACCAGCAGAGTCTCCTGAGTTAAAGTTTGTGCCTCAGTCAAGTACATGTCGGTTCTGCATCTTTCTTGTCGTGTGAATTGAGTCAATAACCTGGTATAATCCTCAGTATTTAAATCTGTGAAGTGCAGATGACTCTACTTCTTTGTGATATTATATAAATGGGATGCTGTACGTGCAGAAACCTCTGGCATATAGTCACTGCCACTTTACTGATGGTTATTGTAGTGTTCACTTGTTTTTTTATTTCAAATTCTTAATCACTCTATTACATTTATGCATCATTCATGGGCCATTGTGGAATGTTTTAATGTAGGTGTGCACTGTATAATGCTTACAGTGGGCTAAACCTACCTATCCACATTTTTCATTGTCGTGTGTCAAAAGCCCTCAAAACCTTTCCTTCTAGCTTTTTTGAAATAGAAAGTGTATTATTGTTATCTGTAGTCACCCTGCTGTGTAATAGAACCAAAGAACTACTTTCTGCTGTCCAACTGCAACTTAATAGCTGTTGACCAATGTTTGTTTTTTTCCCTTGCTTCCTCCCCTCCACTCCCCCAAGGCTAGTAAGGACTGTTGCACTCTCAACTTGTGCACTGTCGTCTTTGTCAGACTCCACGTGGGGACTGGGATTATGCAGTGTTTGCCTTTCTGTGCTTGTCTTAGCTCACTTTTCCTAACGTCTTGCAGTTCTACCCACATGGTCTCCAACCAGAGGATTTAACGCTTCTTTGTGGTGGAACTGTATCCCATTGTGCATGTACATACCTTCTTCCCCACAGGATGGGTTATGAATAAAATAATACAGTAGAATACCTCATATTATATGCTCTGGATGGAGGAAAGATGTATGATTTGTAACATATATCTCAATAAAGCTTTCTAAAAATGAGTTTTGTGACAACATGGTTGAATGTGAGGAAACTGAAATAAGACGTCCACAGGATGACAGATCTCTTGTATGTAGAATCTCAAGAAGTTAAATTCACAGAAGCAGAGCAGAGACTGCAGGTTGCCAGGCACTGGGCACATGATGGGGAGCCTAGGAGATGTCAAACAAAGGACAGACAATCCCAGGAGGGGACTGGAGCTTGGTGCAGAAGGAGTGTCTGAATTCCTTATCCAATATGCCTACATTCTAATCCTGGCTCCTCTCCAGATTCTTGCTTTCTGCTTAAACACAATGTAGGAGGCAGGTAATGGCCCGAGTACTTGGGTCCATGTGAGAAACCTGGACTAAGTTCCCATCTCCTGGAGATGCCTGATCCAACCCTGGCTGCCGCAGACATTTGTAAAGTGAACCAGTAGGTGGAAGATCTGCTCACTGGTCTCTGTTAATCTGACTTTCAAATAAATACAAGTAATTCTTTTTTTAGTAAGTTAGTTTTCAAGATCTTTTTAAAATATTTCATCTTTTTAAAAGATTATTTTTATTGGAAAAGCAGATCCACAAAGAGGAGAGACAGAAAGATCTTCCGCCTGCTGGTTCACTCCCCAAATGGATGCAGCACCTGGAGCTGAGCCAATTTAAAGCCAGGTACCTCCTCTGGGTCTCACAGGTTGGTGCAGAGTCCTAAGCTCTTGGACTATCCTCCGCTGCTTTGTCAGGCCACAAGCAGGGAGCTCAATGGGAAGTAGAGCATCCAGGACATGAACCAGTTCCTCTATGGGATCCCGGTGCTTGCAAGGGGAGGATTAATCAATTGAGCCATTGTGCCAAGCCCTAAAAATAATTCTTGATTTCGATTATAATCTGGTAATTTTAGTAATAAGATTGTAGTGCATACTTGAAATTGTTATGCATGGATTTAAGCTTCCTCACATCAAAATAATATACAGGGCAATGCCTGTTCATGAACTCAAGTTAGCCATTTTGTAGCACTTATATATTTCAAAACATTGTATATTTTATGAAATTTTTAGTTCCAATTTAAAATGAAACTTTTAAATAAAGGAAACATGTAAAAATGAGAACTATGGCAGGCGCTGTTTAAATTTCCTAAATCTTTGGGTTTTTCAAAGCAGCAATAGGTTCCTCAGGGCATCCTGAGTTTCCTGTCACGGGATGGATTTGGTTATGGGTTGATAGCTGCCTGGCAGGGGCGTGAGCAGGGGATTTGAGCATCGGATGAGTGTTGGAGTTAGATGCCCTCCGAGGATAATGTTCAACTCCCAGATTCTGTTCAACAGTTCGGTAGGCATTGTAACAAAATTGCCAAAGCGGCTAACAGAAGTGAAAGAAGAGCATCGCATCAAAGGAGGTGAAATCACCTTGCAGTATTTCTGTGCTAAGCATGGAGAGCCAAGTGGGCACTGCTGCTTGGTTTTGTGCTGTCCACAGGCTACGTTCAGGCGCTTCAAAGTGTTCATGGAACAGTGGAATTAAAAGCTAAGTTTGGGGCCAGGCATTTAGCTTGATGGTGAAAACACATCCCACTTTGCAGGCACTGGGTTGACTGTAATTCCCTGCCTTGAGAAGCAACAGTGGTGTTCAGCTAATCAGGTTCCTGCCACCCACAAAGGAGGCACGGATTGGGCTTCCAGCTTTTTGCTTTGACTACAGCCATTGTAGATATTTGCAGAATCAGTCAGCAGAAGGGAGTGCTTGCATGCTCTCGCTCTCCCTTCCTGCATCTCTCCCCATAAAAACGAATTAAAACTTAACCTGAAAAATAAAATGTTATGTTTATTTTGGTACACAAAGTTTTTGTAAAGATTTATTATTTTATTACAAAATCAGATATACAGAGAGGAGGAGAGACAGAGAGGAAGATCTTCTGTCTGATGATTCACTCCCCAAGTGAGCCGCAATGGCCGGTGCTGCGCCGATCCGATGCCGGGAACCAGGAACCTCTTCCAGGTCTCCCACGCGGGTGCAGTGTCCCAATGCATTGGGCCGTCCTCGACTGCTTTCCCAGGCCACAAGCAGGGAGCTGGGTGGGAAGTGGAGCTGCCGGGATTAGAACCGGCGCCCATATGGGATCCCGGTGCGTTTAAGGTGAGGACTTTAGCCGTTAGGCCATGCCGCCGGGCCCTGGTACACAAAGTTTTTAAACTAATGCAAAGTTTTCTTTTGCTTTTAAAATATTTGTTTATTTTTATTGGAAAGGCAGATTTTACAGAGAGAGGAGAGACAGAGTTTCCATCCACTGATTCACTCTCCAAATGGCTGCAGTGGCCAGAGCTGAGTTGATCCAAAGCTGGAAGCTGGGAACTTCTTCTCAGTTTCGCACGTGGGTACAGGGACCCAAGCACTTGAGCCATTCTCTGCTGCTTTCTTAAGCTGTCAGCAGAGAACTTGACGGAAAGTGAAACAGCTGAAACATGGGCTTGTGTCCAAATGGGATTAGCTTTCTGTACTAATGAACTGGCCCCAAAACTCATGCAAAGTTTTCTTTTAGAATGCATGTTTTATAAACTTTCTAATAGATGCCTCATACAATTTTAGAGGTCTGTAAAAATTAATAATGTAAAATGAAAGAACTGTTTATTTGGAATGAATAGAGAGTATAGTTGATGAAAACTGACAAGTGGCAAAAAAAAAAGGTGATATCTTCTATTAATTAGCTACCTAACACACTTCTGCAAAATGCCTGCTGACTACATAACCTTTTTAAATGGCATTTTTTTTAATGGTAGAGTGTGATTGAAATTTGTTTCTGTTGATTGCTTAGAAACACTGTTTTCATCTCCACAACCCTCTGCAAGTGTCTTCCATGATTAAGATTACTGTCAACAGCCGGAAAGCTGATCACTGCTTTCTTTTGTGCAAAAGTTTGTGCTTTACGGCTTCAGCTCATTTCAGACTTGCTTATCCTCCAAGCTTAAATACTCACCAGAGTTTCTTCAATTTCCTTAAGTCAGGATGTGTGAAGAGCTGGCCCAGGAGCTATAGAAAGATTCCTGTAAGCTCTACCTAAGCTGGGACAGAAAGCAATAGTGTAATAGCCTCAGAAGTGACCGCATCCCACGATTCCTCAGAAATACCCAAGCAGCCAACATGCGTAAAGTCTAGAAAGCCAGTGTGGTTTTGACTCACTGAGATGTAAATATCTTACTTTTTGCCCAGTTTGCAAAATGAAGTCCTTTTTTCCCCCTTTAATTTTTAAAAAAGTATTACTGTTATCATTTTGTGATACAGTTCCGTAGGTCCTGGTATTTCCCTTACCCCTTCCTCAAATCCCCTCCCCACCACTGAGTTCCCCTGTATTATTACAACAGTATAGTTCTTCATAAAAAGTCATAAGCCTGTCATTGCGGGCATGGACAATGGCAGAGTCCCACATCCCATTGTCAAGATATATTCAATACTTTCAGCTGCTTTCCAGGGTGCATTAGCAAGGAGCAGCATCAGGAGTTGAGCAGCCAGGGCTTCAACTGGAGTCTTTATGGGATGTGGGCATCACAGGCAGAGGATTAGCCTGCATGCTGTGACACTAGCCCCTTAGAGGTTTTTTTTTCTTTTAAAGTTATAATTATTGGATGATGTTCATCATTATGCTTCTGAATAGATATTTGAACATCTGGCAGCTTATTTACCTACTGGGCATTTGTCAGACCTTTCAGCCTTGTGACAGGCTGGCCACTCCCTCTCAAACCTTTGCATGGTCTTGAAGAAGCAGACTAAATAGCTCTAGCTGACATTTTTCAGGTCTAATTGTTATGTATGAATTTATCGTATGCCATAACCAATATGCAAGTACCCATTGTCATAGCCTCAAGATATCCGAATTGGTTTTCTGTATTTGATTCGACTTTAAGAATATGTTCCAATCTGTTTTTCCCCCAGTAAACCCTGGTGGTAGGAGATGAAATAAAGTAAACATGTGAGATTAAGAGTTCAAGGACTGGCTGGCATTGTGGCCTAGTGGTTAGGCTGTCACCTGCTTCACCTGCTTCCATATGGGCACCGGTTTGAGTTTCTGTTGGTCCACTTTGGAGCCAGCTCCCTGACAATGTGCCCGGGAAAGCAGCGGAGGTTGGCCAACTGCTTGGGTCACTGCACCCATGTGAGAGACCTGGGATAGTCTCCTGATTTTGGTCTGGCCCAGTGCAGGTCATTGTGGCCACTTGGGGATTAAACCAGCACTTGGAAGTTCCTCATTGCACCCCCCCACCCCTGCCTCTGAGTCTCAAATAAACATGTACCTGCTTAAAAACAGTGCTAAACACTAGTGTTCCATCTTCAGATACTAGATTTCAAACCTTGTGGAAAATAGAATTAATAGATTTTTTAAAAAGCACTCATGGTTTTTCATAATCCACATTTCATGAATATTTTAAAGAGTTCTTGTAATGTGTGAATGTTGAAAGGTTTTGCACAAAATAAACATCTTTTAATTCAATTTTTCATAAACATTTTCAAGTACCCTCCTATACTGATATATGGCTCCATTGTTTCCACACACATGATTATGTGAAAAGAAGACAGTTTTGTACCCTGGGGTCCTGTCAAGAGTTGGGGACAAGGTCATTTTCATGGAGAATTGGGGACATACTTGGAAGTGATTTGCAAATGAGGCCAGGTCCATTAACTTGACCTGGCTGTGGCCGTGTGTGGATAGATGCCACTCTGTTAGTGTTTACACACCGAATGTCAGCAAAAATGGCAGGATCCCTGCGGCCTGAAAGGGACTTCAGCTAAGTGCTGGCACCTCCTCGGCAATGTATTAGAGCATTTCACTTTCTGGGGCCCTCAGTGCTGCATTGCACACTATACCAAAGAGTCTATGTGAAAAACAAAAGCAGCCACAGTGAATGGGTGAGTGGCATCTGCAGAAGAAAATAGTAGAAGCCAAAAGAATGAGTGTGCAGTACATAAACATATACATATATATATATTCTGTCTCTCTGTATTTTTTAAATATTTATTTTTATTGGAAAGTCGGATATACAGAGAGGAGGAGAGGCAGAGAAGAAGATCTTCTGTCCGATGATTCACTCCCCAAGTGACCACTATGGCTGGTGCTGTGCCGATCTGGAGCCAGGAGCCAGGAATTTCCTCCAGGTCTCCTATACAGGTGCAAGGTCCTAAGGTGTTGGGCTGTCCTCGACTGCTTTCCCAGACCACAAGCAGAGAGCTGGATGGGAAGCAGGACTGCTTGGATTAGAACCGGTGCCCATATGGGATGCTCGTGAATGCAAGGTGAGGACTTTAGCTGCTATGCTACCACGCTGGGCCCATATGCCCTATATTATTTACATATGCATAAACTGTTCCTTCATTCTCACTAGTTCTGTACAAATTTTACAAGCTTAGTTGAGGGAATCAATATGATCAGAATGAAACTGATCTTAATGCACTCCTAAGCCCTTTTAATTTACCTTAAATAAAGACATCCTATCCAGTTGTTTCTTTTTTTTTTAAAGATTTATTTATTTTTATTGGAAAGGCAGATTACAGAGAGGAGGAGAGACAGAGAGGAAGATCTTCCATCTGACGAATCACTCCCCAAGAGACCACAATGGCTGGTGCTGTGCCGATCTGCAGCCAGGAGCCAGGAATTTCCTCCAGGTCTCCCATATGGGTGCAGGGTCCTAAGGTGTTGGGCTGTCCTCAGCTGCTTTCCCACACTACAAGCAGAGAGCTGGATGGGAAGTGGAGCTGCCGGGATTAGAACTGGCACCCATTTGGAATCCTGACGCATTCAAGGCGAGGACTTTAGCCGCTAGGCCACGCCACCAGGCCCAACATCCTATCCAGTTCTTATAAGTCACTTGCTTAGTGCCTGTGCAGCAGATTTTGCCGGCACCTACCCTTTAAGAGAAGACACTGTGTTTGCTCACACTGTTGTGATGAAACTGTTTGCGTCACACTGCATGCCTCCAGCCAATTTATTTCCCTATCTCTTGATGAGTTTCTTCACTCTGTTCTAGCTCTTTTCTGTTTTCTGGCTTTGCACAAGCGGGGTAGACAACCGTGAAATGCATGCTGTGTGGCAGTTATCAGCTAATGCAGAAAGACATTGTTTCTTGTTATTGGGTAACACTGTTAGTACTTAGGACTGATTTCAAGGTTGATGGAATGACAGCCGAGGAGATCATGCGTTTCGAGTTCTTTGAACTAAGTTAATTTCCGTTTTGTAACAAGTAAATGAGCTTGGTAGGCATTTTTGTAAACCAACACTAGGGGTGAGAATTTCATGATCATTGCTTCAGCAAAAGAGAGGTCCATGGATTATTAGAATCAGTTCAAACTTCTAGAAGTGTGCTTTTTAATTTTTGTGTGTATATGTTTCTTTACCAAGTGTCTCTGATTTCAGTGGAATGCTAAGCTCAAATGGATTGTAGTGTTTGTGTCTTGCCAGTGAAATGGTCATTGAGAATTCAGTCATGATTTCTACGGTTTTTGGTGTGTTGCTTTTTTTGGTATTCTTCTCACACACTTGCAAAATGGTTATTCCAGTCGTATCCATGACTCTGTAATGGATTGATGAGGCTAACATGACCAGAGCCAACATTTCCAAATCACACAGTCTTGTAAGATAATCCCCTCTTGGTGCTTAAAACTCCTTAGGTAAATGTCACTCTGTCAGGAGACTTTCTTTGGTTTCTGGACTAGCCCTGAAGAGCTGGCAGACCGCTGTCTTTGGAAAGTTTGCGTGTGCAACTTGATTATAATAAAACAGTTTTGGTTTCGGTACAAATACTACACTCGAGGTTTAAGAGCCTAATAGGCTTTGGGTGTTACCTATCACAAGGACTTTAGAATTGCATGTACCTACTTTGCCTGTAACTGAATGTCAGACCACTCACAAAAGGAATGAAGATTATACTCGGTCGGACCCCATAGGCCGGCTGCATATAACATATAATATTGAAAACGTCTCACCTAAACAGTTCCAGACTCTCTGGAGCCACAGAATCTGTAAGTCCTTGTCCTGTGTTGATCAAGAGCCTCTGTCTCTCACCCTGAAATCTCTGGAGGGCCTGTTTCAGCATCTTAGTCTCCCTTTCCTTTTGGATTAAAAATATGTAGGGGCCAGCACTGAGGCATTTCCGGTAAAGTCTCTGACTGTGATGCTGGCATCCCATATTTACACTAGTTTGAGGCTTGGATGCTGCACTTCTGATGCAGCTCCTTTCTAGTAGACTGAAAAAAGGAGCGGGAGATTGCCCAAGGACTTGAGCCCCTGCCACCCGCATGGGAGACCCAGATGAAGTTCCTGTCTCAACTACAACAGGTGCAGAGTAGATCAGGGATATGATTACTACGCTTATCGTTGAAATACTACAGCAATGTCCAAAGGAAAGTTCATGAAAAGGGTGATACTCCCACTGAAAATCTCTTGGATCAGGCCAGTTTGGGCCATTAATAACTAATGAAGATCCAGTTGACTTATGACATAGTTGTATTGTTAATCTTAGAAAAAGGAAAAATAAATTATCCTGGGATATATTTTGAAAAAAAAATAGGAGAAACTTGTTTTTATAACAGATTTCATTTTATTGTTAGTATTTCATCTTTTCTAATAAAAACATCGAAAATTTCAATGAGCATAATGAATGTGCTTTTGCACGTCATGATATTAGAACTGCTCAAAGGGCCAGATGCTTCTAGGACCGTCTTTTGAAACAGTAAAGCTTTTAATGTCACCAATACTGGTAAAAGTGATGAAAGTGATCACACAGTCATGAGATTTTCAGCTCATGAATAATTCTCAGTGTATTCGCCTTCCTTTCATAATGTTTCATTTGGAAAACTGGGCATTTGAAAGCTTGTTTTAAGAATATCTTCACTTGCATTTCCTCTCAGGTATCTTTCCTGTGGTTAGCATTTATGGACCACTGGGGCTGATTCCTGATCGCGGAGTCAGAGGCAGTTAAAGGAATGGCAATGGAGGCAGAAAGCTAACGCCGCCATTCTCCAAGCAGAGCAGGGCAACCTGGATATTCAATACCAGGCAGAACCTAGCAGCTACCGGACAGTGTCCCAGGTGCTTTAAATTACATCACCGATAGCTCTTCATCTTTGGAAACTGTTTTGATCGTTCAGGCCTCTCTCAGCTTTCTAATGCTCATAATTGGAGACTGTGACTGCTACCACACCCTCAGCAGTGCCTCATTTAAAAAATGGTATCAGTTATTTGAAAATATCCCTTATATGTAGCATATAACATAGTCACGCCAACTGGGACAATATGGAAGACGCTGAGTGCAGTTGTCTTAAACGCTGTCTCCAAACTGTTCACATCACTGAAATGTTGTTTTTTCCTCCTACTAACATGGTCTTCACTTGAAGTGCTCACTTCCTCATGCTCCCCCATTTCTAACCCTGCCATCTGGACGGGATGTCCTGCCATTGGATTTCATTGTAATGTAAAGTTAGAACCCCGTGCTTGCTTTCCCAGATGAGTCTGCTTCATGTAGCCTGTCTTGAATGATGACATTAAGGACTTGCAGCATCTGCCAAAGGTCCATCTGGATATTCAATACCAGGCAGAACCTAGCAGCTACCGGACAGTGTCCCAGGTGCTTTAAATTACATCACCGATAGCTCTTCATCTTGTAGTGTCCTTGGGACACACACACATGAGTCCAGAGGACAGAATTGGGGAGCATTTTTCTCTAGAGTTGGGATGAAATGTCTTAATATCAATAAAGAAGTCCACCTCTTTGGATGGCAAAGTAAGAAGGACATTTTTGGTTACTAAAAAGTGACCCCAGGAGAAAAAAAAAAAGCACTTATTTCCTCAGAGAGCTGACACAGAAATACAAAAATCTGGTCTTGAAAAGTGTATGAAAATCTAGCATTAGACATCTGAGAGCTTGCTACTCCGGCTTCATTGAAGTTCCTGCTAACACTGTCTCATCCCACATAAGCAGATAGCACTTTCCGCTGTTTGTCCACACTGGATGGATTTTCCTCTCATCTCCTCTCAGGAATGAAAATCGCATTTGCTCTGTCCCCTGGGTTCGGTGTGAAGTCAAGCATTCTTGGTCTGACGCTCAGAGGGATGGAGAAAAGCCTCTGGCCACAGAGTTGTTATTGAGGGGCTCCTTTCAAGAGGGAACGGGCCTCTCCATAGTCTGCTCATGAGTGAGTTTTAGCTGTGTCCCTTTGAGGCAAGATTTGCAGTTTAACTTTCTGTTGAAGATCATGCTCAATGCAAACATTTTTTATAGCAAGTTCTCACTGAAATGCTTGTGGTTTAATTTTAACATTGGCCTTCTGTAATGCAAACTGTTGGCCAATGATTAATTCTGATTAAATTTTGAATATCATGGGAAAGTTAGGTTAATTCAAAAGGACATATTAGGACAAAACTTAAACAAATCCTTTAATACCTTGCATATTATCCAAATGTAGCTTGTTAAAGATTCATTTGGTTTGGGGTACTTCTCAAATGTTTCTCCTGACACATTCACTCATTTACATTAATTTGGAATAAACTGGATCAAAATAAAAATCTTTTTAGTCATTTTATAATACAGAAAATTTTGTGTATTAATAAATTTTTGCTTTTAATGGTCTTTTCTAGTATTATAACATTTGAGAGTTCAATAAAAATGTTCTCAGGAAGGATTTTATGAACAAAGTATATGGACCTATCAATCGTTTCATGTGGACATGTAACTAATAAAGGTATGAGGATTAAAATCTGTTTTTAATAACAGTCATATATTTAACTAAGGGGGAGATGCAAAGAGTGGACACATTCATTTATAGGCTTGACAAAGTTCTAATAAAATGATAGTTTTATTAGAAATGGGTTAAAAATTTACTCCTTCACAAATGACACTTGGGATGTAATTTTAGGTATTCTGCTTGGTGGATATTTGAAAATACAAGTTTTATAGAACTTAGGACTTCAAATTCAACCTTCTCACCCGTGACCTAGGTCTTGAAAACAAGAGTGAAGGACATGAGTTGCTGTCCTTTTCCTGCACAAGGGAAGGAAGGACACATTTCCTAGCAAGGGAGAAGCAGACTCTTTTAATCCACTTAGTAAATCGATTGTTTTCTCAGAACTGACTTCTGATGGTGAAAGTGGTTCCTGTGTTTTTGTAAGCTCTAGGACTTAGTGTGTGACTTTCATTTTTAAAATCATATAAATATCTGTCACAATGATTCAGTGTTATGGATGTAACCATTTTTCTGCAGAATAGGAACATCTTAAGGGTCTATAAGATATTGTGCACAAAGTTTACCCAACATGGGCACATAATAGAAAGTAATATCCACAAAAATAAGTTTGGTTAGGTCATCACTAGGGTTGGAAGAGAAGAGTATATGTTCTATGCATTTCTTTTTGCATTTAAAAAAATGAGACAGTAAGAGAATTGAAAAAAATGAAAAAATTACTGAAGTAACACTTGTCAGTTTGAAAGCTGATCTTTGTATCTGTAATTCAGAATCCTCTAAGACTTAAATCAGACACATCCTTTCCTCCTGCTAGTAGCTTCATCATGATCTTGGCACACTCAGGTTTAAAGAAGCTGAGCCCGAGCCAAACTTGGTTAGAAAAGTTGTTCTTTTTTTTTTTTTAAGAAAAAATTTTATTAATTTATTTGAAAGGCAGTGTTAGAGAGAACCCCCAAGTAATAATGGTCCAGGCTGGGCCAGGCTGCAACTAGGAGACTGGCACTTCATCTGAGTCTCTCGTGGGTGGCAGGGGGCTCATCCCCTGCCCAAGTGCATTCTTTCCACAGTGCATTATTAGCAAGACGCTGGACCAGAAGCGGAGCAGCTGGCACCCGTACCTGGTGCTCACATTGGATGCTGGCTTTGGCAGGTGCCAATTTAGCCTGCTGTGTCTCATTGCCATTGAGTCATCTTCATGGGAAGAAATGAATTCAATGGTTAAGCATCTGAGGCTATTGAAAGCAGAAGCAAAGATAGGAAACTCATTTTCTATATGCCTTTAAGAGGGAGACAGTGTGTTACTGGAACTGTCACTGTTCCTTCTTTGTGTGTAACAGGGAAGGGGGGTGAGAACACCTGCCCTGATACTCAGAGAAAGTCTAAAATGACCGGCAGCAGCTGGGATAACCCCAGGATGCTCTGCTCAGACCAGGGACTCCTGGTCACTGTTTCCCATATGGCACTGCAGCCCCTTGATTGACAAGACCACACCTCAGAGCTACTTTCATCTCATTGTTAGCTGAAAGCTAGCCATGCCAAGGCCATGATTCCATTTTCATCTGAACATGTCTGGGTAATTCTCTTTAAAATGGATCAGCCATGTGTTTTTGTTTGTTTTGGGATAGAAGGTGTTAGATTTTTGCAGGTAAAAAAGTATAAAATAGGTAGCGATAACAAACACATGGGAAACTAGCACAGTGCTCTGAATGCTGTCTGTCCTGTGCCTCCGTGAGTCAGGGTAAGGATGACTTGCTGCCAAAGCCATCTCCTCTGAACTCACATCAGTTTAGTCATCAGGAGAGTGCTGGCTATTTCTATGAGAAAGTGACTTTTTAGTATATGCTAGACAAATTTGTTAGACCACATGAATTGTGCAAATGGGAACCAGCACTGTGACCCAAAGAAACCAGTGTACAGACATACATGAAATGGTTTTAAAAGCCATCTCAGAATTCTCCTGCATGAAGATACAGCTGAATAACAAATGTTTCCATTTGAGAGATGTCTTGAAAAAGTTTTTTTTCCTGGAATGTACTCCTCATATCTATCTAACCAGCTGTGTTAAGTGTTTATTACATACAATTATCACATACAATCATTACATACAATTTGGTGTTGGAGGGTGGTAGGTGCTTTTTATGCACATGGTAACTTGGGGTTTCTTAGTGTGGATTCTCTCTGGTTTTCAGTGAAACATTTTCTTCAAAGCCTTGATTGGAATTGCAGCGTATAATACTCATAAATCGTAGTAAGGCATGCATTATCACAGCTTAAAGGTTGGATATGATACTTGTGATCTGCATTGCTGCCGGGCCTTTACAATTACTTGGCAGATTACTTTTTTGTTTTAGAGATACAGCGTGACAAAGACAGAGGAGGAGATAGACAAAGATAATGATTCCTTCTGCTGGCTCACTCCCCAAATAGACACAACAGCCAGGAGCCAGGAATTCTACCTGGGAATCCCACATGGGCAATAAAGGCCTAAGCAACTGGCTCATCTTTTACTGGCTTTCTAGGTGCATCTGCAGAGTTCTGCATCAGAGGGAGGGGAGCCTGGAGCCTGATTTGGGAAGCTGGCATTGCAAGTTGGCTTAATGCACTGAGCCACAGGCAGGCTACATGAAGTGGTATTTGTCTAAGAAGTAGATTGAGTGTGTGGGCAACCTCGAATTAGAATTAGAAAGAATAAGGATAGAATTTCAGTCTTAAAATACCCATAAGTCATGAGACACCTTTAAATAGTTAATGAAAATAATGAATATTTTGGTAGAACTACATTGAGGTATACATGGGTTTCAATTTTTTCTCACCAAAATAAGTGTATCTTTTGCGTCCATTTTTCCACAGGATTGTGAAATGCCTTCAGGTTAATGCCCCTCTCTAACTTCTCATCTTTAGAATTCAGTTGACAAATGACAAATGACCATAACTCACTGGTAATTCATTCAGTTCTAAATTTCTGACTTTTGTCTCACTACAGCGAGCCAACAGGTGCACGATATCTCCATTTCTCCCTCTGTTTCTCTCTTTCAAAAAAAAAAATAGAATTCCAATAGTACCTTAAAATTAAATTTTTAGCACCTAAGATTCATCTGATTTCTTGAGTTACTAACCTGAGAAATAGTATGAGGAAATGAAAACTTTTATTAGAGGGAAGGAATGTGAGTGGTCATTTCAGAGTAAAGAGTGTGATCTCCAATTGAAAGTCCTGGGTATTGTGAGTGTGTATGTATGTGCATGTGTGTGCGCGAGTGTAGTGGTGGTAACAGTACAGCTACCTGTACTGTTAATATGTTGTTCAACTCATCAACTCATTCACACACAAAAAAGTTTTCTTGGTGTAGACCACTGGCTTAACGTATTTTCTATGATACTAAAAGGTTATTTAGAAGAGCAAGACTGTTTTGAGTTGGTGCATTTCTAAAGATGAATAAACTCGCATTATGTCATCCCACTCACATTCCTTGCAAGACTGACATTTTAAAAGTTTCATCTGTATGCACCATTAATTTCAAATGTATCTTCTTAGATAATGCAAGTTTTCTAATATTTGAAGCTGTAGGCAACACCTTTAGTAAGTTCTATCTTATTTACTCCATTTATTTTGTATGACTGAGTTGGAATTTGCCTTAGAGACCTCAATCTCAGAAAACAATATTTTATTACTTACAGGTACATAAACTCTTTCTTAATGATTCAACTGCTGTTAGCCCCTGTTGGGTCAGAGTTATTGAAATTCTCTGTGCTTGGTGCCTTAACGTTTGCTAGTAACTTTCTCAGTATAAATATTTCATTGCCTATTCATCCTTAGTAAAGTGTGTATTTTTGATAAAGTCATTGCTAGAATTTGAAGAGAGTGAATCAGAAACTTTGGCTTGTTAGTTGAATTTATTTTCTAGAGATGCTGCTTTTAAAGGCAATTGGATTCCTAAGACCTGTTTACATGTTGTGGTGAACATATATGCGTCCTGCCTTTCTGATGAAGTCCCACAAGAAAGACAGACAAATGTACCCTGAGTTGTGCAGAAGTCAGACTTGGAAACGAATGATGTTCAGTGACTGGCAGCTTGGACTCCAACCTTTAAATGACCTTGGCTGAGATGTTAGAAAGCTCATGCTTGGGGAAACTCACCCAGAAGCAAATTTAATAATACCTGAATTGGGCCCAGCGTGATAGCTTAGTGGCTGAAGTCCTTGGCTTGTGTGCACTGGGATCCCTATGGGCTCTGGTTCGTGTTCTGGCTGCTCCACTTCCCATCCAACTCCCTGCTTGTGGCTTGGGAAAGCAGTAGAGAATGGCCCAAATCCTTGAAACCTGTGCCCATGTGGGAGACCTAGAAGAAGCTCCTAGCTTCAGATTGGCTCAGTTCTGGCTGTTGTAGCCATTAAGAGTGCAATAGCAGAGGGAAGATCTTTCTGTCTCCTCTCTGTTAATCTGCCCTTCCAATAAACAAAAATAAATTATAAAAAGCCTAACTCAGAGGTTTTTTTTTGTGTGTGTGTAATGTTCAAATATAAAACCTTAGCAAAATGCTTTACTCATAGATCAAACCCAGTCCAAAAGGAGCATCGACTGTGGTTTTCAAGAACATGAAGTCAGAGTCCTATGTAAGAAGTAGAAATACTTTGGAATTCACTCTGGGATTTCAGTAGTACCTTTGGCTTGCTGTGATTAAGAGTCTGCAAACGATGTGCATGATCCTTAAATTGTTTGGATTTAAGGATCCTTTGCAAGATGAATATTCTGATTCCCATAGGGCCACATGCTTAAGCAGAAAGCAGATTCCACTGTTTCTGTCCACTCATGTCTTTCCTGTTTCTTCCTACCCACTCATGCCCTGAGACTTAGAGAATATTTGTGTAGCACCCTATATCTAGTCATTCTGTATACTAAATTGATAATATTTTCATGTATATATATATTTTTAAAATTTTAAATTAATTTGTGATCTGATTCTTTCCACAATATATTCTCCGTTTGTAGAAATAAAGCCTGCCCAATGGCCTGTAAGCAAAAGCCTGGGAAATGATAACTATGACACAGAACTTTCTTTTAGCTTCTCTGTATTATATTATATCTGACTTTCCCAAATGGCGTGTGTTCAGTGATTTAGCAGGTCAGTGTTACATGTGTGAAGAACACGAGCATGGTGGATGGATAGAAACTGACAGTTCCCATCCAGCATGTGTAGGGTTGCATTGTTTTCTAAGTAGGAAAGTGGTCTTAGCCAGCAGTTCCGTAATTTAATAAGGCTGCCAATTACTCAGCACAGCTCTATTGTGCCCTAAGGAAGTTCCACATGAATAACCTCCAGCTCTGAACTATGTATACACCTGGTTTTTCTGTGCCATAATCATTTAAGCTTAACAAAGGTAAGGCAGCCTAAAATGAAGCTTAGGAAGAACTGAAGTATTTCTTCAACAAGTATTTGTCCAATAACCATTGACTGAAAAAAGGAATTCTTTGGAAAAGGAATCCTTTATCATTTTCTTATAAACCAAAAAGGAGAAAGCATCACTATGAAATAGTTAAAATTGCTGATTAGCTGGGAAAGTTGCTAACTATCTCTTTGTGAGAGAAGATACAATGTGGCATTATTTTGCAAACCATTCCTCTGAATTTGACCATGTCCTCATGATTTTTGCCCTGGAACTCTGCCTGACATAATTTAACCTCTAAGGCTGTTTCTCATGGTTCATAGGTTTGGGGAATTGTGGGCCCTATAGCAAAACCAGAGTATTAACTTGATCATTAAATTTTCCTGCTCCTCTTATTGTGTGCTAATCTTAGCATCATTTTAATGCCCAGCTTGAAGTGTTGATGGTTCATTATGACAGTGTTGACCTCGGCAGCATCCTCTATAGGGCTATTAAGTTTCACCATCTACATTTGTGTTTGTGCATTTACCTTATGTATCAAAACTAATTCTGTGACTCCTTAGCTTGCATATTCCTCATTTGAGTTCAAACTCATTACAAGTGCAATGTTTGCTCTGTAAACCAGGTCATGGATTTCACATGCTTCCTGCCTGATGTCGAAATGGGTGATTTCATCCTCATTTTGCTTCATTTACTTATCTCTTTCATTGCATTAAGTACATTCTTTTTAATAATTGTGATTTTCACTTGCTTACGTATTTGTTCTCATTATACTTAACTAGAAAACAAGCTGTATCGGAGAAGGCCTCTCCTTTTCCACTGGGGACCAAGCATTTGCTGGGCGCTGGCAAATAGTGGAGTTTAATGTGTAAAATCAGCGAAGGCATCCAAACTGGATGTTTCACATTCCAAATAGTGACTTTGACTTAGGTTTTCATCCCTGCTGGAAGAATTTTGCTCTTGAAAGCTCATTAATTTGGCAACTAAAATTAAAAAAAAAAACATAAACTGTATCTACTTTGTATCTGAGAAAGAGTATAAAATACCAACTTATTAGGAACTATATAATACATGTTGTATCCAACGTCCAAAAACCCTGTCAAAGCCCAACCATTTTCAAAGTATTCTTCTGTGATATATTAGACTAGAGGTCATTTGATTACTGTCCACAGTTGTTAGATAAGTGGTAGATTTGTAGCTTATTTTAATACATTTATTGTTGCTATTCAGTGTGGCCAGATGTCTTATCTAATTTTGTGTATGTACTTGGATCACTTGATTACAAGGCTAGGTGCACTGAAGGGGCCATGGGCTCTTGCCTTGAGTCCTTCTCCATCATGGACTCTCCTTTTGGTGGATGATTAGAAATTAAAATTATTCTCTGATGTGGTTCTGCCCCTGAGCTGCCACAGGTATTGCCTTGATGCTTATGGAAGGCATTCACAAGCCCCCAACTTCACACACCAGTCACCTCCTAACTTGTTGTATCTCTGATCTTTCTAATGACCACCCTCTCACCGTCCCCATTGCCTCTTGCCCAAACCATGGTAGGGGTGTGCAGGTAAACCACCAGTGCAGCAAAGCATCTCTCTTGACTGTTTGGGAACCTATACAGGCAAAGCAATTGGTTAATTTGCTTCTTATTTTATTATCTTGTGCTTCTAAACCCATTCAAATTCCTTCTCTTGTTTACAGCTTAACCAGTTCTCCCAAAGTATCTGGTACTCACAAGGGATTACTCAAATGAGACAGTGAAGTCATTTATATTAAAGAGAAATCTATGGTATAGGCTTGGTGACTACAGAATTTTAGAATCCTGCAAATTGTACCATTCAGTTACTTGCTGATTTCAATCCTCCAATCCCAACTGCTTGCAGATTTCAACTGCTGTTATAAACCCTAGAGCTTTGAATGACTGAAAGTTATATCTGAAAGTGTTTGACAGAACTAAACTGATCTTTAAGTGAATAAATATCATGATTATTTGGCCCTAAAAAAATCTACAAGTTCCTTAAGGAAACAGCTATTTAATCTGGGCAATTTATCTAAATAAGTGTTAGGTTTGTTGAAAGCAAGCATCACCTACAATATGTGCTCCAAGGTACTGCTTCAGGTCAATTCCAAGACCAGGATTTGTGACTAGGATTAAATGACTGTGAAACAAAGAAGTCAGTTTAATCAGAGACTGATATTTCTAACCTCTTCCTTTGAATGACTGTCAAAAAACCATTCCCATACATTGCAATGAGAGTCATAAAAAATGATTCACATAAAAATGCACTAAAAACAAAATCTTTAAGTGTTCAAATATATCTTTTGCATTTAGTGATATGATGTGTTCAGATCAATATCCCTGGAAGTCATCACATAATAAAGATTGAGGCAATCTGTTGGGCTGTTGGAAAGAACACACAAATCACGGGCTCTTTATGGTTGTCGGGGACAGTGTTCTAAGGGTTTCATACATGTTGAATATCGGAAGTTGCTCTATTCTCCATTTTCCTTGCTGTCCCCTCTTACCACTTTTCTTGAAGGTGGATATGAGGTGAATTCCTACAAATCTAGACTGATTATTACCCATACTTTCTATGAAGTTGGAGGGAGGAGTAGAGAGGGAGGAAAGAATCCCTATACCTAGAAAACTGTGTTGTGATAAGTAATAAATATACTTGAATTTTAAAAAGTTGTAGTGTGATTCACAGTGCATTTCTGTCTCATATATTGCCTTCCACCTAATTACCTTAAAACAGTGAATCGTATGAAAGGTTTTTTTTTTAAAGACTTACTTAAAAGGCAGGATTAGAAAGTAAGACAGGGAAGGAGGGAGGGAGAGGGAGAGGAAAAGAGAGAAGGAGAGCGAGAGAGTGTACGTGAGCACTTCCAACCTCTGCTTCACTCCCCAAATGCTGCAGTAGCTGGAGCTGGGCATGGACTATGCCAGGAGCCAGATATTCCATGCACATCTCCCACTTCAGTGACAGGAGCCCGAGAAACTGGGCCTTCTTTCCCTGTTTTCCCAGGTGCGTTAGCTGGGAGCTGGAATGCAACTGGAGCAGCTGGGACTTGAACCAGTGCCCATAGGGGATTCTGAATCACAAGTGGTGGTTTATCCCACTACACCCCAGTTTTAGCTACTACAAAATATTTTTAGAAAATGAAACAGCCTGTTCATAAATGTGGGCTTATTAATGACCCATTTCAGGTCAAAGGCTGGGCCATGTGTTTGTTGGGTAGCCATTGGTGCCAGCAAAGTGGATGATCGTTAGAGCATGGAGTTTCAGTCCTTCCGCAAGAGGAGGTGTAAACACGGAAGCATGCTTTCTTGTTTCCAAGAGCTTGTCTTACTCAGGCTTTCATTCATGCAACAGATTAAAATTTATTTTTTGCTAAAATGATCAATTTATTTCCATACAAGTGGAATTAAGTATCGATTATATCCAAAACATCATGACAAACTAAGAAGAGTATCTTTAAGTATCTTGTGATGGTACTAGTCACAATGATATCTACACATATCTAAAGACAAAGAAACATGTATGTGTGAGACATGATTCATTCTGCATACCGGCAGATTGATGAAATGCTCATGTTGGTGAGGGAGAAGCCCTCTCAAGTTTAGCCTGCATGCAAATATGAATATCCACTAACGGGAAGTGTTTGGGTTTTGCTCATCATTGGTGAGGGTGCATAAAGGCATCTGGAAATGGACCTTCAGTGGGTGTTAGCATGAGGGCCGGGAAAAGCAGAAAAATTGTGTCCATGCGCTCCTGGGTAAGCTGTATGTTATCCACTCAGCAAAATCAATGGGAAAGCAGTCAACAACCAGAGAAAATCTGTGTACTTTTGCACTGTGGGAAATGATTTTTAGTATATTACGTGTTTGTGTCTTGAATAAAGGAACAATCCAATATACGATGTAATGTATAGAAGGGGATATCTCCTGTCTTCTTATACAAAGAATGACTCAGTATTGAAATCCAAAAACATTTTCATTGCGCTTGAAGTCAGATGGCTTGATTTAGGGCATGTCTCTTAACACTTAAACTAAGGCCCGATGGACAGATGGTAAGACCTTGCATTTTATTTTGTGTCGTCTTTCCACTTTTTGATGATAACGCCTCCTTTCTGTTATGTAGGCTGGCAGTGACAACCACGTTCAGACAGAAGTTACAGCAAACATACAGATGTTGCACGTGACTTCCATGATGCTCCCTGGCTGTGCAGTGATTCCCTACGCTGATTCCTGAGGCTAGTTTGCTGGAAGACTTTTTTTGGGAGCACATATTAGATCTGTAATATTTGGAAATGCATAATGCAGTGATTGATTCCAACTCAGCTGATTTTCTGCAAAGTCGGTAGGGTTCCACTCAGTATTACACGAAAACCCAGAAAATACTGCACATTTACATATGTAATGTGCTACTTCGGATTCACAGGAGGCCAGGCTAATGGTGGAGTGGAGCTGATGGAAGTCAGAGTAATAGTGCCTGCATATAGTATTTGCATAATGAGTTTGGAACTGACATTACATTTCTTCCATGTGGTAGAAGTAGCAGAGTGAACTAAATGAAATGTTGAGGCAACAGCAATTGTTCATATTACATCATGTGCTGCAAACATTTAGCAATTTGAAAAGCTAAGGAACAAAGCAGTGATGCTCTGTGAGAGCCTCCAGAAAATACTAACAAACGACAAAGTGAAACTGCCTGGAGTTTGAGGAAGGATTTTTGCATCCACCCTTCTGCCTTCTCTCCACTTTGGTTTCCTCTGTCCCTCCCTCCCTCTTTCACTTTGTCCCTCCCCCTCTTCCTCCCTCCCCTCTCCCTCCCTCCCTCCCTTCCCCTCTCCCTCCCTTCCCCTCTCCCTCCCTCCCTCCCTCCCTTCCTCCCTCCCTCCCTCCCTCCCTCCCTCCCCCTCTCCCTCCCTCCCTCCCCCTCTCCCTCCCTCCCTCCCTCCCCCTCTCCCTCCCTCCCCCCCTCCCTCCCTCCCTTCCTCCCTCCCTCCTCCCCTCCCTCCCTCCCTCCCTTCCTTCCTTCCTTCCTTCCTTCCTTCCTTCCTTCACTCCTTCCTTCCTTCCTTCCTTCCTTCCTTCCTTCCTTCCTTCCTTCCTTCCTTCACTCCTTCCTTCCTTCCCTGACTTCCCTTTTAACAGTACTCTGTGGATACAACAACAGCAAGTTATGCTTTAACAACATGGTGGATCAATTGCTTTCAACCTTGTCTCAAGTCAGACATTCCTTCTAATTTGTTACTAATTGTCAAGAAATGCCCTGTACTGCAAATGCTTCAGCCCAAATAATATTAGTTAAAAGTAACAATATAACAAGCAAGCAAATTTAACACTTCAAAGTTATTATTGACCAGGTTTATATATATATATATATTTTATATATATATATATTATATGCACCTATGTATATGTATACACACAAAATCTGAAAAAAAAATGTGTCTCTAAGGATGAAGTTGTTACCAATGTAATTGTAGCATAGAATTTTTTTTCAGGTCTCCCAAAGAACTCAGAAATCTGTTTCTGACTTGAATTCTAATTTTCTCCCTTGTCATTACATCTTTACAACAAGGAAAATGTTGTCCAGTGTGCATTTGATAAGGACCCTGGACCATTGCTTTTCAAACTTCAGTGTGCATGTGGACCACCTGAGACCTTATTAGAGGCCCAGTCTGATTGTACAGGTCTGGGAGTCTGCATGCTGTCCATCCTAACGAGCTTGCCTTGATGCTGCAGCTGACATAAGGAGCTACTAACGGTAGTTACTCAGAAGGCTCTGATGGACTGATTAGAAATATTGGTGTCCTTGTGCTCTAAGGCAGGATGGAGCGGGGAAGGGAAAGGTCTGAGATGGGTGCTGGGAGGAGGAAGAGGGGAGATGATCTGATGTCTACAGCACTGACACCATTGGTTTTGTGGCATGAGAAGAGGTAGTTACTTTCCATTGCAATTTTCCTGGTGCTGGTGCTGTGCTACCTCTGGAAGATGGTGATAAGCTCAAGACATCCATCTGCAAGCTTCTTGTGAGGTTGGAGATCTCTGGGGGACCCTTTGTTTTTCCCTCAGCAGCTGAAAACTAGGAGAATGTGATGAAACGGAACAGTATAAGTTTAGAATTAGATGGCATGATTCCAGCAGTTCTCTTCTTGGGAGTTCTGTGAATTTAAGGTGAAGCTTCTCAGCTCTGAGTATTTAATTTTTTTCTTTCAAAAATTTTTTTTTCTTATAGATTTTCTTATTTATTTGAGAGCTTTGGAGTGAGGGAGCGAAAGAAAGGTTTTCTATCTGCTATCAACAGGCAGAAGGGAGGAGCATATGGTCCCTCTTCTGCTTTTTTCAGGCACATTAACAAGAAGCTAGACTGGAAGTGGAGCACTTGAGAACAAACTGGCACCTGTGTGGGATGCTGGCATCCCTAGTGACCACTTCACCCACTACCCCACCACACTGTCCCCTCCATGGCTTTTTAATGAGTGTTCCTCCCAGTGCCCAAGTTACGTACAATAAGAAAGCATGGGATTCTGATAACTTTTCTAATAATTCCAAACTTTTTAAACTTTGTGATTGAAATTAGTCACCGTAGAAATTCACTGCTCTGAACAATTTTGAAAATATACATTTGGGATCTATAACAGTCATTTTGAGCGTTACTCAAAAAAAACAATGACATTTTATAGTCCGATTTAACTGAGACAAAAAGCTATTTTACTTACCCTTCAAATGTTAGATGGAAATCTAAGACGTTGATAAATCCTTGGAACTAGGTTCCATGGCTACTTTTGTCTGTTTTTTTTTCTTCTATAGGAGGATTTCTCCTACTCCTTTATTTATTAGTCTTTGCCACAGTTGAGCTGAAACATATATTTCTGGGATGGACTGTGGACTTCTTGAATAACAATCTCTAAATAAACCTATATTTTTCTCACAAGGGTGATTCTAATGGCAAGAAAAATTCAAGCAAATGGTTCTATAAACTTTCAGTGTTTGACACCAAAAAGTTTTAACTGGTGTCTGAACAAAAGAATAAAGAGTGAATGACCAAAACCGATCACTCAAGTGATAAGTAATGTTCTGTGCCACCATCTTATGATTTTGTTGTAGTTTAAGCCAGGTTTGGGCTCCTGAATAGCCCCTTCCCTACCACCTGCTCTTGGGCTCCACGAGAATGAAGGCAAAGTACTATGTGCTGTTTTATGCCCCTTAATCCAAAGAAAACATTGTAGGGGTGTGTACGTGATGGGTTTGGGCATAAATGCAGGGCACAACTCAGATGACAGTGGCTGGTCCAGCTGTAATCAGGACTGGGACATCACCTAAAGTGCCTCCCACCTTCAGTTCCATGTACTCAGGTTTCAGATCCCAAGAAATCAATCATGCTTCTCCCTTGAAGAGCAATCCCAACTCCAGAGTCAGGGAATTTCTAACCCCATCCTGAATACTTATCGAACTATTGAGTACCATTGGATATGTCTTGGATGTGCCACGATTGCCGTCTGTGGCTAGGAGGTCATACACACACATCCATCGGAACACTCCACAGTATTCTAGCTCCTCTGCTCCACACACACTTGGTTCTGTCCCCCATGAATTCAGGCCCACTCTTCTGCTTTCGAAGAAACTCCTCATTTTTTCTTTTCACCTAATATCTCTTCTTACTTCCTTCCTTTTTCTTTTCTTCCCTCACTGCTTCTCCCCCACCTTTTCCTCCAACTCCAAAGAGAAAACCCTTTCTCTATTTCTCAAGATTTATCTTTATTTGAAAGGCAGAATTACAGAGAGAAGGAGAATCAGAGAAGAATATTTCATCTGCTGCTTCACTCACCAAGTGACACATGGCCGGAGCTGAGCCGATTGAAAACCAGGAGCTTGGAGCTTCCTCCCAGTCTCCCATGTGGGTGCAGAAGCCCAGGGACTTGAGACATCCTCTGCTGCTTTCTCAAGCCACTAGCAGAGAGTTGGATTGGAAGCAGAGCAGCCAGGACATGAACCAGTGCCCATAGGGGATGCTGGTGCTAGCAGGTAGAGGATTAGTGTGCTATACCACCACCACACCAGCATTTTCCTTTTCTCTTTTCTTCTTTCTTCAATTTTCCCCTCTCTCCCCTACCAGAGTCCTAGCTGGGTACCCACTAGGTAACGGAATGCATTCTGCTGTGGGTCATCCATCCTGCCTCTTTTTCAAGCATGACCATCAGAGGCAGTGGGAAGGACAGCTGCACTCAGCAGGTGCAGCTCTATCCACAGGTGTGACAGCCAACGTCTGGTAGCCACATGCTCTGAACACTCATCTTCCGAGTTTGAACATTTTCCTTGAAAATCCCTTGACATAAGGCAGATGTTCAAACTTGGTAGGACAAACCTGCAGAGTGGAAGCGTGGCCAAAATGTGATCCAATATTGAGCAGCGAGTTGAGTAAGGAATTTGAGAGTGTGAATAAAATTCACATTCCTGCTTCCTGGAAGTGAAAAATCTGGAGATGGAGTTGGCTGCTGGAGGAGGGAGTGAAACACGTAGAGCTGTAACTTCATTTCACTTTTAAAAAGCATCCAGTGTGAGCAAAGCCAAATCTGTAGGAAAGAACATAGAATGCAGGAGAAGCGGCAAGCAGATCTGGGAACCTTGGCTCGTGCCTAACTGAAATAAAAAGCTGAGAAATTTCTACATTACAGAAATCAAGAGGTACTCAGTTGACAGATATGAAAACAAATGTCCATGTTTTCCTACTCAAAGAGCTGAGAATCATTTAAACAAAAGATTCATGCTTTTTCTTTTTGTATTTTTAAATTTATTCTTACCAAGTTTGTCTATACATTGGACTCTCAGGGTCACTGAAAATGCATGACATTTGTGATAACATTACTTTATCAGTTTTCATGTTAATATGAATAGATTGCAGGGGCTGGAGCATAGAGTGGCAAGCTAATTATCTGGCTGTGATGCTGGCATCCCGTAGGGGTGCTGCTTTGTTTTCCAGCTGTTCCAAGTTCAATCCAGCTTCCTGCTTATGGCATGGGAAGGCAGCAGAGAATGGCCCAAATCTGTGGGCCCCTGCAGTCAAGTGAGAGACCTAGAGGAGGCTTCTGGCTCCCAACTTAACATCAGCCCAAGCTCTGGCCATAGCAGTTAGGGAGTGAACCAGCAGATGGAAGATCTCTTTCTGTGTCTCCCGCTCCATAAATCTGATGTTAAAGTAAAATAATATGAATGAATTCCATGTAGTTCATACAGTTCAAATATTTGACACTTTCTTCCCTCTCTCTCCCCTTTCCTTGTTTCTTTCCTTTTTTAGTTTTTGAGGTAACATTTTTAATTTACGTGATAGTCAAAAGCTGAATCGCTCACTAAATAAAGAATTCAACAAATAAAAAGACCTAGTTTAGTGGATGTTTACACAGGGGGCTATAAATAATAATCAAATGAAAAAAATGGCATTTCAGTCATATAGAATAAATTTCAAAACAAATTTGTGGATCAGTAAAACCATGGTAGTATATCATTCTTGACAATGGGTTTGACAAAGATACAAAGCAGAGTTTGATAAAACTATATTTACAGCAATACAGATACTCTGATAATCTTTGTTTCTAAGAAGACTTACCATAGGACACATTATTCTGCTCCTATGCATTTGTGAAAATATTGAAAAATTAAAAAGGGGGTTACGTTGTTGCTGACACTGGAGTGGGAAAAGACGAAAATACAAGGGCCACAGCTTGTAGAAGGAGATTTATAGAATCCAGATTTCTGCAAGTCAGGGGCAGGTGACAATTGAAAGAAAGATATCGGGTGAGTCTGTCCACAGAAAGCAGATTATAAATGTCATAGACTGAGAGAGAGAGAGAAAAGACACCAGGCCTGGTGGAATAAAAAACCCTGAAACATGTCAGTCGGCATTTTGGGAAAAGAATCTGTTCTTTTCTTGTCTCCTCAAGTGGCTGCAATGGCCAGGTCCCGCTTAGGCCAAAGCCAGGAATGCGAGCTCTGTCTTGGTCTCCCACACGGGATGCTCACGTGCTTGGGCCATCATCTGCTGCTTTCCAAGCACATCAGAATAAAACTGGATGGGAAGCAGAGCAGCGGAGCCTGTGGGATGCTGTCATTGCAGGCAGCTGCCTACTCTGCTAAACCACGTTGGCAGAAAAGGGTGCTGGCGTCTTTTAAGCCTTAGTTTTCAGAATTCCCTGACCTGGGGATTACTTGGCAAACACTTAGACATTTATAGTTTTAGTAATAGCAAAGCTTGGTTTCCTCCCATTGGATTTATTCCTTTAGACTCTTGCTCAATTTCACCAGATTCCCTCTGAAGAAATTCTCAATGACAGTGCAATGAGACAAGACCAGAAAAACAAAGGAGTTGGTTCATCTCGGTAACGTTTGAAATATCAATAAAATAATAAAAGGTCACTACTGATCTTTCAGATTAAACACAACAACCGAACCCAAATTATTGGGAAAGGTAAACGCAGAGCCCATGGGAAACCTTGTGGAACTCCACAGAGGTGTTGGGTGTCAAGCTCATCTTGGAGATTGGAATAAGGCTTGAGTTATTTGACAGGGTACTTTAATTTTATTTTGCACTTGAGAGCTCCTAGTCGCTGAAACTCCAGAGGTAGTATGCTTATTAAGTTTTCCACCTTTGTTCAACCCAAATGTCACCAGAGGAAGAAGTAGGCACCACTGTTAATAAGTAAAACTCCTCATTCTCACCTGCATTTAAAATGCAGTGTGAGAAAACCTGCAGATCATCAACTGGTGATGCTGCCAGATATTTTAATAGGCTATAATTTCAGTTAAAAGATTTTTTTTGACATTCATGCCAAGATTTTAGTGCAACTCTCTCTCTCTCTCTCTCTCTCTCTCTCTCTCTCTCTCTCTCTCTCTCTCTCTCTCTCACACACACACACACACACACACACACACATCCTGATAAACTTCATAATATATCCTAATTTTCTATAGGGCTTAGCAGCACTCTCACAGAAAGTCATCTGGCTCACAACTCTTTGAGGCATGATTTGACATTTGAAGAAATGTTGAGCCAAGCAAAGCACAAGAGCTTGGTCCAGCTGTCCTGAAGCACGAAGAATGGGGCCTGGCTGGGAAGGGGGACAGTCCCCTTGTGCATTTGCACGTGGACTCTGCCACAAAATGGATGGATGCAGACACAAATGAAGAATGCTGTGGCACTCTATTACAGCTGCAATAGTCAACAATGATGTTTTCTCTTGTTTAACTGATTTTTATTTTCCCTAGAATATGGAAATATTCCCCAAGATAAGTCAAAGGTTTATTCTTTGTAGTTGTATCTATGATAATGAGTTTGCAAAGCTCAGGTGGACTGTGCCATGGGCTCGAGAGTATATCACTAAGGTAGAGCTACTGGATGGGCGAGTGGATGGATGGATGGTGGATGAACAGACAGATGTATGTTTCAACTCCCCACCCACCACACACACATAAGATTTCTGCATAATTTTCCCATATGATGGAAATTTGATTAAAGTTTAGTAAGGAAAGCTGGTCTTGGCAACTGCATATTGTTATGCTGCCTGGCTTGAAATAAAAATTATGGCATTCTTTTCATGAAAAGTTGCTTTTTAGGAGTCCCAAGGTTCCCCTTCTGGCACAGTGGTGAAAGACATTTGAGTAACTCAATTACAATTTTAAAGTGGTATTAGGTCAGCATAAAATGCAGGTGTGTTTGTGCCATTCTGACTGGGTCAGGGGTGTTAGAACTCAGTGCCTCACAGGACCATAGAATCGCATGATTTCCAAGCTGTGGAGAAATTTCTTTTCTCCAGTGAATATCAAGTAATTTATTTGACTGATTTTTTTTCTCCCAACTGTATTAAATCATTACTGTGCTCCTGGGATGTTTGGGCCAAAGTTACTTCTAATCATGCTTCCATTTCATAGGCTTGTCAGCTATAATTTCTCAGAAGGGATCACATTATTTCTAGAATTGCTCACTGGGGCAAAGGGCAGGATCTATAGATCCTACGTCCTCTTTTTGATCCGGTTCATCATCTGCTGCCTTACTCCTGATAGCTCAGCCTTCTCTTTTCTCTGCACTCTATTTTCTTCTTGGAGCGTATTACTCAGTAATTTCTTCAGTGTGTCTATAATGTTGGGTCACATGGTAGATAGGATGGCTGTGAATATGTGCTGGACACGTCCTCATAGAACGTAGTGAAGTGTGGATGATAAGAAAGTTATATAATTAGTTAAACAGAAACTACAGGTCCATATTAGAGGCTCTGAAGTGTAGTTTATAAAATTGACCTGTAACACAAGGACTGAGAAATGGTCAACCTTCCTTCTTTCAAGTCCAAGGGAAGAGTCTGGATTACTGAATGTCCAGTAAAGGACGTTCAGTCTCCCCACTCGATACGGGAACCCCCTTGGGAGCTTGCTCATGCATCAGCTTCCCTGATGGCTCCTTTCTAGGCTATGCAACTTGGCTCTGATTTGGCTTCTGGAGGTGCAACAACAAAGCCCCCCATACTTGGTGACTTCCAACTATGAGGATTTGTTGTCTCACTGTGCTGCAGGTGTCGGCCCTGCTCCCACGGAGGGCTCCACAGCAAGATGTGGCTCATGCCTCCTTGCTGCTACCCTTCAGTGCTCCTTGGCTCATGGAAGTGTCACTTCAGCTCTGTGACTTCACATCATTTGACCTCCCAGCATGCCCGTCTTGGTCCTCATCTGCTGTTTTTATAAGCTCTGTAGTCATATTGCATTAGAGCATTCTCCATGACCTCATATGAACCCAGAGGCCCTATTTCAAAAGGAAGCTGCATTCTGAGATGCTAAGGGTTAAGACTTGGATGCAGCCTTTGTGGGGGAAGGATTTCAGTACATACCAGGGCCTGTTATGGGATGCAGTTGTTACTCTGCCCAGATCTCTTTACCAGAGATGGTTCTTGTTATCCAGCTACTGTGGGTGCTGCCATGATTGCCTTTGATGAATGAAGCCACTTTAATTCATAGACTACAATCACCTCAGGCTCTCACAGGGCTGTGGCCTCAGATTGGACTTGCTCTATGGTCCTCATTGCAGTCACAGCTATGTTTGTAGCAGGGTCAGCTGATGTTTGTAGCAGACATCCCATCTCTTCTTCCTTGTGCTTTCCACATCCTTCCCACATCCCTTGCTGCTGTTGTGCAGAGTGCCCACTCCTGACACAGCACAGAAGAATCCTGTGCAAGGGGACTTGGCATTGCAATTGAAGCATCATTGAGAACACCTGCACCCCACGTCAGGGTGCCTCGGTGAGAGTCTCAGCTTCCACTCCCCCATCCAGCTTCCTGCTCCTGCCAGCAGTGGTGATGGGGTCTTGCCACTCAGATGAGAGACCTGGATTGAGTTCCCAGCTCTCTGCTTCAAGCTGTGTCACACCCAGCTGCTGCACTGGGGGAAAGACCCATCAGATGGGAAGATTCCATACCTGTCTCTTTCTTCCCAAACAAATGGAAAACAAATGATTGAAGGAAAAATACAATGCTTCCCAGATACCTACATGCTAAACCTAAGAACCTGAGAATACATGGCATTTCATGGCAGAGAGAAACAGTTGTGGGTGGAATTAGAGTCTTCAATCAGCTGACCACAGAAGATGTAACTGTGAATTATCTAGGGAGACCCAATGTGATCACACAAAGATCTAAAAATGGATAGAAGAAGAGGTCATATAGAGAGAAATACACCATGTGTATATTGACAGTGGGAGGAAGGGGTTCATAAACCAAAGAAAGCAGGAAGCCTCTAGAACCACAAAATAGTTCCTCAGCAGTCTCAAAGAAGGATCAAGACCCGCTGGGCACCTGGATTTTAGTCGAGCTTTCATTCAATCTTTTGACCTCCAGAAGTGAGAGACACTAAAGTTGCCTCCTCTTCAGTTACCTAGCTTATGTTCATTAAATTTTAGCCATCTTCCTTTTGCCCCACAAGCTCTATAGCAAGCTGGTCTGTGAGGGTAAAGATGTGGCAATGAATAAGACTACATTGACATGATCTGGAATAGTAAATGTTCTAGTTTCAGTACTATATTTGGTTTCCTATGCAAAAGAAAAAGTCTTATCAGGAAAGAGAGAGGCAGTGAATGATTAGGGGACTGCTAGCAGTAGCGTTTCCAGTTTGATCCTTCAAGCCTTAGCTGTAGGATCAAAGTAAGTGAGGACCCAATCATGCTGGCTTTTTCAGCTATGCTCGTCTCTGTTCTACAGAGGGTCTCTGAGTCATGGAAGCCCTATCTGTCTATCCTCAGCAGCATGTTGTTCTTAGAAGTGTTCTTAGAGCCTGAGACAGAAGTTTGGAGAGGTTGTGGAAAACACGGATTTCTGAGTCCCACCTCTCTGAATGTGGTGTCCCCTCCAGAGGGGCCCTGGTGATCTCCTCACCACCTTCCTTTACTGTCAGGACAGCCCTCAATTTCAGGCAGACTCGCTTGATGCCACATGTGTCAGCTCTACACACCTCAGCATATGCACTGCCAACATCTGATGGCAGGCTATGTATTTAAGAGGCACTCTGCATGTTTGTATTCCAAAAACAACATGAATAATCTCTGGGGAATGGAGTTAGGATTGGACAATCTGAAAACTATGTCTGTATTGAAACTGTTGAAATGTCTGCAAATTGTTATTTCTTTCAACTAACAATTCTGCATATTGTAGTTGAGTCACTATGAGAATACAAATAAGATTACCATGCGATGATTTTTTTATTGCTTTAACAACATGGAGAGAATAAACAGTTTTTGTCAATCTTAAACATATTCTTCTATCTAAAAATTAGATCTGCCCAAGAAAGGCAATTTTTTTTTCAAGTGATACCAAGGCAGCCAGTTCCTAAGAGGTAACACAGATACTTTAAAAAGCTGGTGAAACTTCCTGGCAAGACTTTTCTGGGCAGAGGCAAATGGAGGCATGGAGAAAATATTGGGTATCTATGCTCCTGGCCTATAAATTGCTCTTGAAAGTGTCGATTTGGGAAGAGAATTGACTGTTACCACATTTAATGGTACTTTCCCTTAATCTGTATGTTTGTCATGTTCCATTGCATCACAGAATACCTATGTCTTTATGTACTAAATATATATATTGAAATATATAATTTTATACTTGAATATTTAAATACAACAGTGTTTAGGAATGGTTAGGTACTAAGTTGTATCATTTACATAAAAATGAAGAACTTGGCCTCTTTTCCATTTAAATACTCCCACGAATTTTGTTTTCACAATAACTAAGCCATTTGTGTTCAACTAGATTTTTGCAACTTTTCAGAAACTTAGTTTCAATGACAATTATTTTGTTGGCCTAAAATGACTTGGCCATCTGAATCATGGCGCATAGTCTTAAGACTTAAAGTGATGCAGAGAGTCATTTCAAAAAGCCAATGGAGAACAGGTGCTAAGAAAAAGCTAAGCCTGAATACCATGATTGTTTGTACTAAAACAAGCCTAACCTTTGATTCAACTCCTCTGCAACCTTGGTGAAGGGCTTCATCGTCTCTCATTTGCAGAGATTTGTTGGGGAGCAAATGTGCAGAAATAGGGACTTTCTGAAGCCCAGAGAGGTCTTTGACTCAACCTTAGTCCCACGTGTTGCCACCATGGGGAGTATGTGTTAATCAGGTTGAGGTTTCAAAATGACTTCAGAAATGCATCTTTCACAGACCTGTCTCCTTGGAATGGGGACTCAGATGAGTTAGAAAGAAGGCCAGGCTGATGCTGTGCTCTGCAAAAGGCAATGCAGCAACTTGAAGAGAAAAATACTTGAGTCTCAGTAGAGTACAGTACATTTTGTCAAGTTGTAGGCAGTGGTGTAAAATCCAGTTTGTTTCTAAATTCTCAATCAACAACAAAACCTGTTGCATTTTATATACAGGGTGACTGGGGTTACCAAAAAGGAGAATTCAGAGGTCTAGGCCATTAGGCAGTTTGGAGTTTTGTAGAATATAAAATATCAAATTTGTTCCTATCACATAAGTTCATTTTTTTTTATTAAAGGCTTATATGTATTTACCACATAATGTCTTTGAGAACACCAGATTGGGCATATCCTATTCTGCAGAATTATTCTACTTTATGAGATAGCTTTGGGCTGACACATTTCACCGCACTGCATTCTTAGCTGTACATTTATTGCTCTTTTAAGGCTTCAATGCATTAGGTATGGAAGTCTTCAGCAATGTGGGAGACTAATATCTAAGTAATATTCTCTTGTATCACCATATCTTATTTCAATTAAAATAAGATTAAGAAATTTAAAAATCTTTATTAAAAAAAAAGATAAACCCAGTAGCGAAAAGTTGGCAAATGAGAAATCCTTTTACAGTGCCCGTTTGTGAAAGATGCTTGGTTTTCAAAGCCTGGCTGGTGAGCTGGGCTGATCTGAAGTTAAGGAAGGACACCTGAGCCATGCCCGTTTCCTCTCCCTCACAGAGCAGCTCTCACCCTAATGAAGTGCAGAATTTCCATTTCTTCTTTCACCTTCGTAGTGTTTAGTGATCAACTCTTTGTATGAGGTTGCAATTAGCAGAGTGTTTCTCAACTGATTTCCCGTGGTGGAAGAGCAGTCGTCAACTGGCAGCTCGTTGAGAATGCTTTTCCTGAAACCCCATCCCCGAGGTGTTTGGGCTCAGAGGAGCTGAGATGCAGCCTGGAGTGTGCCTCCATGACAGTCTTAAGTGTTCCTGCTGTGGTGGTTCTGTCCCAGCCCTGCTCCTTCTCCAGCACGCAGACACAGAGGACTCTGCAACAAGTCATCCAGGCCCAGTATCTGGTACATCAGAGTTAAGGCCAACCTCAGGGTTCACCTTTAGGTCCGTCTCTGACATTTCTCCTGTTTGAAGTCACTGGAAAACAACTCCGAGGCAAAGGGTTCGTTCAAGTTGAGTTCAAACACTCAAATTATAGACATAAACTCAATGTGCATTTTTCCTTGCAGAATATTTAATTTTTCCTCACACAACATACAACCCAGTTTACATATGTAAATGAGGAGATTTAATGCAAGCAATTTTAGAGCCTGATAGCGTAAGAATTAGCCTCCTGTATCTTATGCTTTAACACTGGAGGGGACTTATCGCCACTAATCAGCATTCTTTTTTATTACAAAAGGAGCAGTGATCTGCCTCTGCATTCGAGCTTTTCCTTTTATGCCACCATATAATTTCCTTTGAAATGTTATATTCATTGAAACTTAATCTGAGAAAATTACATCAGCTGGAATTGGCCTTGGCACCAGCATTTCATATTCTTATATGTAAATTAATTGTGCATATATAATATCATGCTGAGGGTAATTTTCTCAGAATATAGCCTAGCTTTTAGTAGGTTACCAAGAGTTAGAGCATTTTGGCATTCTTACTAACTTTTCAAAGTCACCAGGACCAAGGTTAGTAGTTCCTCATGGGCAGTTCTGCGTTTCCTGTTCTTGTCTTGGGCTCAGCCACATTGACTTAGTATTCTATCTGATCTTTGCATTTTTGATCCCATCATTAGTTAATCGGTCATAGTGCCATTGGCAGGGCTATCCGCCCAAGATATCCGCCCAAGACTCCTATTTAGACAAAGCTACATCTACTTGTCAACTAATCCCCCTACCTGATTTACCACAGCAACCAGAGATGAGGTGTCTATATTCTAGAATCATGCTCTAAGCAAATACCATTGTGTATAAACTGACTTCATTAAATTGAAAGGTTCAAGAAATGCCCAAATTAACTACTCCTCCCTTAGAGATCAGAGGGTTAAAAACTGAAACATCTGGTTTGTTGTGGTCCAGTGCTAAGCATAATGGGAAGAACAGCTGATCCTGCAGGTGGAAGCTCACATACAGTCATCTTCCCTGTCATCTTTCTCACACACCAAGCAGGCAATTCTAAGAAGAGGCTTTTTAATAAGAATGGCCTGTTTATCCTTAGGAATGAGACCCTGATATGGTTGGAATGTAACAGGAAGGAAAGGAAGATCTTTCCTCAACACTGCACATGGTGCTAAGATTGTGTCACAGTGGGTTGTACTGCTGCTAGGGACATAGTCCGTGTCAGAGTGCCTGGACTGCAACCCGGCTCCTCTGAGTTCCCAGTCCATTTCCAGTTAATGTGGTACTGGCCACCCGTCAAGACTCAAAGTACAATGCTGTCCATTTTATGAATGTTCCATGAACACTGCTGCACCAACTAGGAAGTCTTGAAAGCGCTGAAGAAGAAAAAGTATTTGAGAAACCTTCAATATCAAATGTCAGTTATTTCAGGTTCTGAAATGCTCAGTGAGTGACATATCCTCTCCACACTGGCTCATGTGGCTGAGCAGACTTGTCCTGTGGCTAGGAAAGTGACAGGAACATTCTACTGGGGTTCTGATCCATGCTTGAATTAAATCCTAACAATATTTTCAAATCTGGAAATCTAGAATTTTCTATTGTCACTTTATAGAGATACCACGGGGTGCTAATAAACTTGAACATCGTACTGATTTTATACTGATTATTTGCAAGGCATTATGTAAGATTGTATTTTGATTGATACATAATATACACATTCATGGAGTATTTTGTGATGTTTTGAACCATGTATACAGAGATTAAATCAGGACAATTATAGATAATTTTATATATCATCTCAAACATTGTTAAATTGTGCCAAAGCATATTATAAAAATTCAATCAACACAGGAATTTTAATTACATCAATTTTAACATATCTAACTGCAAATACAAAACACAAAAAAATTAAGTAGTCAATTTTTAAAAAGGTAAAAATATAAAAGGAATGCATAATGGATAAAACTCAGAGACAAAATATTCATATTAAACATTTATTCACTTAGCAATAATTTTGTTTCAGAGTTTATGGCTGTTAGTGCCAAGAGAGGAATAGGCCCAAGTTTCACGGTGTTACATGATGGATGTGACAGTCATCATTTTTCTGCCTCATATTTTTACACCCTTCTTAAGGGAATAGCAGAACACTTCTACATGGTTCACAGGAAATACTTAAAAATAAAAAAGCTTAAATATTGGGTAATTTGTAAGTCCTGTTTATTAATTCAGAAGAATTATTATCTGTATTAAGTGTGGATTCTCCATATCATTGTTTTTCCTGTTCTTCTGTTCATTAAAAATCTTGTAAAATATAAATGAAGCCAGCAATAGCAGTAGATACAACTTGTGATTTGGGTTCAATGATTTTCTAAACAAGTAAAAGCATTTTGCAGCATTTTAGTTTAGAAAAAGGCCATTACCCACAACTCTGTGGGTTTATGATTAGATATAGTCCACAGCCTTCTTTAAATGACACATGTGCAGGAAAATACTCTCATTGTATGATAGTCAGAAACCCTGAACTAGGGCCTGGCACTGTGGTATCGTGGACTAATCCAATGGCTGTAGTATTGGAATCCTGTATTGACACCAGATCTGGTCCCAGTTGCTCCATTTCCAATACAGCTTCTTGCTCACAGCTGGGAAGGCAGAGAAGGATGGCCCAGGTTCTTTGGCCCCTGCATCTTAATTGGGAGACCCAGAAGTTCCTTACTCCCAGTTTTGGCCTGGCTCAGTTCTGGCCATTGTAGCCATTTGGGGAATAAGCCAGCAAATAGAAAATCTTTCTCTCTCCCCCATCTTTCTGTAATTTTTTCAAGTAAAAAAAAAAGTCCCGCACAAACAACAACAAACCCTGAATTAAGAGTCATGACCCATGAGTCCGAATTAAAACGTGAATTTGCAAGGTTAGTTAGACTTGTCTGTGAGGTGATTTAAATGCATATAGTTTTTTTTAATAGAAGCCATTCAGTTTTATATTTCATTGTATCCCCCTTGTTTCCTTTAAAAAGTGAAGAAATAATAATCTAGATATTTTATCTTTTCTTTTTTATTTACAATGAACTTTCCATTGGCACCAGAATCCAGCAAAACTATGACACAAGTCTCTATGTTTTAAGATGTTTTGCTGAGTAATTCTTGCAAGTATAACCTGGTTGGTCTGACCTTCTATCTGATGCTTGCTTTCCAGTACCCACCTGGCCCTTCCAGTGGCCCAGCCTGGTCTCCTGGGGTTCCAGAACACAGCCACATATCAGTGCCAGCAGGGAGATGGAGGATGTGGCATGGTAGAAAGACAGTCATGTGTCAGGATTATAAAGAGGCAGGGTATAATCAGAGCCACCCTACTTATGAAATAGGTAGTAGGGAAAAAGAGTCATTTCAGAAGAAGGACTTGGAGGGTCTGAAATACACAGCAGAATCTGGAACATCACCATCCTTCTAGGTCCTGCAGCCCCTCAAGTGTGTCAGCCCTGGAGACTGACAACTCCCAGCAACAATAGTGACAGTCTCCTTCATTTCTTGAAACAAAAGTTCTCAGTGGTTGTGGGGCGTGATGTTACGGCCAAGGGCAGTCTTGGAAGCAAACATGATTTTATATAAATGCCTGGTATGTTGTGGATTACTATATAATTACATAAATATCAAGTTGATACTATCCCTGACACTTTTCCCTCCAGTATATAATTATCTGAGAGAATGGGGACACATGGAAACTAGAACCAGCCTTATAACTGAGACATCATGATCTTATCACAAAATATTAGTTGTTTTTTTCTCTCTTGTTAAGACACCAGGATAATGCAAGGTCACTAGGCTAAAGTGAAGGCTGTGATAATTCTGCTGGGAACTATCACTGGGAAGCAGAACAAGTGTTTGGTTTTGAAAATACCCCTTAAAGAAGCAGGAAAGGATGACCTGGTACATAAAGCAGATATGTTGATTTGTTTCACCTAACCTTGACATATCACTCAATGCCACAAATGGCAGCTTGCCTGAATTATAAATTTTGATTTCTAAACCAAACAATGGCAAGGACTTTGCAGTGCATCCACTATTGACCTCATTGGATATCATCCAAGATACCTTTTTTTCTGAATGCTGATTTCTGATTTGTTCCTCTAATAAGACTACCTGTTCTGCTGGCAGACAGGGACAGCATAGTGCTAGTAAGGCAACGCTTGCAGGATGGTTCATTATTTGTAAGACCAAAGAGGACAGGGCAGGACACAGGAGAAGGGACTTTGGGAATGAATCATATGCACCCCATAGAGGGAAGTCATGATTATGGGATAGAAATATCTTAGGCACAAGGATACAAACTGAGGGGGGAAAAAAGAAAATCAGCATGACAGTGACAAATGGCCTAAATTTTCTTTTCAAGGTGGAATAGTTGAGCCAAAATAATCCTAATGATATTAAGAAGTTCTAAAAATGAGTTAAACCTGGTTTTGAAAAATATCTCCACATCAAGAGTTGACTAATATTTAAAACCCTATATTAGAAACCCAAATCCTCTTCATCAGCATTCTCCACGCCTTCACTTTTTGAGCCTTCTTGACGCCATGTTCTGGTTGGCTGAGTTAGGCCCAGGGAATCGGGTTAGTATCTTCTTTGCCTTGTCTTAGCACAGTGGCAGCGGGACCACCCACTGTAGGCCCCCCCACATGCCCTCCTGTTCTCTCTCGCCGCTCTCCATGGCCATAGCTCTGGCTCAGTCAGGCCCTGGCTTCCTCCATCCAGCTGGTGAGCGCTTTCCTCTCCCCCAACCCACAGCATGCAGACTAATGTGTCACTTCCTGAACGAGAGTACCAACTCCACTCCCCAGGAGCTAAAGATCACTGTTTCAGGCTGCCAGCACCCCCAACCTGGTACTCCTTCAGCATGGCCTCTCCCCTGGCTGTACCCAGTGGCACTCCCAGCTGGCCTTTCCTTGGCCTTGTGGTATAGGACTTCTTTCCAAAGGCACCCACATGTTAACACTCAGAAAGCCAAAAATTATGTCATTATGTGCTGTATGGCCAACACATGGGTAAATTCTTTGAATTAATACAGTAGTGAAAGTGGAGGTTTCATTTATATTTGAATGATTTGACATTTAGAGTTAACATTGTAAAGAAGTTGCTAAAGCTGGGGCAGCAAAATTTGTTTGATTCTAAATAAATAGCATTTGGTCTATTGATTAAGGATAGAATCAATTCCTTACAGTAATGACAGAGTTAGCTATTGTAGTTCATTAAATGTAGATTAAGACAGAATAGCTTATTCATGATGGCTATGTCTGAATTATAGCATTTAGATCAATTTAAATTATGTTCAGGCATTTTTGAATGTTTTACACAGTACTTATTAGAATAACTTTTAAAAATATATTAACAAAAGTATTTGAACAGTGGATTATCTTTTGTGAGTTGTATATCCTAAGTATATAAATTTTGATAGTGGATGTGACTAAATCCTGAAAATGCAAAAATTAGCTCACAGAAGTGGAATGTGGTATGATTCAAACTATATTCACATACACAAATATGTGATTTCTACTTTGAAAGATGACTGGAGACAATTGGAAAATATAATGGAGGTTAAAAACTTGATGCAGAGAAACAAATAAGACTGTTATTATTGGTATAAGTGACATGATAAAGATTTGAACCATGATACTAACAGCAGAAAATATAAGGAGAATAGTGAAAAAAGCTCAAATCATAATCAATGGACCTTGATGAACCATTCAGTGAGAGAGGCCCAAGGCGTGGGATGATCTCAATAAACAGAGGTTGTGAGCAATCTGGCAGATAAACAAGGTTTCAGGTTTAATACCAAGGGGTAGGCGTTAAATGACCCAGAAATTTGCTGACGGAATGGGCCATGTAGGTGATTCTAATATAAAAAGTTTTAACAGAGAAGAAAGAAGGCTTCAGGGCAGAGAAACCTAATCTATGAGATCATAGCTCTGGGGACTTGTGGTCAGCCTGAGTCACGCCGCAGAGACTGCGGGGCTGAGGTAGTTTCAGGAAAGAGGAGCTGCCAAGAATGGGCACTGAAGGAGCGTGGTGGCACCTGCCCCTGAGAGGGTCAAGTTATCAGTGCAGGGAGGGAGGGAAGACAGGTGTGGGAGGTCATCTGTGTGTCTGAGTGAATGGCATTTGGTGGTGAGGAAGCAACTGGTTCCATTTACTTGTGCTAGAGGTCAGTGACTAATAAAGCCCCAATGTGTACTGTATACTTCTTGAGATTTTATTTCTCAACACATTTTGACACTTAGTGTACCTATTGTATCAATAAAGTTTAATATAGACATTTACGGCAATGTAATGTAAGCTTACTGTAGTCATTCATTTAATGGAAGACATTAGCACTTCAAGTTAATAACCGTAACTGGACCTCTGCCAAGTATGTATAAAAAGCCTAGCAGTGGGCAATATTTGTAAAGAGTGAATTGTGCATGTTTCAAGAACAAAGGCATCTAAATCTTGCAACCCTACCTTTCATTTCTTCCTGAGACACATTTCTTCCGACCATTACTTTCCTGATTGTTTTAGCTGCAAAATTATAAGGAATGAGATGTAACAAATAGAACTGGATTGTTGAATTAATTCTGTTTCAACAGTCTCTTTCGGTGACTAAGAATCGCAAGAGGTCCGTGGTGGCATGGGTTAGAATACATACTCAGTCTCACTGGCGGTTTAATCTTGAGAAAACAAGCCTTTCTGTACCTCCTTTTCCTCCTTGACAATGTTGACATTTTAGCTGCAGGAACTGTAAGTGAACCAGGTATAAATAACTCCCAACTTGGCAAATTTACCAGCCCACTCATGGAATTCCTGAATATTTACTGACCAATCTAGTGATCTGGTAGGATGAATGTCAGCTACATTAGGCACACCATGTTTAAAGAAAAATAGATAAGAAGAAAGTTTCAAGAGGCATAGAGCCTCAGGGCAGAAATAATGTTTTAAACAAGGTTGAGAATTAGGTTTAAATCAACAGAGGATCCAAATATAAGATCATTAACATCAAAAGCCGTGGAATTAATAACCATAACAATAGATGGAAAAGACATATAAAATTGTAAAGCCTGGAAGATTGAAACCTGGAGAAGAGGTGAGGGAACTATAAAAAGTGAAATATATCTCAATTTGGTTAACAAGGCTGTAAGGGACAGGGTTTTAAAAAAGAAGTGGTGCGATTGCTTATTAAAACCTGATATAAAAAAGTATTTATAGACCTTGTAGGATGAACATGAGCTCACAGGGAGCAGTCCTTCTGAGCCTACCGCCAGCAAGAGGCAGCCCAGGGTGTGAGAAGTCAAAAAAATAGCCTCCACAAAGTTTAGCTCAAGGTGAAGAGACTGGAGCAATGAGAGAGTTATCTGCCTCCAGATTTTTATCTTGCGTCATTACTTGCAGAATGTCCTGATTGGGTCTACTCCTCGTCCAGTTTGTGAACCAAGTGTCAGCCTCACTCGGGTACGGTTGGTAGTCCCAGCTGGGGAGCACAAATCCAGTTTTGCCTGCAGCGTTCTCACTGGATCCTTTGCCCTCACCAAGGTGTTCTTTATATATATGTATAAGTTCCCAGCTGCTGCCTGACCCAGCCCCAGTGATTGCAGCAGGAGGGGCGTTAACCCATAGATGTCTATCTTCCTCAGTTTCTCTATTTCTCAAGTAAAAATTGTTTAAACAGAAATATACCCAGGACTCTACTCAGTTGTGTGAGGAATCTGTCCCTTACATTATGAATCATGTGTGATAGTATATTTTGTTTCATACAACAGGTTAATGGTTTTCTGGTGAGAGAGAAAATCGAAGAAATAAACTTTCTTCCTGATGCCTCCTGGTGACTTGGAATAGGGCTATGTCCTGTCCCATGTCTGAGATCTCATGAGCTATGGTTTAAAAACAAATAGATTCTTAACTGTTGTGAGGATCTAAGCTGCTTATTTTTAAAATTTGTGAACTAATACACAGAGTACATGAAAAACATAATCTTTATATGTGAGATTAACATCCTGGGATTTGATAACTGTTCACAGCCTATGTCTATACTGCTGAGTAATAGTAGGGTTTCCACTTTCCTCCTTTACTTGCTGTGTCTTAATAAGGGGTGGAGATAGGGAAGGAGGTAGGGGAGGGAACAGCCCCTAGACTTCTAAATCTGTATTGTGAAATATATGAATTCTACTCCCTTTAAATAAATAAGATTAACAAAAAATGATGCAAAACCAAACACAGAGAAGTGCACCTAATAGGTATTTAGCCAATATTTGTTGGTTTTTTTGTAAATGTATAGTCCCAGGTGCCGTTGACACAGAGGAATCTGCTGTACTCTTCGTTACGTGTCCTTGGACTTGAAGGTCACTTGAGAGTGAAAGCGTTTTCAATGAATTCTACCTCCAAATGATCCTTGAAGGTCTGAACCAAAGAGTCCTATAGTTTATTGATTTAGGAAGCCTGCATGCACTCCTCTACCGTATTCCATCCTTTTGCTCTCAATTACAGGTCATTTGGGGATTTAATAGCAGCAAGCCTCTTTCCTGATTCACGCAGCTGGCTCCCATTGTGTGCTCAGAGAACATTGTGTGTGCCTGCCTGGATTTCTTCTGCCACCTTTGTTCCACCAAAACCCTTTAGCATTAGAAGGGGTTCACTGAAAGGCAGCCGAGTGGCCAGAAGGAGGAAAACACATGACAGGCACACTTTGAAATTCTGAGTAATCCATCGCGTAGTCTTTGTTGGATCCTGATGGGCTCAGCAGCCTACAACACTTTGAGAAGTTTCTCCATTATAGAGACCCAGCGGCAATGCACCTGGAATGAAAAGTCCTTGCTCCTATCTGTTGTTGTTCCCGCCACCACTTTCTTTCTTTTTTTTTTTTAAAGATTTTATTATTATTGGAAAGCCGGATATACAGAGAGGAGGAGAGACAGAGAGGAAGATCTTCCATCCGATGTTTCACTCCCCAAGTGAGCCGCAACGGGCCGGTACGCGCCAATCCGATGCCGGGAACCAGGAACCTTCACCGGGTCTCCCATGCGGGTACAGGCTCCCAAAGCTTTGGGTTGTCCTTGACTGCCTTCCCAGGCCACAGGCAGGGAGCTGGATGGGAAGTGGAGCCGCTGGGACTAGAACCGGTGCCCATATGGGATCCCGGGGCGTTCAAGGCAAGGACTTTAGCCGTTAGGCCATGCCGCCGGGCTCCTTTCCCGCCACCACTTTCATTGGCAGCTGATGTCAGACCTCAGATGTGTCAAGCCGGAGTCACAGCTGTAGCTGTCATTCACCAAGCGTGCAGAATGATGCTGCATGTAAAATACCAGGGCTCTGTGTGTCAGACTCAGACAGGTGAACACTTGGTTTCAGTTTAGGTTCTAGGACTGCATGTCAGAGGAAATGCACCACTTCTGCAGTTAGATCTCCAATGCCCTTGACATCGTTTCATATACTTGCAGCCTGCTTTGAAGATGAGGAAGACACAATTTGTCTTCTGAACTACTGTGGCTCGGATGAAGCCTGTTGGATTCATCCCTGACTCCAGTCATTCCTAACTCTATTAGGGGAGTCTTGGAGCATTCTGCAACAGTTGATATCAACACCCACCAGCAACTCATGATGCTCGAAGACTTTTGTGGATTTTGTGAATGATCCCCAAGTTTTCAAATTGTAAAACAAATCACACAGTAGCCTTCTCACCTTGTTATAGTATTTTTTTTTTAATTTGAAGAGCAGAGTTAGTTTCATCTACTGATTTGTGCCCCAAATTACTGCAGTGACTAGATTTGGAACATGTTTAAGCCTGGAGCCAGGAGGTCTATATGGTCTCCCAAGTGCGTAACAGGGGCTCAGGTACTGGGGCCATCTCTCACTGCTTTCTCAGACACATTATCAGGGACCTGTATCAGAAGTGGAGAAACCAGGACTTGGACAAGCTCTCATATTAGACAGAGGTTTAGACCTCTGCACTACACATCAGCCCCATGTTAAACATTAATAGGACAGTGAACATCCTAGCCATATTCTTCCACTTTAATTTAAGCCCAGAACTATAGTTCCAAGTTTATTTCATTTTGTCTCTGCAATAACTGCAGTAGTAAAGGAAATGGACAGGGCTTAAAATTCGGGGTTGAACTGCTGGGCCACTGCTCATGCTGGTGAGCACAAGAACTTAAACTGGGGCAGACCACCTGGACAATGAGAGCTATGACACCTGTTAGCCTACATGTAAACTGTATTAGGGAGAGAGCCAGGCTGGGGTAGTTGATTGTATCCACTGGTACAGGCAAGAGCCAGAGTAAGGGCAGGTGGGATGGGCTTTGCCACAGCATCAGCTGGCAAATGCTGGGACTGGGGGCAAGTCCTGTTAAGCTAGACTGCAGAACTACCTGGAGAGTGCAAGATCCAGGGTGGGGTGTAGGGTTGTGGATCTCTCAGTGGGGAGGAGAGGTTGTAGGCTACAACTCCCACTGGTGACCATGAGGACCAGGACTAGGGATGGACAGGCAGTGATACCCACTGGCATGAGTATGTGCTGGAGGGTGGAGTTGGTTGGATTGAGTTGGGCTTCAATCCCCAATGATGTGCATGAGATCTGAATGGGATATGGGACAGACCAGACCTGAGCACTGCATTTGCTGGGAGGCACAGAGATCGGAGCTGGTTGTGGGGAAAGTCAAGTGGTGTTTGTTGGGGGTTGCTCTGACTGGGCTGAAGCTCCCCCTTTGATGCATGACGGCTAAGCATGTGTTGGGTAGGGCTGGGATGGCCATAGCATCCATTGGTTTGTTGAGGATGGACAGCACAACAAGCTGATAAACTACCTCAGTGAAATTTGTCAGCAAATTTCTAGGACAATGCAGACTTGGAGGTGGACTGTGACAGCCAATCGACCTTGGAAGGATTTCTTCATCCTTGGAACGGTGATATCAGCAGCATCTCAGAATTATGGAAACCACATGAACAGAACCCTCAGAAAATGCTGCACAGTGTGGATCCTGGGATGACATCGGTGGCAGGTGTCCCAATCCCTGGGGTAATGTGGCATCTGGGAGGCTGGGTGTGGTTTCTCCTCTTGTACCTCCTCTCTTCCCAAATATGGGAAGAAGAAAAACAAAATGTGTAAACAAGGGTCTCACTCACTATCCCCTAGCCCTTGACCCTTCCCACGGTGATCAACTATGTCTAAAAAAAAAAAAAAAAGAAAGAAAGAAAGAAAAAATTCGGGGTTGAGGCTCCAGGAAGCAAAGCATCTTACTTAGCATCATGCAGCTTTGTAGGGCCTGATTTTGAACACTGTGTCTTCAAAGTTCTCGTTCATTTTTTTTTTTTTTTTAAGGACAAGCAGTATTCCCTGAAAGGTCAAAGGGCAGGTCTGTCAAAATCTAGAGCACACATTACAGATGCTATCCTAGCGTTTAGAGTTGTGTCAAAGCGTGGACTCTTTAAGAAAAACAGACAAGGACAGATTTAGCCATCTTCACCATCCAACCCTATACCTGGTAGGGCAGACGGTCAGAAACAGCACTGCCTCAGTATTAGGAAAATACCAGCTGAAAAATCTGAGAAAGAGTAACTTGTAAAGCACTTCGCAAAGTCGAAGGTGATGTTACTTTTGGGAAATAGTATATGCTTCCTCCATGGATTTATTGAGGTATAATTGACTAATAAAAATCATATATATTCAAGGTGTACAATGTGATCTTTTGATCTATGTATGCCTTGTGAAATCATTACCACAGTCAGGCTAATTAACTTATACCTCACCTCATCTAATTACCCTTTTTGTTCGTAAGATGAGAGTATTTAAGATGTTTCCTCTTAGCAAGCCGCAGATACATAGCACCTGGTTGGTAACTATAGTTACCATGCTGCACATGAGGTCTTTGGAGGGTATTTGAAAACTGAAAATTTGCTGAGTATATGTTGGTTGTGCTTCAAATGAAAGGTCTTTCACAAGGTTGATCAACTCCTTTCTTCCAGATTTTTCACCAAATAATGCAAGACATGAAGTGCTGAAAGTAGCAATGTTTTAAGAATGCTGTTATAGCTTCAGTGCTCAAAAATCATGTTACTTGACATCAACACCAACGGACTCTTGATTTTTCTTGGCGGAGGGTAGGAGGTACAAGAGCAGTGTCCTTTTGATGGTGTAATAGTTATATTTTATGGAGATACCTGAGGAATAATGGAGTGGAAGACATGTCCCTGTGTTAAGTAGTAGGACCAGGACTGGCCCTTACTTGCTGCTAGTCCACGTGCACTGTTTATTCCAATAGGGTGAAACTCTGTGTTCCCTTATGTATATAGTATATGTGGCAACCCACAGTAGAAGAGATGTGAAATAATGAATACTTTACATTGGAATTCTAGTGAATTTTCTTCACATGTAAGAGCATATAATCAGCTCATGAGTACCTTAAGTAACATTGCTGGTGCTTGTTTTTCATCTAAGGAAACCAGACCTACAGTGCTAGCTGGTCAGGTCTGCTCAGGTGTTAAGGTGGTGTTTGCCATCATAGTTCAGTTTCAATTTCCTACCCACATTAAAAATAACATGATTACCCAGATGAGAAGTTAGAGGCCCAAGCAGAGTAGAAGACTGTGAAGAGTTCATGAGGTAAGGGGAAAAACATTGTAGCCACAGCTTTCCAACTCAGCTATTCTGGAAGCTGACACAACTACTGACTCAAGAGTAGCAGCACACAGCCTCCAATCAGAGCTCTTTGAAGTGACTGGGACGACTTCTATAGTCTCTTTCATCTCCAGTCACATTTGTCTGTAGAAGACATTTACATCCTGGCAACAGGAACCCCGCCCCCCATGATATTCTTGTTGGCACATTCTCTGTAGTAGTAGGCCTGCTGTGACCCAGAAAACAGTGAATTCATTTAAATAATCAGTGCACTGCAGTTGTGGAGATATATTTAGAAGGACCATGTTGGCAAGAATGGGATCAAGACACTTTTAAGAAAACCTACTTGGCTTTTCTTTTAAGCCTTAACTTGCTGTTCAGGAAAGGCTGAGGTCTCTTGCCAATTTGGGATTAATGTAGTATTTGACAAGAAGAGAGATTAATTGATAGAACACATTCCCCCCAGAGAGGTCTTATTCAGGAAGTATGAATGCATTAAACCATTTTAAAAAACATTTATGAATGCCAGGACTACACATGGTTGCCTCAAGAGATTGGCACTAATCCTGAATCAATTATAGGAATTACATTTCCTTTGATCTTAGCATGAATGCTGGTTGGTCATAGCTCTTGGCAGTGTTGTTAGATTTTCTTGGCATCCCTTTCTCCATTGGTGAGATGAAAGGTTGAATTCAGAGGCCCTTGACTTATGGTCTGTATGTGAAATTTGACTGATGCAGATGTTATGGTTACCCTTCTCAATATTTAAGGAAGTGTGAATGTGTATGGTCTTTTTAAACACTTCTTTGAGTTTAATGATGTTACGCATAACTTTCCCAGCATGGTGAAGAAAACACATTGATCCCTCTCACAATTATTGCAGCAAATTTCTACCCTCTATTTTCATCATTATTGTTTCTTCAGTTATCAAGGTTAACTTGAGGATGAAGTTAACGGATTCCCTTTTCCAAGAGACACACAGACACACAGTTTTCACTTAATAAAGTAGAACTCTTGGACCAGTACGATGGCATAGCAAGCCAATCCTCCACCTGTAGTTTGGCATTCCATGTGGGTGTCCATTGGTGTCCCAACTACTCCTGTTCCAATCCAACTCCCCAGTAATGGCCTGGGAAAGCAGCAGAGGGTAGCCAGAGGTCTTGGACCCCTGCACTCAGGAGGGAGACCCGGAAAAGACTTCTGACTCAGGGCTTTGGACTAGCCTAGCTCTGGCTTTTTCTGCTAATTGGGAAGTGAATCAGTGGATGGGAGATCTTTCTTGCTCTGTCTCTAAATTCTGACTTTCCAGTAAAATAAATAAATCTTTAAAAATTGAAACCAAACCAAAACAAAAAGACAAAAACCCAGAGCTTTGAAGGTTGGGAACAGCCTGGCACATCTTTCCTCGCTGCTCGCTGGAGCAAATGGAACCAAGTGTCTCTGTTTCAGAACTGTCAGCAAGTCACCAAGGAATTCGTGGAAGGTTAAAGATAGCTCCTTTAAAAAAAAAAAGAAGAAAAAGTTATTTGTAAGTCAAAGTTAGAGAGAGAGATAGATCATCCCTCAGCTAGTTCATCTCAAAAGGACCACAACATTCAGGCCTGGGCCAGGCAGAAGGCAGGAGCCAGGAACTCCATTCAGATCTCCCACGTGAGTGGCAGGGGGCCCAAGCACATGAGCCATCTTCCATTGTGTTCCCAAACACATTCGCAGCAAAGTTTGCAAGCAGAGCAACCAAGGCTTCTTAATTAATTTGTCAGTTCAGTTTCAGGTTTTCACGTCGACTTGGAAAGTAGCATTTTGTCTGGTAGCAGTTGTCTTCATTAACAGGAGATGCAGTTTAGAGCTACATGAAGTAATTTCTATTCAGTGCCAGCAGAATTTTTCAATAGAAAGCAAATTGATTCCTGACAAATATGGTCTAAGTTTTTTAGCAGCATAGCAAAGATTTTCACCTTTGTAAGCTGAATGGCCTGTGTCATAGCTACTCGATACTGGTGAGCGCACACGCAGCCAACACAGAATGAGAGGATGTGGCTGAAATCTAACAAAACTCTGTTTGTGAAATAGAAAATGATCTTCAGTAGGAACTTGGTGATGTATATGATAATTATAATAAATAATTGTTTCCCTAGATATAATCCAAGTAATTATCAGCAATTTGACATTGTTCAATTAAATTATGTCACATTTGTGCAAGTGGTAATATGATTCAGTTATACAAAATGAGAAGATTCTGTACATATAAAATACAAAGGTGTTTAGCATATGTTAACTGAAAACAAGGTAAACTTTGTTCACAATATGTCACACTTATGGAAAAAAGAAAAAATAAATCATTCATGAATTTCTTGCTTTAAGAAAAATCTCATCTCTGAAAAGGTAAAATGAAAGTCTTCACAGTTGTAGAAGTAGGAAAAATGAGATAAACTAGCTAGGGACTAGGGGAGGGGAATATATTTCACTATGTGTCTATTTGTAACTTTTTTTAAAATTTCATTTCATTTTATTACACAGTTTCATAGGCTCTGGGATTCCCCCATGCCCTTCCCCCATGGTGGATTCTTCCACCTTGTTGCAGTATTACAGTTTAAATCCAGTCATGATTCTTTCATTGCAAGCATGTACCATGCATGGAGTCCAGCATCTTATTCTCCAGATAAATTCAACAGTTTCTTGGGGAGACCATCTCTGGTCTGAAAGCAGAGCTGGCAGAATATCATCCCATCCAATGAAAAGCCCCAACATAACATCATCGACATTTTACAATATTATGGAGTTAATTGGCATGGTATTGAGTGAGCAATATGTTAGAAAGTGCAAGTTCTTAACCAATCCTGTGACTACTTCATTGACATTTCAATTTTAGTTTATGCACAACTGGCTGCTACACACCTTAAGTGGCTATAAGGTACTATTCAGCTGTCTCATGTCTGTTTTCATTTTTCTATTTAGCAGTTTATAGTGTTGAAGCATAATTTTTACTGAACTTGGGTGATTTTAGGTTAGCCCAATCTGGCTTATTACTCTAAGAAGGCATATGTCAATAGTTGAGGCGCAGAACAGTTTTAGAAGGGGTGTACAGAGAAATCTTCAGTACCTTAGTAAGGAGTAACTAATCTTTGTGTCCTACCTAGGAAGGTATATGTGAGTCCAAGCTGACCGTTTCCTGTCTGTTTCTAAGCTTTCCTTGTTGTTCTCTGTCTATCTAATCTAATTTTTTTTGGTGGGGGGTGCTCTGGAGCTACCCTGATGGTCATTGCAAGAGAGGGTTGGGAATCCAAAGTTGGAACTAAGTGAGGACCAGAGAAAGCTCCTCTCCCGAGTCCCAAAGGAAGTTTACTATTCTGTTTCTGAGGTCTGCTCAGGGCTCCCAGCTATTGTTCCGATGACATTAGATCCTGTGAGGAAGGATCTGGGCATCTTCCATCCCATGTGGGAGATCCGAAAGGGAGTGGATGACCTCAGAGTTCTCGGCCTACGAGGGCATTCCAATTCCTGTGGTCTCCTTGGCAGTTGGGATGTAGTCCTTGGTGCCCGTACTGATATTCCTTGGTGAGTATCCGGGAGTCTCCAGGGTTGGGATGCAAGCCGCCTCCTGTCCTCCTGCTCCACTCTGGGGTCCCCGCCTGCTCTGTGCATATGACCTCCTGTTAAGAGGTTGTCAGGATCACTCTTGATTCCCACTGTATGTCTTTATAGTTTTACTGTTGTCTAATGCTGATTCGAGTCTGTTGTCTATAAGTTACCTGTTATATTCTTGATAGGTTATACTTAACGTCTTTCTCACACATTCTAAGAAGGTGGAAGATTTCTCTGCTCTTCCCAACCCATTACAGGAATGTTTGTGTGATCCTGAACAGAGTTCATTATCATGAGGCATATTCCGTAGGCTGAGAGAAGTGAGATTCATTCAGCACTGGGCTTAGTGGAGAACTGGCAAGGAACAGGAGAACCTTTCCTGCCTTGGAAAGAAATGGCCTCACAATTCAACAAGAGTCCACCTGAAGAAGTTCTAGTGCCCCTGAAAAGAAATACTTTCACTCCTCAGCTGGAGCCGTCAGATGTGAGCGTGTTGATGGGAAGGAAATGGGTGAGAAACAGAACATCAGAAGCACAGCATGAACACACATCTGGTTTTTTCCCCTTCTCAGCCAACATTTCTGGTTTTGCTTCTCCCACCTTTATTTTGTATGTCTTGGGGATAGAGAATTTTCCTCTCTCTCTGAGAGTCCTTCGATCTTTCCCTTGGTATGTTAGGAATGGAATTTCTAGGGTTTACATTCTGTTTCTGAAGTCTGTGTTCAAAGTCTTCATTTGTCAGCATTGGGAGATGGCAGATTATTTGGGATCAGCAGTGCATTTAAGACATTCTGGATTCTAAGTTGTTGTCCTCACAGCGCAATTGATAAAGCAATGCTGTCATGTACCCTGACTTATTTTATTTAAATAATAACCTATCTTATAACACTGAACTTTGATTACTGGGATATTATAGATTCATGAATGGTCATTTTGGATAGCTGTTGATAGGAATATTGTCCTTTTCAAATGCTAAACTTGACTTGGATATTTAATGGACAGTCCAAATTTTGCAGATTTCCTTGCTATGCACATGCAGACCCACACAAATGAAAATGAAAATAGAATGCTGGATATGACAATATCAAATCCGGAACAAACAAAAGAATGCTTGGCGTGTTTCCTGACCTTCACTCTAGTAATTGAATAGACTGAAAAATCAACGGCGGGGGGTGGGGAGAGGGAATAAATGGGCAGGCAGGGCAGACAAAGCAAGACAAAGACAGACTGTGTTCTGGGGAGCATATTAGAGATAAAAGGAAAATATTAAGCAAGCTGAGAAGATGTCCTTTGAGTGGCTCCCTGGTGGAATGACACAATCACGAGTTGGGCGCCTTATGGGAGGTTCAAAAGGCTTCAGTTCTGAGCACTGAGGGTGGTGAGGAACCTGCCTGGGAGACTGATTTATTTTGTTTCTTGGGAGGAAGGCTGTGGAGACTGATGCTCTAATGGTTCCTGCTGGTTGACCCAGCGCACCCCCACCCCAGTTTTTCCTGACCTCTTCTGAGGCATAAGACCTGAAGGGCAGACACTACATGGGAGGCAGTGACAGCAAACGCTGCTCCAAGTCAAAGGACAGCCCGACACTGCAAGCACATTCCAGTCATACACAGAAGCTGGAGGTGCTGAAGCTGTCTGGAGGGTTTTTGTGTGGCCCGCCTTTTCCTCCTGCAGCCAGGAGTGCAGGTGTTTCCACTGATAGTAGGAAAACATCAAGGGTCGTGAACAAAAAACTGTGGCACCACTTCCTCATGGTCTTGAAATTTCAAAAAGCACATACAAGAAAATATTGAAGATTGTTTTACTTTAAAAATGAAGTGTATTCATTTTCCAAAACAAAAAGAAATCACAGACCAAAGCTGAATTTTTTTGAATGTATTCAACCTAAATATCAAAGAAATTTTGTTAGCAGAAATGAAATTAAACTGATTTCTAACCAATAAAACAAATATTAGCAGTGCAGTACCAAATACTTCCCACTAAAGACAGGCCCTTGGAGAAAGAGTTAAAGATCTTAGACAATTAACAATTCAGAGTTTTTGAAAGGAAAGTGACTCTTTTTTTTTTGTTGTTTTTGCAAAGATATAATTTTAATCCACTGTGTAGTCATAGGCTTAATTCGCCACTTGCAGAGGGAGTATAAGCTAGTTAAGCTGCTCTTTGAAATCATCTCTTCCACCTAAAGAACTTCATATGCAGTAAATTACATACTGAAGGATAAACCTTTTGAAATTGTGAGGCAAGTGGTGCCATTAAGGGGCTTCTCTCAAACCAAGAGGTTATGGGATCCCAGAGATTCACACGAGAGTCTTGGGGGAGCCAGGAGAAGGGCAGAGATGGGTTTTATCTAAGTCTTCTGAGAATGATCAAGTGGATGTTACCTTGGAATGTGAGATAGCAGGTGATCCTTGGTACTTAGTGATTTGTTGAAGTCCATCAGAGTGGGAAATTTCTGAAAGCGCAGAGATCAGATCAAGTTGAATGCGGCCATGGAAACAGAAAATGAATCAACCTAGTGCTGGTCGTACATACATCACTAACCTTTCAGTCGAGTGTGTTTTCTGAATATTTGTTATAATATATTGTATTGTGTCTCAGAGTCTCAAAAAAAAGGAAAGGAAAAGAAAGTCAAAGGAGAAAGGAAAGAAGAAGGAATAATGGATTTTAGTAGTGAGTAGGCAGGGTAGTGGATGATTTCAAGGGATTGAAAGGTGAATTCAAAGAAAATCTGTCATATTCAAGGATCCAAAGTATTCTGAAAGAAGAGTAATAAGACACCAGAATTAGCAAAGATAATGAAGTAAAGGGTAGTAGTTTGTTTAAACATGATTTCCTTAGGGAGATAGGATTTTGGAAATCAATGGGAGATAATATGAAAAATATGTATATGTGTGTTCTCATTGAAGTAATACAGAGGACAGTGCCATGTTGAATGCTGGTCCAAAAGTAACCAGAGTCCTCAGATAACACTAAGAAGTTACAAAGATAAGGACAAGCTATCAGATATATCAACACCACTTCTATAATAAAGGCCTCAGAGGAAGCAATGAAAATAAATAAGGAGAGGCAATTTTTGGAAAAAAATATTTTCCAGATTTAAACAATATAAAAATCTCAGGTAAAAGGGTAAATTGAAGAACGGAATAAATACTGAAAACCCCATATCATAATAACCTCTTAGGAAATTTAAAAGACATTACAACCGAAAATCCTGTAAACTTGCAGACAGAAAAAGTGTAACTTTAAAACAAAGGAAACTCACATTGGATTTCTCCATGGCCACACTGAGTAGTGTTGAGGGAGAAGCATTCTTTTTGATGTCAGGTTAAGCCATTATTAAAGGATTGGGCATCCATGGTGGGCAGCAGTGTCACTACTGGATTCAGCAGGGCGGAAGTGCTTGGAAATCTGCATTGGAATTCAGGTTGGAAGCCATGAGGGAGCTGGTGTGCAGAGCAGTAGTCAGCTCCCACTGAGAGAAGGAGAGTAGATCCCGAGGCCTTGAGCTTGGGACTTGGAAAGAGTGAGCAACTCAAAATGTTATGAAGCAATTACTATTCATCTCTGAGGATTGTTTTTCTCTTCCAGACGTTTTTTAGACAACATGGATTCAAAGTTATTTTCGTTTTGGAATAGTTTTAGGCTCAGGAAAAAGTTGCAAAATCCTACCAAGAGCTCCCTTCCATAGTGTTTTCCCATTTATCCACGTTAATGGTATAGAGCTATATGACAATGATATGGAAACAGGAAATTGAAGGCAATGACTGTGAGAGGCAAACATTAATTAGCCTGACATTACACTGTTTCATCACGCTTTGCATGCATTTTATCAAAAATATCACAGCTTCCCTCATCAATATGTACAAATGAAAAGCGTTTTAATGTTTAGGGAGATGGAAATGCTAACAACTCTGATTTGATGATTGTACACTGCATACATTTTAATTGTGATATTGTGACCCATAACCATCTGTAAAAACATGTAAAAATGTATAGCACTACAAAGTAATAAAACCACTTCACGAAAAATCAAGGGACTCTCCGAGTGACATTTCTCCAGTTGGCAAGCCCTCAGGACCCACCAGCTGCTCTGGACACCTCCTGTCTGAGACCCCCTTCACACTCCGTTATCTCTTTGAATGTCAGCCAGTTATTTCTCAGGTGCTCCGTGGTGTCAGTTTTACACATCTTCACAGCGACATCGAGTTTCTGCGTTTGGGGCAGAAATCCTGCAGTGGCGTTGTCCTCTGCTCGGTGACCTCAGGGACACACAGTGTTGCTATGTCATTGTTGCTGGTGGACATGTTGATCCCTGAATTAAGACATTGCCTTTGCTTTATTGAGGAGAAAGATTCTCCCCTTCAGTGTGAGCTTAACATTTTTTTTAACTCCCTCAAATCTGTCTCCGATTTGGTCTAGCGAGCCCCTTAGCTGTGGCTTCTGTGCCTTTCCTACCTGTTTCTATTGGTCTTCTGAATGCTTCCTGACTTTCTAGCACCATAAGCTGTTTGAGGGTTATCTTGAGGTTTTCTGCCCCATTTCTGCAGGGAGTCCCTGTGTCCTGGGTCTAGCAGTCAGAAGTGCTCATGCAACGGCTGGACCGTGGCCTTCTTGCCCATTCAATGCTAGGAATGCATGGATTGAGACACTCCTAGGAAGAGTGATTTTTTTGGTCTATCTATATAGATACCAAGAGCTGTAAATTCTGATTCTATTCTTAAATATCACATCCAGTCCAGGCTTTCTCCTTTTCCTACCGAAGAATCCTTTCTTCAAGAGGTAAAGAACTTATTTCTCATTACAGAGATAGAATCATTGCATTTTCTCAGTTCCAACCTGGAGATAAAGAAGCTTCAAGTTTGCTAACTCATACTTGGCTGAAAAACAAGTCTACTAACTAGGTTACAATTTTTGCTTAAAATTCTAATGTAGTTTTATATGCTGCTGTAGTCATAATACTATTTTCCAAAGCTAATTAGACTTGTTCTTACCCGCATTCCTTTTAGTGTAATTAACTCATTCATGTTAGATCCATTTGTTAATATTTGCACTTTATTTCAGATCTTACTTTCATTATGGCTAATATTACTTTATTTTTGAGCATGTAAAATGTTAACATGGTTCCAACAAGTCACAAATATTCAAAGAAGGAATGAAGAAGGTTTTACTTACAATTTTTCAACTTCACAACAGTGAAAAGGCATACCCATAAAACATCTTCAGGGTTTTTACTTTTGGTATGCCATTTAATAAATTACATGTGATATTCAATGTTATTACAAAAGTAAGCTTTGTATTAGATGACTTTGTCCAACTGTAGGTTAATGTAAGTGTTCAAAGAATGGTTAGTCTAGGCTGAGCAGAACTATGTTTGGGAGACTGGTGTATTAAATTCATTTTTGACTTAAGATATTTTTCAGTGTAGGTTGTGTGTACCAGGACATAACTCATGGTAGGTTGAGGAGTAACTGTACTCAGACACATATCAATCTTCTTGCATCCTCTACCATATATCCACTTCCACTCATTCCCCTCTCCCCTAATTCCATAGGTAGCTAATCTCTGCTTTTTTCTTTTCTTTCTTCTGTTTTCCTTTTTTGGAATGGTTGAGCAGATACATCTGTGTTTTTACTTAGCTCCTGCTTGTTTCGTTGCAAAAAATCTGCATAAAGAAGGGAAGGGAGGGGAGGGAAAAGAAGGGGAAGGGAGGGGATTCACTTTCCAAGTTATGCATAGAGACCGCTTATGATTGCCTCTATTTTTTTTTTTTTTTTGGCTTCAGTGGAATTACATTTCTCTTCTGTAGATTATGTTTTCGGAAGTTAATTTTTCACTTTGAGGAAGACCTTCAGTGGTGTCTAGTGATACGGAGAGGTCCTTTGAGTATGATAGAATCTCTGTTCAGAAGACCATAGAAAACAAGTACAATTGGCGACGGTCAAGGATGACTTCTTCTAGTCGTTTGAATGTCACTCTATTCTAATGAAACATAGGAACCCCGTGACAAGACTCACCATGAATGGCAATATAAAGTGGGCTCAGTTTGTATAAGCCCCAGGAGAATTAGTGATTATTGGTGACATCTGTACTAGTTGTTCCACTGGCAGTATTATTCAGCCATGGCCAAAGTTGCTACCAATAGCCAAGACTCAAAAACAAGCTACAGAAGAAAAAAAGTAATTTGGAAGGAGGGATATGAAGTCAGAGTTCCTTGCATAGCATTTTATCTTAGAGAAGAAAACTCTTGCCTATATTTAATAACTTGGTGGGAGGAAAGAGAGTCAACATGGAACAAAATATGTATTTTCATTTCATATTTGTTTTTCAGTGGGTTGAGACTTCTGGGACTTCAAACTTTACTGGCAGTAACTCAGCTCAGCATTATAACAAGCATCACCTTGGAGCAGAATTGCAAAATACTTGTTTGTATTCTTTTTGTGCACTGAGTAGGCTGGAATCATTCTCATCATTCTCTTCAAACATCATTTACAACTCAGGGTAATGAGCACACGGAGTCAGTAAGGCTTTTAAACGCTAATGAGAAATAGAAAACTTCAGGGGGTTATTTCTCAATATGCTTTGTGTCTACAGCTAGGTCTGTGATTTAAAAAGGGCACTTCTGACCTTAGCTGAGATATCATTTTCAGGACAATGAACTGAGAACAAAGACGTTCATCTTGTCTGGAATTTAATTAAGAAGGAGAAGGCGTAAGAGCAAGGAAAAGAAGGCAGTGGAAGCATCTCAAAGAGTGGAGGACATAGGAAGCAGAAAGATGGTTCTTCTTGGACCTTCTGCAGAACAGGGAAATGATCTAGTCCAGATACAGAAATACTACATTACCAGCCCAGGAAATACCAGTGTAGTCAGTGGAAAACTTTTAGGGGAAAGGGGCACAGCAATGCAACGTAGAAATCCCCTTTCCTTGATGATCCTTTTCTGACTCTTACAGCCAAGAAGGAGGAGGGGAAGCTTTCCCGAGATGAATAACTGTGAATCTAGAATTAAAATTATTACTCAGAGCATGGTCAAAGACAGAGGGAAACCCTTCTCCCTTCATTAAAGGAATAGAAGTAGCACAAAATACCCAAAGGAACAATCGTTTAAAAACGTGTTGCTCATCTTGCCTCCACAGTGTGTTGTCTTTGGCCTTGAGAATTTAAGGAAACTTCTAAGAGTTGGTCTCATCCATTCCTTGTCTCCAACAAAGGAAAGACATGGGGAGAAAGGACACTTTCACTTCCCCAAATTTAAATTTTAAATGTATTTTCATCAGAGGTACTGAAATTTTGAATGCTTTAAATCATGTGAAAGAACAGAGATAATTGTGAATGTTGAACACATTTTATCTAGTTATGCTTTTTTAGGAATGTATAAGTATAATAAGCTTGGTGCCTTTACTGTGCTCCATTTCATAGCCCTAAGATACATTAATTCTCATAGTGTAGTGACATGCTGGCCTTATACCTCAATTTTTACCCATTATTTCAGGCACTTACATTATAGTTGAAAGGAAAGGAATCAGAGAATGGGATTAAAAGCACACTGAAAATTCTCTAATTGTGACAAACAGTATTTTCTGTATGTTTATGATCAATGAATTAATCATTTCATCATCTCAGACCAATTGTAAAAGATTTTTTATTGTATATATTGATCTATGTGGAGTGTACTCTTGTGGAATAATTCTAATATATGTTCACTAATAGGATAAAACTGATGGGTGAGTGTGAAAGTAGTAACATCCCACCTGTGTTTCTTAATACCATCATTTCGCCCTTCCCTCTCTCTCTATTTCAAAGAAAAAAGCTAATCTATTTGAAAGGTGGAGCTAGGAATAGACAAAGTGAGAGAACTTGCATTTACTGGTTTACTACCCACTTGCCACAACAGCTGGGGATGGGCCAGGCCAAAGCCAGGAGCTTCTGCTGATGTCGTGGGTGAGACAGGTCAGGATCATAAATGAAAGACGGGTCTCTGCTCTGAAGGTGGCCACTGCCTTTTGTCAAATACCAAATTCCCATGATCAGATTTTCGCCTCCGTTTGCAGAAGGAACCAATGACTGGATTGTAGTGTAGAAGGCAGGGCCATTTGCAGAGCAGCATGTCTTCCTGTGGCAATGCTTGTGTGGCACTCACTATAGCCTTTATGGCATCAAGATGTGTAAGTCCACCTGTTCTGGCAGCACAGAGCTATGTAATGAATACAGGAAATGTGACTGGTGAGTTCAGAGTCCAAGATTTTGTTCTTTCCCTTCATTGTCCTTTTCCCTACCAAATGCATCTACATATAATTTGAATGATTATAACTTTACTGAGCCCATGTGTTTCCAGTTGATTTCACATGCTCCAGAGATAACCATCACAAACAGACAATGAAGTGTATACTATGCTCTCCTGCACTCTGTGTGTTCCCTAGCCTTGTTGAAATCATTTAGCTTCCAGGTGCAGAGGATTTCAAAACTGGGGGACTCAAAATGACAAGGGAATCAACTGATTCAATGGGTTGATCAACTGGAGTGATGCTGACCTGGTTCATTATGTAGTTCACTTCAGTACATTATGTTTGTAAACTCCAAATAAATAATGTTGGAGTTCTCCACTACATGAATTCCCAAAGACATCAACTCTGCTTGTTAATTTTGTTAAAAGAGGTGAGTTTTATAAGACTGTAGACAGTGTCAGGAGGAATGAATTACTGAATTCTTCCAGATTCTCAAAACGAACAGGAGCTCCAGGCTGCTTCTCACATCTCTCTCCCTATACCTTCAAAAGCCTAGAATTTGGTTTTCCTAAATCACTGATATGTAGGCTACATATCAGTATGTCTTTACTGTGATGTTTGTATACTTCAGACATCTCCGATTTATTAGGAATTCCTCTCCCCATATCATGTGAAAGTTGTTATTTACAGAACTAAAATATTTTGAGAAGTAATCAGATAGGTGTACTTTGTGTGTGCTGTGTCTGCAGTGTGTTGAGAGAAAGCACCTCAATGTGATAAGTGAGAGAAGTGAGGAGAGGTGAGTGAGGCTACATTTGGGTTTTTGTTTCGTTTTTGTTGTTTTCACAAGTTAAGTTTTGTGTGAAGGACAATTATTTCCCTGTTTTATGATCACACATTTATTCCTCAAAGTATTTACAATAGCTTGTGGAAAGTGTCTTCCTAAACCTTGAGAAACACTGCTTTCATTTATCTTGCCCATTTTAGCTGATGCCCTGCTGGACATGAGCTGCTGTGTTTAATCTGTGAAGACTGTATTGCTTTAGCACATATGTTCATTTTTAAAGCTTGCTTTATACCTTGTGCTTGTATGATATAGAATGCTATCTTGGACAAAATAAATCCAGGCATCTAGGACTCATTGTTGCTGTAGACTTAATTGCGTCAAAGAAAGCTTGAAATGTTCTTCAGCTTCTGTGAGTCAAGAATGAAGGGCTAGCTGGATGGTTGTGTCTGAGAGTCTCTCATGAGATCACAATCATGTCACCATGACTGTCTGCTTCTGATGTGACTTAGTCGAATGGCTGCCAAGGGGAGGTAGCAGTTCCCTATCACGTGGACCTCGCCATAGAGCTGCCTGGTGGCTGCCACTTTGGCTTCCTCCAGAGCAAGTGACCAAGTGACCATGGCTCTGGGCAGAACCCAGCTGCATTGTATGAACAGTTTGGGAGGCCACTGTACCAGAGGCCACTGTACCAGAGTATGCATTTTGGAGTCTGGAATGGCGGTATATTTTTCTAGATATGCATGTGTGTGTGTTGATATTTAAAATATATATATACATATTTAAAAACAAAGATGTAGTTTTAAAAATAATGTCTCTATCATTATAGAGGATTTATTTCCTAGGAATCCCACATATAAACTATTTATGTTCAAACACATGTATATGTGTAAATATATTTTAAAATTTACCCATGTATATTTTTAAAATTTGCAGGTATATGTGGACACACACACACAGCAGTTTACAAATAATCTCTTCCTGATGTCCTGTCACTAAGGCAGTCAACCTTTTATTTGTTAAATTTTCTATACCATGATTATAGAAAGTAGGCATCTACCTTTGTTGAAAGTATTTTAATGGTTTAGAGTTGAGACTGAAGATTAATTCAAAGGACTGTAGAGTTTCAACCTGAGGGATAATTTATCAGTTTAATTAATTCTTTCAACCTAGACCTTCACTACAGTAAATAAATGCTAGTGAACTCAGCAATTAATTCACATTACAGAGACGACTCATTGACTTGTAAAGAGTTGCTTAGGAGCCAGGAGACTTGCACTCCATGAAATACTTGCCTTCTGTTCCATACTATGGCTGCTCTTAGGAAACACTTGGGGACTTTGTGGAAGTATAAACTGGAGCTGATAGACCTGCGAGGACTGGAGATGCTGTGTTTCTGGACAAGATCCAAGGCACTTCTGGATGTTGTACCGTTCCTGGACCATGGGTTAAACAGTGACTATCTGTGTCTTGGAGATTTCTTTGAACGAATTCTTATTATAACAATGTTTCCTTATTATGCAGAATTTACAAGACCCAATGTTTTCCTACTAGATTTGGCTAAACAGCAACAGTAAGTTCTGTTGTAAATAGCCTGAGGAAATTTATTTCGTTAGAAAATAATTAATTAATAAATAATTCCATTGTTAATATTCCTTAGAAAATTTTATCCATTGTTGCTTCTTAATTTTTTCCAAATGGAATATCTGTTCCAGGTTATTTCCTACCTCTTCTGTTTTTAAGAAAGAACAAAGGCAAAATAAAAGGCAATTTTGTAATGGCAGATGTTAGATTTTTAATAAATTATTTTTAGAAGTCTTAAGCAATTGTTTCAAATGCTGACGCATACTTTTATTTAACTCAACTTTTTTCTTTTCAGGCTAATATATCCTAGACCATAGCAAGTTGGAATACTTTTTCTCTTTACTCCATTCTCAGCCATAAACTCCTATGTCCTTTCTAACTCTTCTTATAATGCCATGGGTTCAACTGTTGTCAAGGGCACTTAGATGTTTCCTAAACGTGTGAGGAGATCCTTATTTTATGGATATATTCTGATCCTTTCCATCTCCAAGTTGACCCTTGTGGGCATAATTTGATTTGTGACTGTTAACAGCTGAATACATTCTTAAAAAAAAATTCAACATTTTGTCCCAGAGTTGGGATAGCTGGATCATCTTCACTTTTTTTTGCAGAATAATCTCCATGTTGTTTTCCACAAGGTTTGTACTGATTTGCATTCCCATCAATAGCTTTTTTTTTTTTCTTTTCTTTTCCAATGACCTTTTGGTAAAGCCTGACCAGCATGTGATACCTTGTGACTTTTTTGATCAAGTTACTCTATCTGGAGTGAAAGCAGAACCTCATCTTGATTTTTGATTTGCGCTTCTCTGAAGGCTAATGATCCTGAGCGTTTTTTTCATATGGCCCTCAGCGATTTGTATTTCTGCTTTCTAGCGATATCTTTCCAGATTCTTTTTTCGTTTCTTGACTTTTGTAACATTTCTTCCGCTCCTGATATATCCTAGATGCTCATCTTTATCAGATGCCCCGTTTTCAGATATTTTCTTGAGTTCTGTGAGTTGGCTTCTGATGCTGTTGGTTATTTGCCTTTCTTGTAGAAGCTTCTCAGGTTGCCATCCCATTTGTTTGTATTGGTATTTAGTACCTGTACTTTTGAGGTCTTATCTGAAAAAAAATCTTTGCTGATGCCACTGTCTTGGAATGTTCTTCTGTGTTTGCTTCCGGTAGGTTAATGGTTCTGGCCTGCTACCCACATTTGGATCTATTTTGAGTTAATTTTTTATACAGAGTATGTGACAGAGATATTGGTTCAGTTCTTTGCAGTTTTTCCAGAGATGTCTTTTGAAGAAACATCTTTTTTGTCTTTTTCCAGGAGGTGTTTCTCATCTCTAGCTCTAGAGTCATGAGTTTATTTCTGGGATTTTTATTTTGTTCCATTAGTCTGTTAGGTATTTTATACAAGTTTTCAGCTACAGTGGCAGCTCTGTGATATGTCTTCAAGTCTGGTATTTGTGATGACTTCAGCTTCATTTCTGTTGTTCAAGATCACTTTTGCTATTTGGAATCTTTTTTGTTTTTATTAATTCTATATATAATTCTATTCTTCATTGCCCTTGTTTGTTGCTCAATTCATATTTCCTATGCCTTTATGACTCAGCTTGGGTAACTTATATGTTTCCAGAAATGCAAACATTTCTTCTAGGCTTTCAAATTTGTATATATTGCATGCAATATATTGTATATATTATATGTATATATTGCTTTATATACATATATATGTATATATAATTCCCAATGCTTCTTTGTATTTCTATAATGTCAATGTAATATCTTCTTTTTAAAGTCTGGTTTTATTTTATTGATTTATTTTTATTTTATTTTTATTTTTATTTATTTATGTATTTTATTTTTGTTGATTTATTTTATTGATACATGTTTTCTCTCTTTTTTTTTCTCCCTAGTTAATCTGGCTAATAGTTTATCAGTTTGTTAGTTTCTTCCAAGAACTTGCTCTTCATTTTACTAGTCTTTTTTACTCCTGAATTTCTATTTTGCTTATCCCTTCTCTGATTTTTAACATTTTCATTTTAAGATATTTCATTGCCTGTAAAGAGCCGTCACTTTTTCAAGTCCTAAGGAGTCCTAATTCTTGGTTATTGGCAAGAATTTATTGGAAATATTTGACTAACAGAATTTGAGGAAGAGAACCAGCTTGTTTTACATAAGACTGACTGATTGGTAACTCTCCCTTTAACTTCGTGTCATCTTTCAAAGCATTTAAGTTTCCCAATAGCAGAACTTCAGTAACTTGGATGCTGTTGTCAGTGCACCATAACGAACATGGGGTTATGAGGGAAGACTAACAGCTGTGCCAGATCTACCTCCATGGAGGAATATCCCCACATATACTCAGAAACTTGATGTTGGACTGAAAAATGAAATTTTGCATCTTGATAGAGCCTGTAATTACAGCCTAACCTTGTTACTCTCATGGTTTATGGGCCCTTCTTCCACACTGAGGGAAGAACTAATTTGTAACAGTGTTATGAGTGCGTTGCTTCATTCCCCTCTGCTTGCTGCCTGTCATGTGCCAGTACCCAACAACTCTGCACGAAACAAGGCTGAAGAACAGGAGCGGAGACAGAAATACAAGAGTTGCAATAAATAGTGGGGACCAGGAGTCTTAATGCATTCTCAGGCGAGCACGTGAGTGAGTCGCTCTTGGATACTGTTTTATTAGAGTCTTTCCAATACATCATTACAAAGATCTGAGAATCTTACATTAAAAAATAATAAAGATCACAGAACCATAATCACAGACTCTTATTGTTTATCCTAATGGTTTCAGGCATTTGGTTTGCAGGTGGTCAACCATTCCTTTACCCTCAGATTAGTACTCAACTACAAAAACAAAACAAAACAAAAAAAACAAAAAAAACCCAAAAAAACCTACCCAGCCAAAATGCAGGCCTTCCACCACCTCTCTCAGGCAGTCAACTAGCCAACTCAGAACGTGGGAGATCCCATGCATCTGATCAGGTTGCCAAGAGCAGCCCTATGAGGAAACAGTGGCTAACCTTGAGAAGGCAAGAAGCCTCACACCTGCTTCCCATTTACCATGACCTACTTATTTATAGACCTAAGCATGCTGAACTACAAGGAATTCCCGACAACCGCCCCTCTGGGCTCCAATTGCCTTGAACAGGAAAATGGGCAGTTCATATTCAGAAAGAAGGTGGCCGCAAGTCGCTCCCACCTCTTCTAACAATCCGTTACACCAAAGTGACGATTTTCATATCAGCATTTTTACACACAAATTGTGAGCTAGGCACCTGCTGGGGAGAAATTAGAATTGACCCTGTGCTTCATTGGAAATAGCTGTTTACAAGACAGGTGTCAGGAACAACCTGAGGAAAATGAAGACATCAATTATATGGTGATTTTTGAAATACAATCTGAATTGCTACCAGTGTCTGTGCAGCAGTGAAATGTGGGCATTTTGTCTGCTGTGTTGCCAAAAGCTGGTGAGACTGGAGCAAGAACATATGTAGTCCTTATTCCTCAGCCGTAAGTTCAAGGATCCCCCAAGCCATCACTGTTTCAGACGAGCTAGCCATAAATTTTGGAGTTTTCATTCTCACCCCAAGTTTAATAATTTGCTAGAGTGACTTGCAGACTTAATTTTATACTTTTAACAACAGTTTGATTATAGCAGAAAGATGTGAATTAGTGCTGGTCAAAGGAACACACAGGGGAAGTTTGGGAGATGCCCGCACATAAACCTTCCAAGTCTTCATGAAGTAGCATCTTCCTGCATATGTGTGCCTGACGAGATTTGGAGCGTCATCCAGGAAAGCTCACCAGAGATAATGGAGGCACAGTTGATTGAATCACTGGGCATGTGGTTCAACTCGATGTTTTCCAGCTGACATCTCATGGCTTAGGGACCCAGTCCTCGGGTAACATAGTTGGTCTTCCCGACAAGGCCAGCCTGTCATTCCAAGCCACCCAATCCTAATCACCTGTTGCCATGGCAATATAAACTATGGACGGACCTGCTATGAGTCATTTCCTTTGCACAAACTATGATATGGTCTTAGAGGGCTACCAATCTCTCAGAAAATTCTAAAGATTACAAACTACTTCAGGAGCCAGGAACAAAGGCCAGCCGAGATATGTATCACTTACGTTTATTTTAACATTGTGATTTATTACCTCCATTGAAGCCACAGCTCAATTATTATCAAGTGGAATAGTCAAGTTACTCTCTAGGACTCCTGCAGAGCAGTTTGTATTATCAAGCCACATCATTTAGTAATGGAGAAAATCTGCTATGATTACCCAAAACTCAGTGGAAATAACTGAACAAAGGTGAGGTTTGCTTTTCTACCAAATATATGAATGCAAAGTACTACACCACTCTGATGGAGTTTAGAAGAATGAGGACCCAATATGGTTTGTGGTTACCATTGCAAGAGGAATGATCTGGAACTCAGTAACAGCTGTGTTACTCAATGAAGACGTGTTAACAGAAGATGTTCTATTGCACAGTGCAAGTGCCTCTTGTTAAAAATCCTGCCACACTGTGGAAAGGTTTATCTGAACCACTGGGAGAATAGTACATATTTGGACCTCTTGATATTTTTTCCTTGCCTAGCAGCAGCTCCGTGATAATTTTTGTTGTTCTCTCAAAATGAATGTTTGATTTTTCCAGGTAGCAGTTTAAATTGAGACCTAAGTTCTCAAATGTGAGGGTCGCTGTGGTCTTCTTCAAAGTGTGCTCCTTGGGTTCTGAAGTCACACTGTCACCTAGTGGTTTCTCACACATAAAATCTTAGCAAAAGGCAGAATAGTTGATGCACTATTTAATTCAGCTAGAGAAAGTGCTATTTTATCTTTATGTGAAAGATGTCTTATGATTTGACGTATGTATATGGGTTTGCATACCATTATAAATAACTCATAAATCATTTTTATTGAAGTGCATGGTGTCCCTGGAGACACATGCACTGCATGACAAAAACAATGGAGAATGGTTTTGCTTAGAGCAGATTACTTGGTGAATTTACTGTATTTTACTACATTTTCTCAGATTATGCAGAATTATATAAAACCCCTTCTTCATTAGAATGCCAAAGTTTCCCATTCCACCTAAACAAAATACTCAACTAATCTGTACCTGACACCACTATTGCCTTTTCCTTCTCTATGTTCAGCTTTTCCCTGGGTGCTTCCTGCTGGAGGAATAAAAGCTCCCTTCTTGTCTTGCATACACCTGATTCTTGGTTTGGTCCCTGATTGTTACAGCTGTACTCTGTCATGGGCAGTTTTAAATACAGGTAGAAGGCATGTGTTTTCAGAGTTCAACCTGAGACCCAGGACAGGACCAAGGAAAGTTGTGATTTCAGTGGAAATTGATGTCGGTGTCTTCCGGTCCAGTTTCACCTTGTGCTTGGTGAGCTCAGTGTCCTTTCAGCCCAGCCTCCCATCCTGAACTCCTAAGGACAAGAAAGTGGACCTAACCTCTGCACCTCCGTAAGAGCAGTTAGTGACCCAGCTAAGCTGAAGGACTTGTGTGGATGAGAAGCTACTTGAGAGACTGTAGCAGAGGGAATGCTGGCTGGGTAGGTAGGGGAGTGCAGCCATCACCACCAGCAGAGTTCATCAAAACTTACTATGGTTGATTCAAGGTCATTAGTCTTTGTTTATAAAAATTTGCCGGTGTTTTAATGTTATCATCTAGTGGTCTTTCCCTCAGATCAAAATTCAGTTTGAATTTATAGGAAAAAGTAGTAAGTGGTATTAGACATCAAAAGAAATATGAGGAGTCCTTTTGAAAATCAGGAACATATAATTATCAGAAAACATGACCTTTGAAGAAATGTTGTAGCCCTAGGCTGAGTCTAATAGCAAACAAAAACTAGTATTTTCCTTCAATGAATCAAATGGGTTTTTTTTTCTCACTCTTGATAGTTTTCACCAAGTCCTCAGGAAAAGACCAAATCTGTTGAATTCTGTTCAGAAGAATGAATATTACACTCCATATTTCTTTAATATCAACTGGAATACTTTTTAAAAGGTTTACTTATTTATTTTTTAGAAGAGAGAGAGAGAGCAAGGGAGGGAGGGAGAGAGAAAGAGAGAGAGCGCTATCTTCCATCCACTGGTTGACTCTCCAAATATGCACAAAAGCCAGGGCTGTCCAGACCAAAACCAAGGATCCCACATTTCATCCCAGTCTCTACCTGGCTGGCAGGGGCCCAAGAACTTGGGCCATCTTCTGCTTTGTTTTTAGGTGTGTTAGTAGGAAGCTGCATTGGTAGCAAAGCAGCCAGGATTTGAACTGATGCTCTAATATGGTGGCTTAATCTATTGCATTAAGAACTGGCCCTTCAACTAGGAAGCATTATTTTCCTGTAAGGTTGAAATTAGAATTCACAGTGTATACATTGGGGTGTTGTGAATCGGAGGCTCCACCGTGCTCTGGTACGTGAGGAACTTACCTGCTCTGTCTCAGTCCCCACTTTCCAATCTTACCCTGAAATCCTTCCCAGCCTACAGGAATCACTTTCCTACATTCAGATAGACTTTTTTTGTTATTAACGCTCCAATCCTAAAATAACAAGTGACGGGAACAGTTTTTTTATTTGTAATTGATCAATATTTATATACGTTTATTACAACATCAATCTATATCCCACAAATATGTACAATTAGTGCTAATCAGAAACATTTTCTATGTTTAAGGAAATAGAAATGATAATTAACCTCCCATGACCCTCATTTATTGAATGCATGTTATCACATGGTATACCATAATATGCATGATTAAAATGATAAATAGTAATAAGAACAATAAGAACTCAGGAATATCTGCAAAGGTCTTTGTTATGCAACACTTGGCATTTTAAAGTAGCTCACATAACTTCTGGACTTACTGGGAGAATCAGAAAATATTTTATTACGGCCAATTCCAAGTCAGCTTTAAAAATAGAACACCCATGTATTTATCTGTAACTTGCTGTAATATTCCTGAGAATGAGTTGGTGTATAGGCTTATTGCTTAAGGATTTTATGTATTAAGATACATCTGCGAGCTAATTGGAAGGGACTCTTTTAGTGTAACTTAACAACTAGGAAAAATATAGCTAGCTGACCCAGAGCACACAAGAGCACTTATAAACTCTATTTGCTAGCAGTGTTTGTATTTGTATACTTTGTAGTCCCCTGGAAAAATTCATAGTTGTAATGGAGTGATAAATAGAACATAAATTTGCTTAGAAACCTCTGATTTCAGCTCCACATTTTATGTCACAAATCACAAGCACATCAAAGACAGAGTGAGTCTTGAGGTTAAGATGCAGAGGAAAAGAGAAACAATTTGAGGTTCAGAAGACATTTCTGGAAAAGCTATTCATTAAGGAATACAATTTAACTAAATGTAAATTGTGTCAACACTAAAGGAAATATCACTATTGGTGGAAAAACTGCATATTTGAATGAAAAAGTAAATGGTATTTCTTGTTAATATTTTGATATGCATTTCATAGCATATACACACATACTCACTGATAAATCCACATAAATGTGAGAACTTGACATTAGTGTCTTAAGATGAAGCCTCCCTATGGATGTCGAGAGGAAGTATAAACTGCACATCCCACACAGGAGTATTCCACTTATTTATGCGTGGTGAGTTTTTGAAGAGAATATTAGTGATACGGATGCCTGGCAGACATTCCAGGAGAGCAGTAAAGCAGAGGACACCTTATGCACATGCAAGGTTGGACACAAGCCTGGAATCATGCAAAGACCTGACCCCAGAGTCTGATATTCTGTTGTCCCTTGGAATGTTGCCAAGTGCTTTTCTTCCCACAGTAGAGTTACTTATTTACCCTCTGCTTGGAACTGTTGTGAGCTACTCTGGCCTTATGGAAACTCAGCTAATCTGTGCTGCACACACCTGCTTTCCCACCACTTGCACTATGTTGTTGTAAAAGTATAAAAACTCCCCTTTCTTTGTTTCGGTGCGTCATCCTGTGAGATGATGGGTGCCCTACTATAATAATAAAAATTCAGTTATTCATGATCTCTCATGCTCTTTGATTATTCATCTCTAACAATTAGTCTTTTTTCTGAGTTATCAAAAAAATTAAGTGATGAATAACATTACCCCAGAGGAATATTAATTTTTAAATTCTTTTTTATTATTATTATTTTATGATGCCATTCTATAGGATCTGGGATTTCTCCCCCACACACCAGTCCCTAAACATCCTTTCTCCACTGATTTCCCCTACATTATTGCAATAGTTTAGTCCTTTCTTTATAAGCAACTGTAAGTCTGTCATTCTGCTATTTCAGTGTATCCTGACTTTGTAGGCATGGACAATGGTAGAGCCCAGCAAACTATTGTCACAATATGTTGAACAGCTTCATTGGGAGTCCATCTTTGATCTGGAAGTAGAGATGTATACTGCATTGTATCCTCACATCTGGATACGATAGTCTATATTACACAGTTCCTACACATCCCCCTTAAATGAAAAGCCACAGAACAAAATCAACAACAGGAAGAAAAATAGAAAATTTATGATACCATGAAGTTAGTAACTTGCTACTGAATGACTAACGTGTCACTGAAGAAATGAAAGAGAAAATAAGAAACCTTCTTGAAGAAAATGATGCTACTGTATGACCTGTCACTGAAGAAATTAATGACAAAAAACTTTTTAAAGAAATGAAAATAAAAATAAAAATATGGAAATCCATGAGATGTAGCAAAAATAGTATTGAGAGGGACATTCATAACATCAGACCTGCCCTACAAGTGCTACTTCAGGATGTTTTCTTGACAGAGAAAAGGAATAGCATCTACCTAAAACAAAAGTGAATGTGGAAAACATTCTAATAAAACAACAAAAGAAGACTAAATCAAACAATGAACAACCCATCGCTAAAATGCCAGGACCAAATTACTACCTATTGATGTTAACACTAAATGTAAATAGCTTAAAATCATCAATCAGGCATTATAGATTAGCTGACTGGATCAAAAACCAAACCCAACTATCTGTTGCCTATAGGAGACTCATCAGCAAAGATATGCAGAAACTGAAAGTGAAACGATGGAAAAAGATATTCCAGGCTAATGAAAGGAAAAACTTTTCAATTCTAATTTAATAAAATATCTAGGGAGTTATTGTGATAAGGATGAATTTCATGCCTCAAAAACAATTGCAAGTGTTAAACATTATTACCCTTGGGGATCCTGACAGGCACATGTTCACATGCCATCCCCTTAATCCTGTCTGAAGAGAAGTATCAGATAGTGAGTATGAAGCTCCTTGCACATTTGATGAAGATGGCCTTGCCTTACTCCACCAGGAACTGTAAGCCATGGATAGAGGGTAGGTAGAAGGCATGAGGACCAGCCCAGGATTTCTAGTAGGCAGCAGAGACAATTCTCCTGTGAGAGACAGGAGTATGTGCTATAGGAGGTAGTTGGGGAAACTCATAAGCGAAGTAAGTGCAGACAGTACTTACTGATGAGTGAAGGGTAATACAATACTTTGTGTGTGTATTGCTTATTAATTTTTTAAGAGGCAGAAAGACCTCCCATCTATACTGGTTCGTTATCCAGATGCCTGAAATGGCCAAGACTAGGACAGGACAAAGCTGAGGGGTGCAGAAGTCAGTATACATCTCTGCTCTATGTACCAGGAGCCCAGTTAACACCCTGAGTGCTGCCTCCAGGACCTGCAGATGCTGAAGTCAGAGGCAGAGCTAGTGCAGAAACCCAACGTAGGATGGGAATCTCCTAGCCACTCGGCTAAACACTTGCTCCTTTCTCTGATCACTCAGAACCCAGTCAGAAACGATTCTAGTTATTTTAACAGAGAATTCAGTGCACTTCATTTTGAGCCAAGTTAAAAATGGAAAGACTTGTAAAAAAAAAAAACAGCAAAATATCATGAAAGGAACAATTGTAGGAAGCAACCCCTATGTTTGGGGCCAGGGAAAGACAGACACAAGGATTACAAAAGCTGGGGTGTCTGTTGGAGCAGCCCAGCTCAGAAATCTAAACGTGCTTGGCTATTGCTGGAACTCCAAAAGTGGACATGAGGCAGTCTTCGATGAGATGGAAAAATGGAAGCCTAGCCACTGTGGGGAAGAACAAGTGTGGCCAGAGTGGTGCAGGAGAGCAAGGCAACAGGAAATGGGCAGGGAGAAGCCCTTCCTTTCTGCTCCAGCATCCCAGGCGTCCTCTAATGCCCTTCTCCCAGAGGATCAGCAAATGGAAGAGCAGCTTGCAAATCATATCCCCACAATCGCCAAGCTGAGAAGAGTAAACCTGGGAGTGAGGGACGCCACCTGTATAACACTCATCAAAAGGCTTCTCTTCCCGGCTTGGGTCTTTTATATTACAATACAAACCCATGCGCTCTAATTCATTTCTCCGAGAAGAGCAAAGACCTTCCTTAGTGCCATCGCTCTAATCCCCAGAAACAGTGGTGTAGGTGTGCTAATGTCTCACTCGGTTCTCCGAGTACAGCAAATACTACGTTAAATGAGTGAATGCATAAAAGTATATTTGGCATAAGATCGATTTCTGAAATCTCTTTAAACAATGAATTTTTCATCCACTTGGATCACTAGGCTAGAATATAAATATTTATAGTATAAAATATATTACCACAGCACTTCAGAAGCTGTAGAATTCATAAAGACACCACGACTTGCTTTTTTTCCTGAGCTGCAGAGGGGCATCAGGATAGAAATTAAAATTTTGATCTCCTCTTGAATCAACATTTCTGCAGGATGCTCCTTGGATTCTCACTGTGGCTACCTCACACAGGTGTGCTGATCATCCTTCATATGAAAGAAACCAGAAAGGACTTTTTCTGCTCTTCCTCCAGGTTAGCCTTTGCAGCTCACCCTCAGTCCCCTGTGGGTGCTGTGGTGCACCCGGGTGGAAGGTGCTCAGCAATATACAGAAAACCAGAGGCCAGAGTTGTGGTACTGTGGGTTGGATCACCGCCTGCAACTCCAGCATCCCATTTAATCCAAACTATTCTATTTTCTGCTCTTTTTTTCCTTGATTTTATTTTTGATGATGCTTATATAGTTAATTAGGGTGGGAAGGGCCAAGAGTTAGAGGAAAGTGGGTGTCACCATTGTTTCCATATTTTCTTTTTTCATCTTCTTGTACCTGGGAAAAGAGTGGAGAGATAAGGGAGGGAGCGGCATCCAGCCTCCCAACTGCCTCAGCACCCAGGAATGTGGAGCAGCCACCCAGTGTCATCCCAGGGTCCCCGAGGTGGGGCATGTTCCAAGGTGGTGCTCAAGTGGTGTCGATAGTTTAACAGTTCTGAATTGCTGTCGATCTTGCTGATCCAAGCATGACAGAATCCCTCCAGGGTACACTGGTTAACCACCCACCTTAGAGTCTCCATTTGCCCAGATATTTCCTGTCAATACTTGGCTAGGGTAGTTGATCAATTTGTTCTGCCCTCCTTCTTCTGTAATGGTACCAGGTGTCCTCGGCAGACTCCAATGGACATGTGCATCTGGATAGGCTGTCCACTGCTACGTCTGAGCCACTGAGGAGGGCCCAGCTCTGACACATGCACTCCATGGACAGATCGTGGAGTCTGCAATTCTGCCCATGGTTGGAGTTCTGAGTCCAGTGGTTCCCAAGTGTTCTTTCATCCAAGCTAATAGCTGATGCATCTGGGTAACAGAAAATGGCGCTAGTGCTTGGGTCGCTGTCTCCCACTGGAAGATCCAAGTGGAGTTATAGGCTTCTGACTTCTCTGTGACCAGCTGGGGAGTAAACTGGCAGATGGAAGATCTCTGTCCCTCTCAGACTCTCCCTGACTTTTTGTAACTCTACTTTCCAAATAAGAAAGTAAGTAAATCTACAAAAATAGGTAATAAGTTAGAGATAGTCCTCTTTGTAAAAGGAATATGCATATTAACAAGGTTCACTCACTTTTATAGTTACCCATCTAGTTTCTCATTATGGTGTTCCGTGTGTGCTTTACTGAATTTTTTTTCAAAATAAGTAACAGTTTTTTGAATGTGAAATGAGGAGAACTGACTCATTGAAACAAGTCTTTCAAATACCCTTTGTTTTTCTCAACTAAGACACTTGAAAGGATGATGTAAAACTTGTTTTCACATGGCAATTTTCCAAGTCTTTCTCAAATGTATTCAAGGACACTATTTTGTGAAAGTTTTAGGAATTGGAATGTTTTCCTGGGAAACATTGCTAAATATCCAAAATGCAGTCCAAGTCTATAAAAACAATATATATATATATATATATATATATATATATATATATAAACATATTTTAGTGCACTATGTGGTCAGCGGAATGTTTAATCAAAATCATTTGTTTCATTTTACAAACCATATGCTGTAGCGCCTTAGCTGGCATGGATCAGGTTATTAAGAGATTACACAGGGATACACTTACCGTTTGTTTACAGCTGCCTTCTTGGGCCCCCAGAAGAGTGGGCAATTGTATACAGAAGAACAGTCCCAGTGGACTAGGTTTTTTTGCCGTGATAGAGGCAAATAGAAGGTCAGGCTGTCCGCAGGAAAATCCCTCAACAGTTTCTCGGTTCTCTACGTAAAGTAAATCGAATTCACACAAAGTCCATGCTCTTAAAATTTAAAACCCAAATGTGCAATTTCAAAACCTGAAACACATTTTGAATCAGTGCTGTCCTGGGCACGATAGGATTGGATAGCCTTACTAGCCTTCTCCTGTTAGATGCTGGCTGCACCCTCCAGCCACATGGTGACACCGGAAGTGTGAGCTCAGGTGGCAAGTCACCCTGAGAAGTCTTGCTTTCCTGCATCTTTTCTGTTTCTCTTCCCGGTGGGATCCATTATGGCAGCATCAGATGATCCTCCTTTACATCACATCTAAGACTTCTGCTCCTGGAAAATGCAAGACCTAGCTTAGAGTCTATGAGATAACTCTTCCTAGAAGTTATGACTGCACGGCCATTGTGTTGGTCCCACCTTACTAGCTTTTAGATGATGGTGCTGCCAGAAACTTTTCATATTGTATTATGAACATGTGAGATTTAAAGCTCTTTGAGTATATAAAATGTATCAGGTCAAAGAACTCTACAGATGTTCTTGCTGCATGAGATATCAAAACATATAGATATCAGCTTTCAGTGGAAAAAATAAATAATTGCAAGATAATGGAAATGAGGCCATCAAAACCCTGCTGCACTTTCAGGGCTATCTTCAAGTTAACTGGAGAGAGAGGCTTAGGACTACAGAATATACAAACTCAGTCCTTTATTAATGTTTCTAAGCTGTGATTCAGAAGGAGAAGGAGATAAGCTTTCATCCAAACCTTAAAAATTCAATCCAGGAGGAGCAATGAGGGAATTACTATTAAAAATATAATTAGTACAGTTTTAATGTCCACAAGTTCATTAATCCTCATATTAGATAACACTTGATAATCATAGCTGTTATCTAACCTTGAAAATGTAAGATCTTTTATGCTGTCAATGTGTAAGACAAAAGAAGCTTGAGTTCTAAAAAACATCTTTTGCTGTTAGAAAAGACCTGATATTTCTAGTGAGAGAGAAATAAAAGTAAATTTTATGTGACAGCAATAACCAAATAAATGCGTATGAATTATTACCTCCTTGGTTTAGGTCTGTCTTCTTAATCAAAGGTTTTTAAAGAAACGGCATAACTTTTAATGAGTAACCTGAGTTACAAATCAGTAAAGGAGTGGGTATTTAGGGATCCAGTCAATGGATGGAAGGTATCTGTTGTGTGTGTCTGCCTTTGAAATAAATAAAAATAAATAAAGCTTCAAAGAAAACACATAAATTGGGGAAAAGTGATTGACAAGATGTAGCTAGTATACATCCAAGTGTAAGACAAGATAGTGCACAGTGTATCATCAGAGTATTTTAATATTTGTTAGGTATTTATCCATGTGTACCTGTCATTGTTATCCAGACAGCAACAGTGAACTTCAATGTGTGGCAGTTGGTTTACCGGTTGCAGCAGGTGCATCTTGCTGCTAAAGGATGATAATGTGGGAGGTGGTGTAAAATGTAGGTTGGGGAGTATGAGATATCTTTGTATCTTCCACCCTAAATTTCTGTGAAATTCAAATTACCCCCAAAATTATTTAAATATATTTCTACGTACTAGTAAATGTTGGAACCCATTGTGCCAAAAGATTCTGATTAACTTAAAATTTTGAAATAGTTATTGGGAATTCTGTGACAAGGCATCCTGTGTAACCTTGTCCTATTTAGCATCTGTTGACACAAATGTATTGTGTTGTAAGTGCAGTAACTGCCTTGGGCTTGTTGTACAAAAACACCAATAGCCATGAAACCAATAGCCACGAATGGCCAACAAATGCAGTGGTATTAAAACTGGAACTTTATAGACTAGTAAAAGCTAATAATATGAAGCTGCACTGTAATCCAAAAACAAAACTTTCATCAGAGAAGAAAGTAATAAGTTGGGTTAGAGACAGCTTGTATGGGGAAAAATTACAAGATTAAATGACTACACATTTAGTACGACTCAACCATATGGTTTCTTTGGTTGAAACTAATGTGATCTGATATTAATTTTCGCTTTTATTAATATCCTAATATCCAGAATGATATTGGTGCTTGTATTTATTTAAAAATGGGTAGGTTTTACCGGAGTAAATTTTTGAAAGCTGACTGATGGTAAAGGGAACTTCACAATATATCATTGGAGTGATGGCTGGGAAAATCTGCTGTACCAGATTAAGTATACTCAGCTATTGTGAGCAAGAACAACTGAGTCTCTGCAAGGCACCCTTAAATTTAGCCGTGCTGGCTGCAAGTTATTCTCCATAATGACAGTACAATTTCCTGCTTAATAACCACAGACATATTCTTTCTAAGCAAAGGAAATTAGTGCCATTCCTCTACATTTAATCACCTTAAGAATGTTATCATTTTGTAGAAAAAAAACATTTAGAAATGAGAAAGAACGGTTTATAGTATCCACACTTCTTCTGTCTCTAAACCCATTCACAGGAATCTGTTAAAGACTTGCGCAGTAACTTGCTGTGAAGTGCTAGGCAGTGCCGCAAACACAATATGTGCACCTTCAGATAGCCTCAAATCTCAGAACTGCTAAGAAAGGAAAAATAGACAAATGAAGTCATAGATTTCAGTGGAGATGAAGCTGGAGTCTTTTCTTGCCCCTTTTACTTTCATTTTAATCTTATTCTGATATGATTTTAAAGAAAATACATAAGGTTCCTCTGTAACAGGTAATGTAGAAAAACAGTATTTTCTCAAAAAAATTTCACTGGTTAGTTACTAAGTGGTCTTATAAGAAAATTCATATTGCTATTTTAATACAGACACTGAGAAGAGCTGCATTCATTCATGAATGATTGTAGCCTAGACCTAGGCTTTGGTGCAGCAATGAAAACACCACTTAGGATCCTGGCAGCCCATGTCACAGTGCTCAACTCCTGAGCCCAGCGTGCTGCTGATATCCATCCTGAGAAGCAACAGGTCGTGGCTCAAGTTGTTGGTTCCCTGGCTTGAGTTCCTGGCTCCTGGCCCAACCCTGCCTGAGGAGAACGTTAGGGAAGGGAACAGGTACATGGGTGTGTTTCTCTTCCCTGCCCTGCCTCCCATCTGCTTCTCTCTCCCTATGCCTCAAATATAACCCAAACAAAAACTATTTCAGCATTAACGGTATCATTTTAGGTGCAGATCTCTCATCTTTTAGCCATTTTATAGAACTCCACACAATCGATCTCTTCGTTATCATCCATGTGTATATTTACAAGGAAGTACATCTTTCCTTAATTTTTTTTCTTGTAGTAGCAACATTTAATATGAAAATTTTCTCCAAAAATTTAAGTATAGGATACAGTATTGTTGGTGGGCTACTGTTGCATACATGCCATCTAGAACTCAGCTGATTAATATAAAGATTTGTGTTTACTGATTTATACTGATTTGTAACTTCTATTTTTACCTTCTTCCACCCCAGGACCAAATCACTGCCATTCCAGTCTTTGATTTTGTGAATTTAACTACTTTAAAAAGAAGTGAAATTCTACCATCCCCCAATTTTTCTCTCTACTAAGTATCTTTGTGTGCTTATTTTTACTTGCAAGGATTTATTTTGTCATATTTTTCTGCATTCTGGGACATTCATTTATAAGACTCAATTATAAATTCCACCAGGTACTCATCAATTTGTCTTCGTCTCCCTATAATCTTATTCCAAAGGTATCCATAATATGCTTGCTGATTAAGAATGTTGAGCTAGCTGATATCAAGAGGCGTGTTTCCACAGCCCTTCTAGATATCCACTTAGGTTTTCATTCGCAGAGGTACATCTGTCACCATGCAAAATGAACAAGGGTAAACAATAAATTCTCCAAATCTAAAAACTGTGGTTTCTTAGGTTTGGTAGATCAAAAAGTGTCTTCTGGAAGTTAATCACATGTTTAAAGAACACTCAACACCACCTTAACCCACATGTTGTGGATTGTACTTTATGGAGGATTTTAGGCTGTGACCGAGAAAGGGAAAAAATTCAAAAGTGTCCAGACCTTGTCTGTGTTGAGCAATTCTGTCTGCTATAGCTGTTGCCAAATGGCTTATACACGGAGCACTCACAAGAGATTTATTTTTCATCTGGAGCTTAGAGAAATATACAATAGCACAACAAATGACAAATGCTATAATTGTTTAGGGTTGTTATCATCTCTGTGTGACAGATCAAATCTGGAAGCCTAAAATAAACTAAGCAAGCATTCACTCTGCAAAAGAGTATGCACCAAGTAAATGCTTACTTTTGTCAGAGTTCACTGGGAAGTCAACTGTTCAAAGTGATTTCAGCATTGTCCCCTGAGCAGTCTGTGTGCTCAATGGAGCTGGCTGGCTTTCTGTTACTCTTTGCTATGCCACCCAGCATAAAACAAAGATCAGCCTCAGGGTTAAGGCGGGGTTTTGGCACAGTTGTGGAGAAAGCTATTCTATTTACTTCAATTAAAACTCTTCCTAAAGGATTGTTCTCTTCACTAGTTAGTAATCTCACATTGCAAAAGCCCTGCAATCTAGGCATGGGAGGGTCCTTCAGAAAGTTTATTGAAAGGGCCAGTGAATAGCACAATGAATAAGATGCCTCTTGTGACACCAATGTCTTCCATAGGAATACCTGAGTTAGAGTCAGCTCTCTTCAATCCTAGCTTCCTCCCAGTGCATGCCCAGGAAGGCAGCATACATGATTGACACAAGTAGTTTGGGCTGTACTACAGATGTAGAAAACCCAGCTTGAGTTCCAGTCTGTTAGCTTTAGCATAACCTGGCCCAGCCCTGGCTGCTGCAGGTGTATGCAGAGTGAACCAGTAGATGGAAAATTGATGTTTATGCCACTCTGTCTGTCTCTGTGTGTGTGTGTCTTTTTTTGACTCTGTTTCAAAAAAAAATTTTTTTTAGAGTCAAGGAAAATGAAATGAAAATGCATATTTTAGTGTAAAAATTTTGGAAAATTCATGCTTTTTCCCCCATAAAACATATTATCTCTGAACTTTCTAAAGACTCAGTTGCATGGATTTAAAATTTCTGCCCCAAACTGTGTCAAGCTAAACTACAGAACCACTTAGTGCAAGATCTGGGAGTGAAAGTAAGCCCATTGGGGAAATAGTGGGCATCTCTATGATGGGCTGCAACTCCCACTGATGAGTGTGGAAACCAGGACTAGGGTCAGGCGTGGCTAGACAGACAGTGGCACCCGTCGGCACCAGTGTGGACTGAATAGTGGGGCTGGTTGGCTTTAACTAGGCTTCACTGCCCATTGACATGCATGAGAATCGAATGAGATGTGGGACAGACTCTACCAGTCTGCTGTTCATGCTGGCAAGCACAGAAACCAGGGCAGGAGGCAGGTCTGGTGGGGGTTATTGTGGATTGCTCCAACTAGGCTACAGCTCACACTGGTTTACATGAGGGCCAAGTGTGCGATAGTCAGGACTGGGCTGGACCACAACACCATTGGTTTGCGTAGAAGACAGGCTGGAGACAGATTTGACACAGCAATGGCAAATGTCAGTTTGTGCATAGGCTGATTTGGTCAATGGACTGTGCTGGACCATGTATTGGCATGCACACTAAGAATCAGGTCCTGGGGGCCTGGCGCAATAGCGTAGTGGTTAAAGTCCTCGCCTTGCACATGCCAGGATCCCATATGGGTGCCAGTTCTAATCCTGGCAGCCCTGCTTTCCATCCAGCTCCCTGCTTGTGGCCTGGGAAAGCAGTCGAGGACAGCCCAAAGCCTTGGGACCCTGCACCCGCCTGGGGGACCCGGAAGAGCTCCTGGCTCCCAGGTTTGGATTGGCGAGTACCGGCCGTTGCGGTGAATCATTGGACGGAAGATCTTCCTCTCTGTCTCTCCTCCTCTCTCTATATCTGCCTTTCCAATAGAAATAAATATTTTAAAAAAATCAGGTCTGGGATAATCTCATATGAGGTTTCTTTGGGGATCCCCCCCACAACTGAATTGTTGGACTAGGAACTCCAACCATGAAGAGAATTGCAGACTCCATGGTCTAACCATGGAGTGCATGTGTCAGAGCTGGGCCTCATTAGTGGCTTAGACGTAGCAGTGGACAGCCTATCCAGATGCACATGGAGGATGTGGCAGTCCATTGGAGTCTGCCGAGGACACCTGGTACCATTACAGAAGAAGGAGGGCAGAACAAATTCATCAACTACCCTAGCCAAGCATTGGCAGTGATTATCTTGGCAAATAGAGTGGACTATGTTAGCCAGTGGATTCTGGAGAGATTTCATTGTGATTGGAGTGGTGAGCTCAACAGCAGTCCAGAAATGTTGAACTGTCAAAATCACTTGAGCTAAACCCTTGGAACATGCCCCACCTTGGGGACCCTGGGATGGTTGGGAGGCTGGGTGTGGCTTCCCCCCTTATGCCCTCCTTCCCCCAGATATAGGAAGGAAAAATAGAGAATGTGAAAACAAGGTTCTCACCCACTTTCCTCTAGCCCTTGACCCTTTGCACTCTAATCAACTATGTAAAAATTATCAAAAGTAAAATTAAAAAAATTTCTGCTCCCAAATAAACTGACCTTTGAACTCCATTTTTCCTCAAAATGTCCTTGCAGATCACCACTTTGTGGTTATAGTCTATGAGAAAGATCTCTCACCTCCACATGGCACGCGTGGTGAAGTAGGGAGGCAGATGTCTGTGTTGTCTAGCTCACAGGAGATCTGTGTTAGAAATATTTTAGCAGCCAGTGTGTGGCACAGCAGGTAAAGCCAGCAGTGACGACACCGACATCCCTTACCCGAGCATCGGTTCGCGCTCCAGCTGCTCTGTTTCTGGTCCAGTTCCAAGCTGATACATGTGGGAAAGCAGCAGAAGGGACAGCAGCTATTGCTCCTGGTTCCTAGCTTCAGCCCGGCCCAGCCTCAGCCAGCCTTGGATTGGTTTTCTTAGGTGTCTCTGCCAAGCTGCTTTTTAAGTAAATAAAATGAATCTTAGAAAATAAATAATAAATGTCCTTTCCTGACAGAGGCTGGTAATCCAGCAAATCATGATTGTGAATATTAATAAACACATTCTTTATAAACATGCTTGGCTTGGATAAAGTTGTATGGGGAGAGAAGAAGGACTATTCATTAGAATTTCTATTACGCATCAAAACTAGGTTTGAGTGTCACCAAGGGAACCATTGCATAGCGCAGTCCCACTTCCCTGGGTTTCTGAAGGGAGCAGCAGTCTTATTTTAAAATCAAATGACACTGAAGAATCCCAGGACCTCACCATGTAGCTGGAGGATGTGTGTATACTCCAATGAGAAATGCTGTTGGGGGAAAGAAGGCATGGCCGTGTCACTGTCAGATCTGTCTCCGTGGGCAGGTACAGCTGTTGCAAAACGCTAGCTGGCTGAAATCCTGGCTCTGCTTGTTTAGTTCTGTAATGTTGAGCCACAGTACTCATTGTGTGTTGCTTTCTCAGTTAAAATAATAGTAATAATAACAGGGCCCAGCGCGATAGCCAAGCAGCTAAGTGTTCTCATCTTGAAGGCGCCAGGATCCCCTATGGCCGTTGGAGGTGTTTAGCCTCCAGAGCTGAGCCAATCCGAAGCCAGGAGCCTGGGGCTTCTGGTTCTCCCACTCAGGTGCAATGTCCCAAGGCTTTGGGCCGTCCTCGACTGCCTTCCCAGGCCACAGGCAGGGAGCTGGATGGGAAGTGAGGCTGTTGGGATTTGAACAGGTGCCCTTAAGGATCCTGGTGCATTCAAGGTGAGGTTTTAGCCACTAGACTATCCCTCTGGGCCCTGGTCATTCATTTTGAATCTTAAGCAATCTGCTTAGTCTGTTGTGTTTCAGCCATCCTGTTTTGGAACTCACTCTTTCCTTCTTGGTTTTGCTGTAAATTTCCATTTGAGTGCTGTCTCATCTATGGAGTTTTTCCAGTACCTCCCAACTGTGAACTTTCTACCATTCCCCTCGGTCACCTGGTCACCTGTTAGATTATTATGCAACAATGATAGGTAGTATCCATCTGCATCTGTTAGGGAAGGCAGTGTAGTAAGAGCAGTTATGGCTGAGTTGGGTCAGAGTAGTGATGGAAGCATGAAGTGGGCTGAGGAGGGCCAAGGAGGGGATCCATTTCAGTGAATGACGTTAAGGAAAGCTTGGCAGAATGGGGAATACTGGAGTGAAGTGTTGAACAGCTTTGACAAGTGAAAGCCTTGGGTTCCATCCATGAGTTCCAGTAAAAACGATGCCTGGGGGCTGCAGCAGCACCCACCATCTGAGATAAGATCCACCGGTGGGCTGCTTTCTGTTGTCTACTTTCTCTCTGTCAGATGTGAACACCTTGAGAGAAAAGGCTGGGTCTCGCCCCTGCCGGAGCTCTAAGCCCTTGGCCCAGCACCTGTCACGGAGTGGATGCTCTTCGACCACAGGTGCTTCGAATAGAATTGATCCTAAAGATCTGCCCCCAGCTCTGCCATTCAAAATAAAGACACTTTCTGGTTATTTTTCTTCATTTTCACTCAAAACAGGATCCTTGGTGAAATTTTGTTGATGGAATTGAAGCATAGTGTTATTTCTTTCAGCGCCTCATTTATATTCTATTCAGTGTGCAAGTTTAGTTTATTATCTATCTTTTATTCAAAAGAGAAAAGCAAAATGCCTGCATATGCCAGTGGATCCCGAGAACAATTGAAGTGTTTGCTGAAGTGAGGGAGGCTCAGTGTTTTATTCTTTTCTCTCTGTTAAAGGAGTTCTCAGTTCCCCCAGGAGAGTCCTTTTGTGATTTTTATTTTTGAATTATCTTATTCAAACTAATTTTATGCTTAGCAATGAAATACGTGTGCTTGACTTTTAAATTATTTATATGGAATCCAAAGATGTAAAATTAAAATCAGCAGGAGTTCCTTCCACATGCTACAGGGTATTGCTGCATTCCTCAATGTCCAAGGGTAGCACGTTCAGCTCTCTTGGGCTTTTCCAGTGTGGACATCCAATTTTCCAAATAGCATCCTTATACCTTACACTTCTCCCTTTTTTTTAATGCACTTTTGATACTCATATGTTGGCTTGTATCTATCTCTGTGTCAAATTATATATATATATATATATATATATATATATATATATAATGTTTAGTTATATCCTGCATAGAATTGATTATTCTAATTACACCTTAATCTGATAATAAGGAAACCTGCCCTTAGGAGGTTGTCACTGTAAATGCTTCTGTATTGTTTGACGTATTGCCAGATTTGATGATGATGAGAATAATGAATACTGGCAGGGATTTCCTTGCAGCTAAGATGCTCACAACCTCTATGGGAATACCTGGGTGCCGTTCCTAGCCTGGCCCCTGACTTGGACTTCCTGCCGATACAAACCTGGAAGGCAGCAGGTATCTCAAGTCCTGGGTTTCTGCCACCCATGTGGGAGACAGGAATTGAACTTCTCTGGCTGCTGGCTGCAGGATTGTGAGGAGTGAGCCAGCAAATGGGAGCTCTCTCTGCCACTTCTCAAATATATATATATATATATTTTTTTTTATTATTTCAATAAGGTGAACAAATCTCATGTATTTCTGTGTACAAATTTAGATGCATAGTGATGCTCCCTCCTATCCCCTCTGCCTTCCTTTTCAACTTTTTTTTGGAAAGATATATTTTTAGTTTGTTTTATAATCATATAGTTGACCCCTCCACTAGGTCCAATACTCAACAGCCAGTTAGTTGAAAAAGCCTGGAAGTGATACTTGATAAGTGAATTAGTAGCTTGTCAACAAAATTTTGTATGACTTCTCATTGGTAAAATAGCAATATTCAAGATACATGGACTGGCTGGAATACTTCATTTTTTAAAAGTACTTTAGAGATCTTCCCACACTTACTTAAAAATACTCTAGAGAATTCTGAAGTCTGTAGTCTTAGCATTGATCCCAGGCTTAAGTCGTGGGAGTCTCCAGGGACAGATGCATTTGCAAGGATTGTGGTTGTCAATGACCAATGACAGAGTCAACCAAATCTTGCAGACAGATCACCTAAAAGATGAGAACTAGATTTCCTGAATCATGTGATTGTTTTAGTGTCTGTTTGCTGATAAGTGTTCAGGCCTTGAGTAATACAGTATTTGTTCACAAATCTTCTTTGGCAACGGGTTCAAACCTTTTGCCCTTGTTCTTTAAATGATTGAGTTTTACAATTTCTCTATGGCTTAGGGAAACAAGTCCTTTGAAATATTTGTGGCCTGTGAGTTTTTCTTCAGGCCAGTCTGTAGCTTCTGCTTCTACTGACTTCACAGCATCTTTTTCGTTTTTTCCAACAGATCATGTTTTTTGTGCTTTGCCTGATTCAGGGTCACAAAATTTTCCCTTTCTTTCTTTTTTTGTACTATAAGTCTTACAGTTTTAGATTTCATCTCTATGCATGTGATCGACTATGCACTAAGTTTTGTTTATGGTGCAAGATAGGAATACAGTTCCTTTTTTATATGGGTATTCAAATTTTCTAGCCTGTCAGCAACATTGAAAAACTACACTTTCTTCACTGAATTGGCTTTATAGCTTTGTTGAAAATCATTTGATAATGTAAAGGTAGATCTTTTCTAAAATTTTTATTCTGTTTCACCTATATGTTTGTCAGTCTTTATACCAATTATCACAAGATCTTGATTAACTGAAGTTTAATTAAGGTAATAAAGTCAGGTTGTTTAGGTCCTTTTTGGGGTGCTCTATTTTCCTTGCATTGCCACATGAATTTTAAAATCAGCTAGCAAATTTCTGTAAGTTTCTTTGATTTTCACAAGGATCACAGTAAGTCTGAAAATCCATTTAGGAGAATTACAATATTAAGCTTTCCTGAGCCTTAAGCATGATATTTATTTCCACTTTTTAGTATCTTTAGTTGCTTTGGCAGAGTTTGGTAGTGTCTGAAGAAGCCACAGGATGCATCCATAAGTTTTTCTCTAAATATTTAATAATGTTGATATTATCATAAGTCGTATTTTATTCTATTTACTTATTTAGTTTTTTACTCTGCATTAGTAGAAATGTAACTACTTTTTGTGCTGATCTTATATTCATCAACCTTGTCAACATATCCACTCCAGTTACATCTTTGTGGATGCCATGCAAATTTCTACATGAATGAGTCCAATTATATCATCTCTCAGTAAAGACAGTTGTAGCTCCTCCATCCCAACATGAGAGGGAAAGTGGGTGCCCAGCAGCACAGGTGCAGTGCTGCATAGCAGGAATGGCCTCAGGCATCCAGGCATCGGGCTAGGAGCAGTCAGTCTTTTCACTGGTAAGCATGTGCAAATTGTAGGGTTTCGTTAAATACTTTTTTTTTGGATCACATTGAGAAATTGTCCTTCTTCTAGTAATTTATGACTTTAATCAATTGCAGTGTAGGATTGATTAAATAGAATTCAGCATACATTGAGATAATCACTTTTTTTCTTTCCTTTTTTAGTTTGTTCATATGATGTGTTACTTTGATTTTAAAAATGGTGAAAACCTTACACTTCTAGCAGAAAGCATACATGAAAATGATGTAGTATCCTTTTTGGGACTGATAGACTCAGTAAAGTTTAATTTTTTTTTGCATTTGCATGTATAAGTTAAAGAATACTGATCTGTAGTTTTATTTTAACTTTTATCTGACTTCATTATTAGAGAAATACCATCTCTTAAAATGAATTGGGAAGAATGCCTTCCTCTTCAGTTGTTTTGAAAGAATTTGTATGTGATTGGTTCTGTTGTCTCACATGTGTGGTAGGATTGATCTGTGAAGCCCTCTGGACTTGAAGATTCTTGAAGATTCTTTATGAGAATTCCATTAGGATATATACACACACATACAAAACATACATGCATATATGTATATTCACACATAATATATGTATAACACATGTTTTATATGTGTACATATAACATGTATATACATGCATATGCATACATATGTACACACACATACACACACATATACAGAGCTACAGTGATTCTGGGTTCTTTTTCTCTCTTGAGTTGAACTTCAAGAGTTTACTTCTTTTAGAAATTTGACCCAATGGCCATAAAATTGTTCCCTGTGATTTCTTATTCTTTCTTTAATTCTCTCTACAGTTTACTCCTAACATTGCCAATTTGTGTCATTTCCCATTTTTTTTTCCAAATCAGTCTGGGAAGATGTTTATAAGTTTAACTTTTGCAGTTTGTTTTTAGTGTTTGTATTCTTGAATTATATCTTCCTGAGACATTATCTTGGCGTGTTTTGTTGAACTATTTTTCTTGTCTCTCCAAGGGTGTTTTTTCCCTCTCAGTTCTGCATTAATTTCTCTTTTGTTCTCTGAAATGTCCTTCGAATGTCTGATAAACTAGCCAGAGTGTGGCAGTAAAAGCTGCTTCATTTAGAGAGTTGACAAATATTGGAAGTCTTTTTTTCAGCAATGGTGGTAGTAGCTGGGATTACTCCTGGGTGTCCTTGTTCAGGAAGATGAGTACCAAGGAGGTCGAAGTCTGTATTATGAACTAAACGGATTTTCGCATCATTCTCAGTTTGTAGTTGTTTGTTTCACACTAGCTCCTGCTAAAAGGAGGCCTTCAAAAGTTTGTGGAAAATATGTATATGTATTGTGAAAAAAAACTAGATTTCAAATAAACATGATTCCATTTTCCAGCAACTTTCTGAAGTCCCCTCATAGAGTGGTTATCCTTGCGATGAAGATCCCTCAATTTGGTTTTGTTGAGAGGATGCATCTGTCAGTAGAGGAAAAAAAAACTTGCTTGATGGCTGGGTGGGCAGGAGTAGATGAGGAGCTAGGACACTCGAAGAATTCCGCTGATATTTTCTTGCAGATTGTTAAGTTCAAACCCAACAGTGCCTTCCTTTCCATGAGCCTTCATGCAGGCATTTCTTTCTCTGGTCTGGACAATTACTCTTTCTTTCCTGCTCTCCATTTTTTAAATTAATTCGCTGACCTCTTTCATCTATGACAGTCTGTTTTCTGCTACTTAAAAAGAAATTGCTTACGCTCACATTAGTCAGGTTTTAGACAACAACTTGAAAAAAAATCACCTTTTCATTCTCCCAATTTGACTGCAAAGAATATAATGGAATTGTCCAGCTATAGAGGGTTAGGCATCTGAAATTACAGTTCTTCCAAAATTTAGCAGAAGCAGACAAATTCTCTCCCCTGGAGAAAACATAATCACGGGTTGTGGGGACTCAGATTTGTTACAAGCACTCCTACCTTTTTGTAGATTGGAAAATTAACCAAAGTCATTTGTGGAAATACACGAGTTTCAGTCATCCGCCTCAGCCATCTGAGGGGCTGGATGAGGTGTGGGGGCATCAATACGTAAAGAAGCAGCTTAGTGAATGTCTGCTCACGTGAGCACTTTGTGTTACTTTACAGATTAAGTGCATGGCTCCCGCTGTTTCTGCTGGATGAATTTCTAATGTTATTGGTAAATATTAATCATGTAGTTATTTCAACCTAACCATTTTCCCAAGAGGTCTTACAGCACCATGTTTTTCTTACACTGATTTGATTCCGTGATGAATATGATTGAAATGGTCATGTTTCCTCCAAGTATGTTTTCACTCATTAAATAGACAAAATTCAAGGCTGGGAAACAATTGTATGGCTTAAAGTTATCCAATTCACCTTAAAAAAGGATTCTATTGACAAAGTCATGGGATTCAGCCACTTCAGACATGAGCTTTTAGCAGATACCCATGCTGGCTGGTCTGTCAACAGGCAGTGTTACTCAGCTCCTAACATTCTGTAGAATTCATACTCAGACTACCTTACGGTGCAGGCAAATGAATGACAACACCTGCCCATAAAAGCTTCCAAAGCAAAATCATCTGTTATGACTTTATGGAGCATAACCCTGAGGTCTCTATTATGCCTAAGTGTCTGAACACATTAAAAGTTCTGTTTAGGAAAAGTTGGCCTGACTTCCTTGAACACCTGTATTTCATGTGCAAAGAAGAGTTGGTTTATCTTCCAAGCTAAAAAGCAATTCAGTCCTTTAAATTTTAGAACATATTGCTGATTTTCCCAATTCTTTCATGCATGAAGCTTATCAGTATATTTCTGATTATTGCCATGAAAACTCTTTAGTCTTTAAGGAAATCAATTTTTAATCAAAGATTACCTACCTATCCTCAAAGAAAAAAGATTGAGAAAAATAGTTTGATATTTTAAACAAGCACTGAATCAGCAAGTTATGTGCAAAGGAAGCTGAAGGTTATGTTGCCGATTAAATACATGTTCACGTAATGAAATTCCTAACATGGGCTAGTTTTGAGGAAGCAGAGACTTACTAAGCCTGGTTTTGGAGGCTGAGAGTCTGATGGCAGTGGCACAGCCCTGCAAGGACTGTATTGGGTTTGGATAAACAAAAGAATTGGTTTAAAAGTATTTATTTTAAAAATGCTTAGTTAGACTCTATGTCTAGTACATCAATTTATTTATAAATAACTTATTGTAGCTCAATGTATGATCTTTCACTGAGATACTCTTTTTAAATTTTAAAGAGAACATATTTCATAGGTACAGTTCTGTGAAGAAAAGCCATACTTTGCTTTCTCCCTCTTTCCCTCCCTCTGTGTTGGGTTTTAGGATTGTAGGCTTCCAAGAAGGAGAGGAGGCAGCTAGTTAAGGTACAGAAGACTGTTTTTGGCGGGTAGGATAGAGGCAAGAATGGGTGGAGATGAGGTAGAGCTGCCGTCGCACAGGGCACAGGGGATTTGAATCTAGGTTTGATTCTTTTTGAGCGGCAGGCAGAATCCCGTCTTGTTAAGCAGCTTGTTGGGAGAGGTGCAGAGCTCCACAGGGACCCTGATAAGGCCGGTGTAGACATGCAGAAAGGGCCCTTGATGAGGTTTACAATGCACTGGTTGAGCAGATTGGAATGTTCCTAGACACAGGGCTTTCCAGAAGGTAAGCATCCTGCTAGCATTTAGATGAATTACCTGCATCCAGCGCCATCAGGCCTGGGGATGCAAATCCAGCGTTCCAACACTTTTTCCCCTCCTTCCTTCCTTCCTTTAATTTTTCCAAAAACATAATTTCAGGGGCTGGTGCCATGGCTTGGCAGGGTGAGCCTTTGCCTGCAGCACCTGCATCCCATATAGGCACTGGTTCATGTCCTTGTATCCAGCTCTCTTGCCAGTGACCTGGAAAATCACAGCCTAGCCGATCATGACCCAGATCCTTGGACCCCTAAACCCATGTGGGAGACTGGAGGCAACTTCTGTCTCCTGCCTTCGGATCAGCCCAGCTCTGGCTGATAGGCCGTTTAGGGAGTGAACCAGTGGATGGAAGATCTCTGTCTCTCCTTTTTTTTTTTTTTTTGTAACTCTACCTTTTAAATAAAAAAATAAATCTGAAAAAAAAACCAGAATTTCAGTCCACTCTATAATTACATTTAAAAAGTAAAAAAAAAAAGGAAGATCCTAGTTGCACAAGAGTATAAACAAGGGTTGAAAACAAAATCTGATATCAAGATGTGTTTCGTTTCCATTCACTTTTTGTATGTTGTATTAAATATTACATACAACAAAAAAACATATGATGTTTGTCTTTGGGAGGCTACTCATTTTATGAAAAATAATGGTTTACTGTTTCGTTGTGAAAGACAAAATTTCATTTTTTTAAAGATTTTATTTATTTTTGTTGGAAAGACAGACATATAGAGAGAAGGAGATACAGAGAGAGATCTTCCATCTGTTGATTCACTCCCACCCGTGTGAGTGTGTGCACTTGAACTTGGGAATTGTGGCCACATTTCAGAAGCCAATAAAGTGTATTTTTCTGGAAGATGCCAGTCTTTGCTCCAGGATATGTTCATGTTTTCTTGAAAGAATTTAAGCAGAATTTTTTTCAATTATAGCACTTTGGTTTGTGGAGCCCCTTGGTGAGAGAGAATTTTATGCCATGCCTTTGTGACCTGTAGAACAATGGGGAGAATGCAACATTATCTGAGTTGAAACACCCATTTTATAACAATGCTGCTTTTTTAAGAACTGAAAGAAATTGATTTTCCAGCTAATTTTTCCAGGCCAGTCCTTTCAGTGGCATCCTTCTGTACATGCGGTGATCACAGACTTCATTTTAAATGGCTATGTTTTGTGATAAATCTCTCTCAGTGGATCAGCCTAACCAATGAGCTGTAAAATACCTTTGTATGCACTGCCTTTTCTAATAGTAATCAGTTTTCAGTGTCCATTTCATGTTTCTTTTTTAAAATTGTGAACAGGATGATGTATGAATTATTTAATGTTAATTTCTAACTTACTAAAAAGTGAAGCATAGAGTTTGAGAGAATTCAACTCATAGCAACTATGAAATACATACATGCAACAACTGTATACTGAATGTTTAAATATATGAACAAAATCACAAATGTGGTTGATAGAAGGCAGGAGGGTAGTACTAAAAGTTCACTTCTTCATTGAGCACTTACTCCATTGCACACTGGCTGCCCTGCTTGCCTCTTTGAAGTACTGACACATTCTCCACTTTACCTTCATTGAAGAAATAGAGCGGAGAGAACTTGAGACATTTTTTCATTGTCTACATTAAGTGATGAAACTAAGAATGAAATGAATGAAATTCAGGTCTGTCTGAATCAAGAACCAAAGTTCTTAAATACTGTTATTCTTAAACATTTTTAGTGCCAGTACCCTTTGTGGAAGCCTGAGAAATCTGTGCTACTCTGTTTAGAAAAGTGATTTTAACACGGTGTTTAAACCACTGCTTGGAATACCTGCACGCCATATCAGGGTGCCACTTTGAATCCTGGGTTGCTCTATTTCGAATCCAATTCCCTGCTAGTCCAACCTGGGAGAAAATGGATTGTGGCCATTGGTTGGGTTCCTGGTACCCACGTGGAAGAGCCAGGTTCAGTTCTTGGCTTTGACCTCACCCAGCAGATGGAAGACCTCTCACTGTCTCTATTTCTGTCACTCTGCGTTTCATGTGAATGATAATAAACAAACATTAAAACATTTAAAATGTCAAAGAAAACATACAATTCAAAAATCAACAAAGTACGGTAATTGAAATACTTCAAAAAAGAATATGCTGAGTGATATAAAAATTTTATATTTAAAATATGTATATTAAGAATTTCATTATTCATCCTAATATATATGTATATAAATATATGTTTATATTTATATATGCTTCTTTACTAATCAGAAGGTCAAGTGACACATTTAGTAACTTGTATAATTTTGGAATAGCAAGCACAGCAATAATTTGATGTATTTGCCATAATGTACTGTGAAAATCCTTGTGGTTTCCACTTGTGACAAAATGGCAGCTACTTCTGTCTAGTTTCCTAGTGAATCGTTGAAGGCAATGATCAATTCCAGGTCAAAGAGGATGAAATAAAAGCAACCAATATTTCTCACAACGAAAGTTGTGGATTATGTGAGGGCCCAGGGACCTCAGGCTAACCTCTCCTGCTCTAAAATCTGGTTCACTTTCAGAAGCCTTAATATTTTTTTGTTTGTTCAAAATGCTTGAAAATTCATTTAATTGGTCTTGGATATAGGATATTTTAATGACAAAATAAAACCCTGTCAATGCCTTTGGGTAGTCTTTTGTGCTATAGCGTAAGGGCTGTCTGAGGAGACAGGCACAGGGTGACTGCGCATATTTACAAGATACAAAGGAAGATTTTGAAGCCCACAGAATTATTCACAGGCTGTTATTAATTTTGCAGTTACCCCAAGTTCTTGACTCAATAGCATATGTACACGCAGAGCAACTCCTTGTCCAATTTTAGTACTGATTCATTAGTAAGACAGCAGAAGGATAGCAATGAAGAGCGTGGGGAGAGACCATGAATGAGGTGAAGGCCATCTGCTGGAGGGTGTCACAGATTTTTCATATGGGCCCCGCCACCCATTTCTCCTTGCACTCCCGGACTGCCCTTGGACCTCCTAGGAGACCCTGCCCCTTTGCCTTGGAGACATTGACATGAAAAGCTACTACCAAGTTTCAGCAGAGAAAAAGGAACCCACTTGGAGACAGGATCTCATTTCCTCTCATTAAGTGCATTATGACAAAGAACAAAATTAGCCTAATTACGTTCATGCATTTAGAAGAACAACTGACTGTAAAAGTGATGAAGCAAGAAGTTTGTAAATTTTGTTTTTACAGCACTCTTGTTAACTGAATTTAAGTGCTCTGCCTCCAGGAGCAGCTTAGGAAGGACACACTTCAAATGATTATTCCTAACTAGGTTATTATTTTTAAATGGACTCCTTAAGAGTCACATATGTGGCATTTGGTTAATCCATTTCATTTGCAATTACAAGCCACTGCTTTTTATAGTAGGAAAGTTATCTTATGTGCTCCAGAGCTGCACTTAGGACAGAGGCCTTAGCCCATGACATTCCTCTTGAAAAGCATTAAGGAAAGTGCTGTCCAGAGCCCAAGAGTGATTAAGCTACTTAAGTCACTTCTGCTGTGTGACAGAAACAACCTCTTCTAATCCTGTTTTCCTGAGAGAGTAAACTTTGTATTCCAGAGGAGCTTGCAGAACAGAGTCCTCTGGCTCCTGGATTTAGCTCAAGTTGTCTAGTCGAGCACTGACCACTGGAGTCTATCCCACACCCAGCGTGCGCAGCAGTGACAGGGTACGCCCTCGGCCATGTTCACATTACACATCTGATGCTCACATGTGCTCTGCTGAATTGGTGATTGGCAAACGCAAATGTATTTATTTTAATATTTACTTTTATTTGAAAGGCGATTACACAGAGAGAGTGCAAGAGAGTTCTTTTGCCTGTTGGTTCACTCTCTGAATGGCTGCCATGGCCAGTGTCATACCCATCTGAAGCTAGGAGCCAGGAACTTCTGCTGGGTCTCCCAAGAGCCCAAGCATTTCCCAAGGTGTTAATTAGCAGACAACTGGACTGGAAGTAGAACAGCTAGAGCTTGAACTGGTGCCTGTATGGAATGCTGGCACCACAGACGGAGGCTTAACCTGATACGCCGTGGCACTGCCACCACCCGCAATATGGAAGGCTTCCTGGATTTGTGTATCATCCTTGTGCAGGGTATATGTGTTGTTAAAGCAAGCATGGTGCATAACACTTTGACATAGGAAAGATAGGGATATAGGATTAAAACTCTATTCATTATAGGATGAACATGAAAAATGTATGCGACAATACTCCATACGTCAAATTTTAGCCCTTCTGTGCCTTGCCCATCCAAATAATAAATAAACACCACTACTAGTAGTAATATTGAAACATGTGCATGAACACACCTACCCATGCCCTGCCTCAAAGGGGATTAGAGTGAATCTGCCCAGTAGACTAGCTGAGGTTTCCTTCACTAGAACTGTGAGGAAATTTCAGAAAACTCATGGAAAAATAAAATTAGATATTTTTGGTGTAATATAAAAAAAACATGATTCTTCAAAATTCACATTTGCCATGCACTTTTAGAAATTTCCTCATGGAGGGACCAGCATTCGTGAATAAATCCAGCATTAGTGAATAAATCCATCGTCTGTGATGCTGGAATCCCATGTGGGTACCAGTTTGAGTGCTGACTGCTTCACTTCTCATCCAGCTTTCTGCTGAAGTATCTGCAAAAGACCTGGAAGCTGGCCCAAGATCTTGGCCCTGGATCTGTGTAGGAGACCAGGAAGAAAGTTCTGGCTTCTAGCCAATGAGAGAGAGAGAGAGAGAGAGAAGAAGAAGAAGAAGAAGAAGAAGAAAAAGAAGAAGAAGAGGAGGAGGAAGAGGAGGAGGAGGAGAGGAAGGAAGGAAGGAAGGAAGGAAGGAAGGAAGGAAGGAAGGAAGGGAGGGAGGGAAGGAGGGAGGTAGAGAGGGAGGAAGGAGAGAGAGAGAAGGAAGGAAGAAAGGAAGAAATTCCCTCACAAAAGAGCAGAGATCAAGATCAGGTTCCATGCTGAAATCCTTAGAGAGTCTGTGGTTTAACCTAAGAAAATCAAAATAAATTAGCAAGTCTGAAAGGGAATTAAATGGAAGACAAAAATTCAAGGCAAAGTAATAAATTTGAGAATTCAAGTTGATGCAATTTGAATGTTTAGCAGAATCAGCTGTTTGATGATGGACAGGAGGACTTCCTTCTTCCATAATTTGTTTCCCTCAGCTATCAGAAACCAGCATGTGTGTCAATGTGGCTGGTTCCAAGGTTCCAGGACAAGTGGCAGGCATTTCTAATGATCTGCTCATTCACATTCAAGTGCCCAAGAACTTCCAGGGCTTGTACCTCACTCTTCCACGACTTGGAAGCATGTAATGAAGACATCAGTGGACCTCGAGCAGAAGGCCTGAATGTGGTGCTCACTCACATTGGCTGGAGAGTTACAGTCAACCCGAAGGGACACAGTAGGGTCAGGGTCTGCTCCTGCAGCTGTAGTAACACACTTAGACTAAGGAGCCGAAAAAACACGAAGTTGTTTTCTCACCAGTCTGGCACTGGGAAGTTCAAGGTCAAGCCTGGAGGGTGCAGTTTCTGGTACTGCCTCTGGCTTACAGAGAGCTGCCGTCTTTCAAAGTCCACACGTGGTTGTACTGAGTTCATGCACTCAGAGAAATCTTGCTTTGTGGTGTCTCTTAACAGAAGCGGTAATCCTTGCAGATCAGAGCCCCACCCTCATTGCCTCACTTAGTTTAATTGCTTCCTTAGAGACCCCATCTCCAAACACAGCCACATGGAGGGTGGAGCATCAACATAAAAATCTGGGGGAATACAAACATTTGGTCGCTAACATCTACAACAGGATTGTCAAGGGCAGTGTGGAGAAAAACTGCAATAGTCCAAGGCCAAGTGTTTATAAATCTTGCATTAACGAGTGAGTGGTGGATGGGGACAAGAGGAGCAGCCAGAGAGCAGTGTGCAAACCTGAGATGTGTACAAGCTTGGCAAATAATAATAACTTAAGCAACCAGAATTTCAAGAAGTGAATAATCAGCACGGTCAATCACACAGAAAGCTCAAAATTAAACAAAAAAGATATGAGTTTATATTGAGTCAAAGAATATTCATGAAGAACAAGCCACATCACAAAATCTTAAAAAGAAAAGCAACTTTGCTGAGTGCTGTACCTGGACAGGATTGAAGGTGGATATGTCATACTTTAGGATGCCTTCTTTAGTGGCTAGATGGATCTCAATGAGTATTCATTGCTATTTTAGCTACTGAAATCCTAATATCTGGCAATATTTGAGGTCAAAATAGAAGCATCTAACTTTTCATCCCTTTAGAATGCCTTTTGGAGTATAGATACTGTATTATCTCGCTTTATCCTTAAATATCATGCAGTAGAGATGTATTTCCAATACCTGCTTTACAAATTAGAAAACTAAGGCTCAAGCAGAAGTAATTCCCAACAGTGCAGTGTTTTGAGCTCGGGCAGAGGCAGAATTAACTGACCGTTCTGTAGTTTTTATGGAGTATCTGTCATGCAGTAATATCAGAGACAGGTGAATAAAATGAAGTGCACTATACCCTGCCCACCAGTCACTAACACTTTCCTTTTCTGAGAATCCCCCCTCAGTCTGGGATGTGAGTCTCCTCTCCGCTCAGTTTGGCAAATGCTGAGAGAACTCTGGCCCTGCGGATGGCGTCCCAGGAATGAGCATGTGTTTGCAAGGGAGGATGAAAAGTGCAGGTGAAAAGGCCCAGCAGAAGTCAGCCCTCCACAATCCCTTGCTCATTTCTGTCTCTTGCCATGATCTGTGTTCATTCCGTTTTTCTTGCTACTGATGAGGCTGCTTAAGCATGCACCAGTTGCTTTGTTATCTTTATGCTGCTCTGTGAGATTCGGCCATCACCTATATGTTCCACCAGCAGTCAGACTACCCAGGAGTCGTTGTCAGAGTGGGGTTCCTAGATGGATAACATCAGCTAGTGAGTCATACATTGGGAGTGCGGCCCAGCACCGTGTGAATACACAGACCCTCATGAGTGCCGGATGCACATGAAAATGGAGAGAACAGTGCTGCACAGCCATAGAAAGTTTTCCTTTGCCATTTCTGCAGAAATAATGTCATGAATGATCCCAGGAAAAATAACATCCATTCATCAGTGTAATAGTTAAGTCAAGCATGCTTCTATTCGCATGATTACCTCTATATCTTTATTATAACCTTTATCCACAACAGCCTCTGAAATCTCTAATTTAACGTCAGAACAGGTTCCCAGGACTGGTTAGTGCTGTGTGAGTAAATATGTGCTCTTTATTAATGACATTAGACTCTGAACTCTGTGACATTTTGTTCTTCCCTAATTCACCCTCATCTCATTTCTGTTTCCTGAAGTATTATGTATGTTTATTGTCTCTTTATGTCAGAGTATGAAAGAGTGCCACAATGTTGATATTATGCTGTAAGCAATATTGAAGTGAAGACTTTTTGTGTTCAAAATGGCAGCTTTGCTTTCTTTTTTTAAAAAAGATATATTTGAAAGGCAGAGAGAGAGAGAGAGAGAGAGAGAGAGAATATCTTTCATACACTGGTTCTCTTTGCCTGACAGCTGCAATGGCCAGAGCTGAGCCACACTGAAGCCAGGAGCTTCTTCCAGATCTCGTGCATGGATGGCAGGGACCCAAGCACCTAGACTGTCTTCTGCAGCTTTTCCCAGGCCATTAACTGGAAGCTGGATCAGAAGTGGAGCAGCCAGGACACACACTGGAGCCCTGTAGGATGCCAGCATTGCAGATAGTGGTTTTACCCCACACCACAGCACTGGCCAAGCCTCACTTGCCTTGTAAGCAGAATTTTATGTCATTTAAGTGGAAATTTATGTAATTTAGTTCCTATTACTGTATTTCCTCTATTTGTACCAACAGAAAGACTGCTTGATAGTATAGAGAATGTATTGGCAGTGATTTGTTTTGGGGGGGTTGTTTATTGAATAAATCTTTCCCAAATTTCTTTTAATAAGTGATAAGTAATGAACAGATAGGACTACCCCATTCTTATGTGTGGAGGTTATTAGCATTGGCCTCATCTTGTGTATCCACAAAAGCTGTACCCAACAAACTATTATCATTTCTTATTTCCCCCATCATTCCTCTCTTCACAAAGCACAAATGTGTGTTTAAGGTGGATTTCTAATTTTGGAATTTCCATGTATTTGAAAGATAGGTGGAGGGTTTCTTTGACAAGGTTGACAAAGGCATCTGTAACCTTTGCTTCTTCTTCATGTTGCCACCTTACTTGCTGAAGTTGTTTATTAGGGTGACAACTTAATTCACACATAGCAGCAGTTGTAGGGTGACATTGAGATGTGTTAAATCTCTCTCATGGATATGTTAGGTGAGATACAAAGCTGAATTAAATCTACTAACAAAGTTTTGGAGCAGACATGTTGAACAGCAGATGCTTTCCTGGGCTTCTAGGAATCCACACAAAGAGGTTCGAACACCTCCAAAGGAATCCATCTTTGGGTGGGAGGTCATATCCTAGCCCTAAGAATCTTTCTAAAAAGCTGTAATCTCAGCTAAGGGAAAGATGGGGAGACTAGAGATGCCACAGGAAGTGAATATAGAAAACTATGGAGTGGGCAGGTCTTGGGACACAGTGAGTTCAGCCACTGTGTGGATGCCTGTATCCCATCTTCAGAGTGTGGATTCATGTTCACTCTGCCTCTAACCCAGCTTCCTGCTATAGCGCTGGGGAGACTGTAGTGACTGGTTCAAGTACTTAGATCTATGTCACCAAAATGGCCAGTCCTGATGGAGTTTCAGTCTCCTGGCTGCATTGTAGCACAGATCTTGCTATTGTGGGTGTTTATAGTCAACAAGCATATGCGAGATCTCTCTCGTGTGCTCTTGCGTTCTCTCTTTTTCTCTCTCTCTTTGTGTGTGTGTGTTGCTCCGCCATTCAGGCAGATAAAAATCTTAATAAATATTTTTTAAAAGTTTATAAAATGAATTTTAAAAAGCTGTAACAAGAAGAATAAGGATAGAAGCCATCAGAGACTTGTGGAAGTTTTAGGAGAAAGGCATCTCTGTAGACTGCGTGATGTGACTCCCATATTTTCCAAATGAGGAATCTGAGTGAACGAGGTATAGTGACTGCTCTTGGTCCATTGGAAGCTGGGCTGGCTGTGTGAGCACCCACAGCCTCTCGGTACCAGGCTTGGTCAGCAGGGAGAGCACGCACTTTCTCAGCTGTGTCCATCACCCTGTGGAGTGATGACACAGAACTGAAGATACAGGAAGGAAAGGCATACAATAAGAGCTTGTCAGGATCTTGGATTTTGGAAAACAGACCTTCACAAGAATGCCTGTAAATCGGATTATATTCCTACTTGCTCATCCCCTACAGGATCTAGTTTGCAAGGATCAGCTCTTTTGGTTGGCTTGGGCTACGGCATCCTTGCTGCAGAGAAAGCTGGGGAGATGATTGCTGACTCCTCAGCCGGGCTCACTGCAGCTTTGTATCCACAGAAATGCTCCATGCTGTACAGACTTTTAGACATTTCTGCTTTCATATTGGTGTGTTAGCCACAGAATGGCTCATGTTGGAAGTCCACAAGTCATGGCTAGTGCTTTCCCTTCCAGTTTTAACTTACTCTGGTAAAAACCAAAACCAAAACCAACAACAACAACAAAAAAAAAACAAACACACACACACACAATATCACAGCTCTTTCTTAACTGTCATTTACTGCTTTGTCACTGCCACCAATACCACCATGCCACACCTCCTCCATCCTTCAGTAAAAATTCAATAAAATCTAATTTGTGTTACGTAACATTGCTTCATAAGAAGTGAAACATTATACTCTTTGCATTCCCATTTTCCAATAATCTGTATGGTATCTTTATTAAAAGTTCACAAAAGAATATCTCATAAATGTGAATGGATGAGGAAATCTCTTGGCTGTTTTTGAACCCAGACTGATACTCCAGAACTAAACTCCAATAAAAGTATTATTTACATAGCAAGATAGGAAGATTATATGCCAGTACATTTTTACTTCTTCCCTGCAGAAAGCATATAAGAAAATCTGAAAGTGGATATATAGAGGAAATCACAGCTAGTAGGAAAAAAATGGCATTACTCCATAGTAATTATGAGCAGAAATTTAATAATTTTTGATGGTGAAAATGGAGTATTAAAGTTTCAGTTTTTAGGTAAAGGCTAATTGGAAGCCCAAATATGTGTAAATAAGACATCAGTTACCCATTAGTGGATAAGGCTTTCCCAATGTTAAAATTTTCTCATCCACTAAAATTTCTGCTTCACCAGGATATTCAGTTCTGAATTATTTCTGTATTTTTATTTACAAGTTATAAACAGTTTTCCCATTTTATTGAGCATACTTTTGCAAACTTACTCTATGAAAACTTTGTTGATGATAAATTACATCCAGACTTTAACTTCTAAATGAGACTTATGCCTCTCCTGGCACACCTCCATTCTCTCCCAAACAAACCCCTCACAGCATCAGAAGTAACTTCAAGTGGTTCATGTCTAGACTGTGGGTGGAAGCGTCTTGCAGAGACTGAGTAGGAAGCCAGAACAAGGAAGCATAAAATAAAGCAAAAAGTAGATGTCAGACACACAAGAAGCATTTTCAGAGAGTGAGTGAAAGTGTGGGATTCCATAGTCAGGAGTGTGGTGTGAAGTTAGGAGAATGCCAAAGATGGAGCAAGATGCAAAGAAACGAGACAGTCAGCTGGAGTTTCACTGTTTCTACTTTTCTCCTACAACCATTGCTTCCAGTTGACATTGGCTGTTGACAATAAACTCTGGAGACAAAGGACTTGATCTTGTTTAAATTACTCCTATGATATACTTTATATTATGGGGGAAAGTACTCAATAAAGATTGAGTGAATGAATAATTGAATGTCATAGGAAACAATTCCCATCATAGGCTGTAAATCAGTAAAAATAAACCAATATTCTAAACATATGCCATCTCTCTATTCCAAAAGTATTTTAAAGGATAGATTTCACAATGCCAATATCTCAGTTTTGCTTCATAGTTATCAAGGTTTAGAAATGCAAAGCCAAATATGACAGTTACCCTTTCCCAGTGATTTTCATCCATACTATACTAAGAGAATTCTGGGTAGCTCCAGGCCTCTAAACACATTGGTAATGAAAATATCAAAAGGTTTCTAAAATTCTTTAAAGCTAAATTTATGTTTCATAATAAACTTTGCAGACAAAAAAAACCCTGTTGCTGCTGCTAATTATGAGTCCTCAAAAGTTGTCTGATCCATTTGAAGAAGAGCTGTTAATCTTGGCACCATTTCTCTGATGCCAGGGGGTTTGGCTAAAAGCATGCACTGAAGCTCAGGGTTAAGGGAAGGACAACAGAAACATCTCATCAAGTGGTTTTCATGATTTCTAAGCTAGTCCTAGCATTTGTTAACCTTCCAATACCAAATTTTATTGATATGCTGTGTTATCCCAAAATTAGCACAGTGCCAGATATTAAACAGGAAGATACAGCTGAAAGCCTTTGTTTTCGTCTCCCTCAAAAGTTAAGCTAGGCATGGGCATTTAACCTGGCAGTTAAGACTCTTGCATCCTGCATCAAGGTGTCAGGGTTAAATCCCTAACCCCAACTCCTCACATCAGCTTCCGGCTGATCCAGACCCTAGTGGGCAGAAAACTATGGCTCAAGTAGTTGGAGCCTTGCTACTCAGTTATCAGAGCTTAGTTGCTAGTCCTCGACTTCCACCTGGCTAGGCCCCAGCTGTCATGGGCATTTGGCCTTGCTGGTGGGCGTGCCCTCTGGTTCTCGTTCTTGTTCATTCTCTAATAAACGAATAATGTACAAAGGAGAAAATTGAACTATAGTGTTCTAATTGGTGACTTTTCAAAAGTTTATGAAAGTAAGCATGACTGATGCAAAATTGGGGGGAGGGTAGAGAACTACTCTGAATGCTAGTCTACTTGGCATTTTATCATCTATGTACAGGAACTGGATCAACTAATGAAAGTTGACTCAAAGTACAATGAACACTTTAGAGTACTGGTTCAACAAACTCACCAATTGTTTTAGAATATTTTTTTTCAATGTTTGCTTAGGAGTTAGATTAATTCATGATCTTTTCTTCTTTCTCATCATTCAACAAAACATAACTATTTTAGTTGAAACTTTTAGTTGCCTTCAGTTAGAGCTTATGGATAATTTTGAGCAAATACTCTGCTTAATTATAGTTGATAAGAAACCAAACAGCATCAGAAGGCAACTTCTCATCAGAAGGAAGGTTAGGCCTCTATAGCATAGTATCACCCTGAAGAATTGGGACTTCCCATAACACGAAATATATCCATGTTCCAAAATAAATGTGAATACGTTCCAACAATCCACTTGAGCTTTTAACCTAGCAATGAAGGCATTGACCAATGTTACTTGGGTTCAATATTGAGCTCTGGCTCCAGACTCCAACTTCCTGGTAATGCTGACCTAGAGAAACAGCAGGCATAGCTCAAGTAGTTGGGTTTCCGTAACTTGCGTTTGAGAGACCTGCATTGATTTTCTCATTTTCGACTTTGGCCCTGGCCTGGCTATAAACCTTCAGCATTGCAGGTATTTGGAGAGTGGATCAGCAGATGGTGGCTGTCTATTTGCAGGTCAACTTGCATGTGGAAGTATGTGTGTGTGTACACAAATGTATATATTTTAAATTGATATTTCAAATGCTCTAGACCCTGATATTCCTAAATTAACATGTGTGTAAACATTTCTTTTGGAACATTCAGTGTAGGCCATTTCTGTAAGACAACAAGACAAAACATACAAACAAATAACAAAATAGGAAATCTAGCCCAGTCAGAGTTGATGTGATCAGTATTCCAGAGCCATTGCCAATTTCCAGAGTGGCTTTCCTTCTCGGATCTTATTCTTATGCACTTTAACAGCCTCTTTCTCCCGCAGTTGGCAGGGATGGAACATTTCCTCTCTGGAGGTGACCTCTGTGCCACTCAGTGGGTTAGATGATTGCCTGGTTCCAGTCCATTGGCTTTGATCCTGGGATGCAAATGTTCCCCTCTGCCCTGAACAATCCCTCTCTGTCTTGGAGACTGATCCTTTGTTAGCAGCAAACACCCTCACCCCGGACTTGTCACAATGATTTAGGAAAGGCATATTTTACCGAAATAAGAAGCCCAGTGGTGTGGCTGGAACTGATCAAAGCTATCAGCAAGCTGACAGATTGTTGTTTATGCAAGATTGGCCTCGGGTCTTTTGGAAGAAGAAACCTCTGCATATACACAATGAAAGCCAGTGCGCAGAAACAAAATTATAACTCCAACAGAAAGGAAAAGAAAAAACTTTACATTTCTCCAAATGAAAAGCTAGTTTTCAGTAGCTGGATGCATGACCCATAACTTTGTAAACCATCCTATAGAAAACACCATCCATAGCTTTCCAAGGCCACTCATTCCTTCATCTATTCCTTCATTCTCTTTAGTGGGCCATGAGTTGTAAACCAGAAAGCAAAAGACACAGACATTGCCGCTGTCTGCACAGAATTCACAGTGGTGGGTTCTGAGCCAGGTATCATATTAAAGGAAGGGATGGAGAGTTCTCATGGACTTCCCAGTTCACTCTGTATCTGTTTACTCACTGGTCTCTGCCAACAAGTAGACCAAAGTGAAAGGCAAAAAATCATTACTTTGGAGGTGACTGGGAGCAACATCCACCTTTTCGCTTTCTGTAGAAAGCTGACTTGTAGAATACATCGTGCCAGTGAGATTCAAGTGCATGATCAGGGAGAGACGACTCTGTCCTTCTCAGGAAATGTAGTACAGTTCCTGGAAGGACACCGGGAAGAGATGTCGAGGGTGACCAGAATGGGCCACCTGAATTGTCTACCCAGTAAGACCTGGGGACTTGGTTGCTGTCACTTTGGGAACCCTGATTCTTAAGCTGCTCCTGATTACCTCCTCTTCCTCTCCCTTGGCCCTTCATTTCTATCTTTAGATTCCATTCGGATTTCTCAGAGTGCATCACAAACAGCACTGAAACTTATCAATCACTATTTCCTTTGCCTGTGTTCTCACCACATGCCTTATTGTATTCTACACGGAGGGTTGTCATTTCTTTAAAAAGAAAGGAGGAATATGTTGCCTTTAATGTAGCTTCGCCATCCTTTAAGGAGTCTGTTTTCCTCTGTGCTCATTGCAAAACTTCCTCTTATCTACAATAACACATGAAAGAGCTTTCAGTTGACCAGAAAAGTTGATAAATGTATAGTAGTTTAGAGGCAAAAAGAAATTGAGGCATAGACGGGCATGAAAAGGTGTGACACAAAAACTTACATACATAGATCTTAGCAAGTGTACATTACAGAGGAGTAAGTAGGAAGAAGGGTTTAGTTTTTCTTTATAATTTGAGTATAATAATCATACATTTTTATGGAATTTAGTATAATGATACTGAATATACCATGTAATTAGGGTAGTTACTATTTCTATTTCCTTCCATATTGAACATATCTTTGTGTCTGAACCCTGTGGGGAAGAAAGAAATATTTTTTAAGTGTTTGATAAGTGTGTTTGATGGGCTAGCTATGTATGCTAGCCATGATTTATTTATTTGGGTCCAGCATTTGTCTCAGCAGCTGGCATATCACTTGGGATAGCCGTATCCCATATGGAAGAGCCTGGTACTGATCCCAGACCCTCTGCTGCCAGCGCACATCCGTGGGGGCAGCAGGTGACAGATCTGGGGTCCTGCCCTCCACAGGATCGAGGTTGTTTGGAATCAAAGTTCTTGGCTTCAGTTTGGCCCCAGCTTGGCTGTCACAGGCCTCTTGGAAGCACAGCTGATGAAAAATCAATCAATCTCTCTGTCTCTCATACTCTGGCTTTCAAATAAAGTGAAAAGCAAGAAAAAAAGTTAAATGATTTATTTGTTTTTTTCAGTTAGTTATCTTTTTTTCCAGGAGAAAAAAATGGGGGGGGGGGGAATCCCAGAAGTCATGTTAATGTTAGAGTAAGGGTGTCTCGGGGCTTGATCTCTGGTTCTTGACATAGATGGCCTCGTTCTCCGGGCAGCATAGGTGTGAGGTCCACCAGCCACGTTGCGGGCAGGGCCTTGAGGAAGCCTCCTGTGATTCTGTGACTTCGTTCCAATCTCAAAGCCCACCCCGCAGTGAGGTAACCCGCTTCAGAACTCCCTAGCTTCTCCACGAGTGAAAGAAAACCTCCCGGGGAGCACGAAGCCAATACTTAGCTCTTCTCCTGAAGGAGGGACAATCAGGGAAGCACAAGAAATGTGACTGATATTTCTAGCCAGCCTCAGTTTTTGTTTATTCAGAGATGATGAGTCGATTCATCCACCTTTTCCACATCCCGTCCACATTGACATAAAAATCAGCTTTGTCTGTTTGCTGTGTTTGAAAGCCTCGAAGGTCAACAACAACACATTCCCACACACTCCTGTCTTGTTAGAGACCCATGGCTGCCCTAAAGAAGAGGACTAAAGTTTTCAGATTCTATTTGAGTTAGCCAGGTACTAAAAGTCCAGCCATGGGACACAGTCCATATATTCAGCAGATTTCAAAGCAGATTCTGCAAACTACATAGCAATATTTGCTGTTCAGCCCCAGCCACATGCCAGTTACTGCTAAAGAGCTTTCTGCCTGGACCAGCTGTTTGATGTTATAACAAATCTATCTTTGCTTTCATCTCAGCTAGCTCTGAAGATGCATGGAACTTAATGTAACTGGAGGATGTAGTGATGTCATTTGTCACTTGACTAAGTCTTAACAGGTTAATTTTCTAAAGAAAATGAAATTTTTGCAAACTTCCCCCACCATATACCCTACCAACACAAACACTCTCACCCTAGGGCCCAGCGCTGTGGAATAGTAGGCTAATCTTTCGTCTGCAGTGCCAACATCTCTTATGGGCACCCATTCAAATTCTGACTGTGCCAACAAAAGCCAACACAGCTGTATAGGATGCATTTGTCCTAACCAATGTCTAAAACATTAAGCCACTGGCACTGGTTCATGTCCCGGCTACTCTACTTCCCATCTAGCTCCCTGCTTATGGTCTGGGAAAGAAGTTGAGGACAGCCCAAAAATTTTTAAAAAATGAATCTTTTAAAAAAAGATTTACATAGAGGAGTCAGGTATATATAGAGGAAGAGAAACAGAGAGGAAGATCTTGCATCCATTGATTCACTCTGCAAGCGGCTGCAACGGCTGGAGCTGAGCCAATCTGAAGCCAGGAGCCACGAGCTTCCTCTGGGTCTCCCACAAAGGTGCACGGTCCAAAGGCTTTGGGACATCCTTGACTGCCTTTCCAGGCCACAATCAGGGAGCTGGATGGGAAGCAGGGCCTCCAGGTTTAGAATGGACACCCATATGGGATCCTGGCACGTTCAAGGTATGGATGTCAGCTGCTAGGCTACCACACTGGGACCCAAAATGATTTATTCATATATATATTTTTTTAATTTTGAATTTTTGAATTATGTGGTACAATTTCATATAGACTGGGATTTCCCCCCCAAACTCCCACCCACTGACAGATTTTCCATATTTTACTACAATGATATAGTCCTTCAAAGGAATGATAATTCCATCAGTCTCTTACTTAAGTGTACCCCAACATTGCTGGTACAAAGTCAGACAGTCCAGCATCCCATTGTCTACACTTATCCAGCAGTTTCATTGGGAATCCATCTTTTGTCTGGAAGCAGAGATGCATGCTGCATTATACCCCCACATCTGGATATAGTAGACCCCAGTATTCATCATTATACATTTCCATAATTGAGAAGCCATGAAACAAGGTCAACAACTCATACGAGTTAGAACAACAGCCTCAACAATGACAACAACAAATTACAGCTCCATGAAAAAATGTGCCACTGAGTAACCAACACATGGGTGACAAAAAGATCTCTCTTTCTATGTGTCTCTCCTTCTTTTTGTAACATTGCCTTTCAAATTAAAAATTATAAAAAGAAACAATCATTCTATCCATTATGGCGTGCTTTTGCCAATTCTCTTTTCCTCTGTCTACTTGTAAGTAAACAGCAATCGTTGTAAGGAAGGATCCTTCAGGACAGGTCAGAGAATTGAGCAAGACAAACGAGTATGCTATGAAGGCAAGGGCTGTCCCTCGCAAGGAATGGAAAAACTGCAGTCCCAGGAGGTTAAATTATGTTCATCAGTCTTCAAAGAGATAGGTGCCGCAATAATATTTGCACTGAGTTGTGTGTAAGAGAAATATAGATGACTTTCGCTTTGATTTGTGTTGGGTGGACTTATGGTCCCTTGTCATTTGGAGTTTGGTGCTATTTTGATTTTCAACCATTTGTGTATTAATGGAAATTCACTAAATACCTGCTGCATATCAGGAGTTGTAGAAATAGATGAGGAAGAAAAAGGACTGAGATGTAAGGAGTTTGTAGTAGTCTTAACTCTCTTCCCTCTAATCCCTCCAATTTAATGCTATGATAATAAAATCTGAAGACCCTATACCAACAGAAACAAGAATGACAAAGATCAGGCCCTCTGCTGAGTAACATGTTGCACTGGTCCAGCCTTCTAAAATAGAAATGGAAAGAAAAGAAACTACAGCAGCTTTCCGAAGTGCCTCAATTCTACACACATCAGCCCCATGCTGGGAAAACCAGGCTTCAACCAGTGACAATATATGTGAAAGGGACTAAACCCAGAAATTACCCTAGATTTGGGTCATGATTCGTGAGAAAATTGGGTATCTCAAAATTGCTCCAAAGCAGATTTATAGAGAAGCTATCTAGTTTCTGTTCAGAAGTGACTGAATAAAATTTGTGAAGAGGTTAGAGACATCTCCTTGACGAACACACACAACCTCACCTGCATTCCTCAGGATCATTGAGGAGTAAAGAACTCTGAAAGGCACCAGGCACATCCTAGTGTGTGATTTGGTGGTTGTGGCCTTGGGAAGGCTTGGCCAGGAAGTTGGTATACATTTGTTCTCTTAGCGGCACTGCTTTTGGAGAAAAGAGATGAAAAGTCCCAGAGGTTAGCTGGGTGCTGCTGAAATCCTGAGATGGCCCCCGTGAGAGGGGCCTCTCCCTTTTGTCAAGCCTAATGGATTTATATTTGGGCCTAACTCAGAAGTAAAGAATCAGGCAGATTATATTGTTTGTACAGAATAGTTTCTTGTTTATTTTCCAAAAAACTGACTAACATTGTCTGGAATGTTAGATTCAAACAGTGTCTATAAACCAATTTGCAAAGAGGAAACTGCAGGTACTACAGGATATCTTTACTATTTGGTTTTAATCATCTTTGCCTAAATGTTTTATGAAGTACCAGCATCTCTAACTAAAATTAGAGATCTTTTTACATAGAACCTACTTATTCCTTTGAGGGTTATTTGAATGTGTAAGAATAGAGATTTCATATCCTTTCTATGGCAAATTGAAAAACTTTTTTTTAATTTTATTTGAAACAAAATTAGAGATCAACAAATATACATTGTGCTGGGGGCCAGGTCGGGGTGAAAGCATGGACTAGGTATACAGTGTGACAAGCCAACCTCCCAACCATACACCCAGTCATTTGGAAGGTCTTCAAAGTGCCCGGTAACCTTTGACCAAAGCCTGGCAGCTCTGAAGAGAGGCTCAGTCATGAACTAAGAGGCTGCCAGTTTTGTAGCATGCCAGTGCCAGCCCATGTGAGCTGGCAGAAAGCGTAGCCAGCGAACTGCAAGCCAACAGTGCTGATATAATGGAGGCCAGAGTGGCAGGAGTCGGGGGATGGTTTCCAAGGGAGCAGGACTGTTTTTAATTACTTGCTGTAGCCTTGTTCATGGTGGTGGTATGTGGGTTGTTTCAATCCCACATCCATCATTCCTGCTGGCAAGGTGAGGGAGCCAGGAGCCTGAGAATGTGCTATAACTGGTCTCCAAGGAGGGTGGGGACAGGCAGTGCCATGACAGTGAGGCAACCTTGTCCGACTGGGCTGGCAAGCCCACATCTGCAATGGTACATTCCTAAGGAGTGAAGGTTTATTGTATTAGTAAGTTGAAGTAAAGTTTGTCTGAGAAGCAATACAACATCACCAACCTTTCCTTTTGCTTTGGTTAATTTGTTTGTTCTTTCTCTGCACCTTCTGCTTTCAAGTCGTCTTATGCTATTTTCTGTAACATGGCAGTTTGTGTCTATGCTGAATACAATAGCAAATCATGGCATTGGTAAAGTGCTACAGTGTTTTAAGTAGGTGTTGCATAACAGGCATTTATTCATTACAGTCATCATGCAAAGAAGTCATCATTGACCTTGTGTTACTGCTTAGCATAAGAGATTGTGGCTAGAAAGATACAAGTCAACAGACAAGAATGCTTCAGAGCTAACTGCTTTGATGGTAGGATAGAGGAGGCTATTAGAGGACTGATAGCGGTCATCTCATTTAAGCTAATTGGAACAGAGAAGAGGTGGTTTTGGTAAGGTTGCTGAAGGATGTGATGGTTAAATTGAGTAATGAAGAATAAGGAAGAATTAGCTGGCAGAGAGATGGATGTCTGGGCAAAGGGAATCACTTGTATAAGAGCTGTGAAGCCATTAGCTCAAAGTGACTGGATACAGGGGAGTGAGGGGATGAATGGATGCAGCCAGAGAGGTCAAGAGAAAAGGCGCATGGTAAATCTTCCTAACCCATATGGAGAAGTTGACATTTCTTCTGAAACAAATGAAATATGAGAATGGTTGGAAAAGACAGGGTGATAAAAGTCAGTTGTGTGATTCAGAGCTCAGATTACCGAGAGGAGCATGAGATGGTGCCCAAATAAGGGACAATTAGACCTGTGAAAGTGTTTATGGTGGCCTGAATTAAGGAAGGATCTTTAAAAAGGGTCCCCAGGCATGCAGATTTGATTGAATGTGCATGGTGGCTTGGAGGAAGGAAGTAACAGAAAATGCCTCCTGCACCAGAATTGTGTAATGAAAGTGCCACTCACGGTTAGGCACATTTCTGGGCAGATACTAATACATAAGTAGTAATTTCTAGTGGGTGATTGGGTCCACGGATCTGAGGTCCAAGATAAGAAGCATTAGCTGGAGACACAGGCTGAGAGTTCCTGGCCTAGGCTGGACTTTCCTTTAGAATAATAATAACCTTTATTGCAGGACGAGGGGAGAATTGCCTCCTGCTCTCTGTGAAAGCTGCTGTCCAGGAGCTGTGCTCCTGAGCCAGCTGGAATCTTAAATTCTGAGATCATGTCTTTTATCTTTGCACTTCCAGGAGGGGAGAGGTCACTGGCCCCTTGAGCACCCTGACAATTGTGCCCCTTTGCTTTTATCCACTTGTACATCCCAGCTGTTTCCCACATCTATCTAGCCCTCCTGGGACTAAGAAAACACTAGGTTTACTTGCCATGATCCACCTCTAGACTTGTCCATCTAAGGGAAGGGAGCAAAGGAGCTTGTCCGCGCAGAGGGTGCACCCAGGAAGAAGGCGGTCCTAGAGAAAGGAAGACTAGTATCAGGCTGTCTTGATTCCACCACCACTTCTTGCTTCTCAGCTGACTGCTCACCTGTATCCAGATTGGCTACCAATTCTGTGACCCAGTCTCCTATCCCTAAATTTCTCTTTTACCTCCCAACCATGATCAGTTTCTTCTGTTTACAAAATAGAACTGTCACCAGTTTGAACCGAAAGTTTTTAACTAGGAAAGCTAAACACAGGAAACTGTTCCGTAAACGTTGGTCCACTCAGAGCCCAGAGGAGCATATAGGTTGACTTGCGTTACCGTAGCACCATTCTGCAGCAAAATGCTATTCTAGTGATGACAGCTAGGCTCATCGTCTGCCTTAGTCCCCGTTCCCATCACTCTGAGCTTGGATCTCACTCCTCCGAGTCCCTGGGCTCCTTGTTTTCACTTTATTTGTCCTATTTAACATGTCCAGATAATTTTCCAAGATGCCTGCTTTGCTGCAAGTGTCTTTTTTCTGCCCAAAACTTCTGCCTTTGAGAATAGCCTTCCTGTAGGAATTGGTGCAAATTTGTTTGCTGGTCTTTCAAGTCTGTCCCAGGGCTGGAAACAGATTCCTGCTGCATGTAACCACCCCCGCCTCCTCAGCACTTCACTCTACCCTCCACGCTTAAAGTGTCACTTCTCTTTTTAAATTTTTCTTCCAGTTTACTTCCCAATCAAATATTCTGTCTATTTACCAAGCCTAATAGTGTCTCTTCTTATAATTTCTCTCATCTTAAAAGTACTTTCTATAAATAATTTCTTTCTTTTTTTTTCTTTTTGAAAGATCCTGAAATCATTTGATCTAAGAGCAGCAGGGATGGTTGTATTCACTGAGTCCTCTCTAGGCAGGCTGACTTTCATAGTCTAGCAGAAGCAGCCTTACATTGTAACGTATACTCTGATGTATGCTGGGCTCGCAGATCCTGCTACTGCTGTTAATGTACAAACTACGCAAACCGACCAGTTCTTTGGTGTCCTCCTCAGTATTTGGTACTCTGTTGAAATGAACTCAAACTGAGTTGAGTTGCCATTGTAAGATTCATTTAGAAGGACTCATCCTTTCAAGAATTCGAGTGCTACATATTTAAGAACTTAAATATTGACTTTCTAGGTTTCCTTTCCATGTTTTCAGTTTTACATGCCTTAGTTTTTCTAAGTGGATACAACAGGTCAAGCTAGAGTGAAACTATTGTGGTCTCTCACAGGATTACAATGGATGGTAAAACAATTTTCACTTCAAGGAGGGGAAAAGGGCGAAGTTACCACTCAAGCCTGCTGCTTTCCAGTATGGATCAGATGCCTGTGCATCCTTTGAATTTGGTGCTCAGCCGCAGGGAAGTGGCCTGGTGTGGCGGTTCTTCCCTTCCCCTCCTCTGAGATTTTGCATGTGTCAAGTGTTCCTTGCTGTTGAGAGGGTGCAGACGGGAATGTGGCCCTTTGGACATCACTGATTTCAGTGAAAGCAAAAACTAAGAGACAGATAAGAGGTGTTTTATGGAAGTTTTCCTGAATACAATGGAGTATCCATATGCTTTTTTATTTCTTCAAGTCTTAATGACTCATTAAAATCATAATACTACTTTTAATATCATGACAAAGCTATTTAAACTCCGTTCCTTATTATTTAAGATTGTTGAACTCATAAGGAAAATTTCCTTTCCAAGGACCAGATGGCCTTTTCATGAAGTAACTTATTTATTACTGGCTTATTTGTATTACCTGCTAAAATATTTTTAATCAAAGCTTGTTTAGATAGAAGAGATTTAAAACCAAGTCATTTATCTTTTTCAGTATAGAGGATCCTAGCCAGCCTCAACAGCAAATGTCAGTTCCCATATAAACAACTCACACATGCTCAAAAACAAATGTTAAAAATCAGTATGTAGAGTTTTACAGTGTTTAATAAAAGCTTAATAGTTTTATGACACGCCCATGTCCACTTTGGCGATGTAGCTCATTTCCTAAGAATCTGGACACATGTGGAAATAATGCCCTTTAAAAGCTGCTAGACTGCCAGCTTTTTACATCCACTTCTTATAATTTGTCTTCTGTGGATTAAAAAAACAAATCTCGTAAATCAAGATGACCTAAAAGAGGGAAAATGCAGCCTAATGCAGTGGGAAAACAACTTGTCTTTCACACCGACATAGCCTAAATAAGCAACGAGACAATTCTAAAAGACAAAGTGAATATCCAACTGATTCTCTCCTTGAAATAATCTTTACTTAAATGTAGTTCCACATTAACATATTAACATTTCCTCATCATAGGAACTCTGAGTCGGGTGCCATTATTGTCACCCCATGTTCCATATGAGAAACTGACATTCAGAGAATTTAATAGAGCAAAGTCACATCACTGCGAAAGGAGAAGCTCGCATTCAGAACGAAGCCCCACACTCAGGCCTGTGCCCTTAAACATTGCTGTATAACGTGTCTCAAGCTGTTGGCTCAGGCTTCGCAGTGCCCTTCAGAGCATTTTATTAAATGTGTAGTTTCCACAGTTGGACATTTACATGAAGATATTTTAATATCTAGCCAGTTCAAGTGCAGATCTTCCTGGGGCAGCACATATTTCAGGTTGAAACTATCTCAGGCAAGGTTGATAGTCTCATCTGCCTTTTCTGAGCAGATTAAACTGAAACACCCCACATAGTGTCTGGAAAGGTCACCATTTAACTTGGTTTCTTTCACACCATCCTAGCTTTTAGCTGTCACATTTGTAATTATGCTTAGCTTAATGGGGTATGTTCTGTGAAATGCATCATTAGGCAGTTCCATCAATGTGCAAACATCGTAAAGTGCACTTACAGGAACCTATCTGGCATAGTCACTACACTCCTACACTACACACACACACACACACACACACACACACACACACACAGTATAGCATAGCCTACTTCTTTTAGGTCCATAATAAAACAGGATCATGAGATCAAATCACATTCAGGAGACCATGATGGGATGAAGTTATGAGGTAAATATGAGATCTATGGAGCTGCTACCAGTATAATACAACAGATTGAAGACATATCCCCTAAGTTAATGATTTAGAAATAGTGACTACATGAGCCTGTAACATAGACAGTTATTGCCAACTGCTATGTACTATAAATAATTTTATGTGCTGTAATCTTACCTGACTATCAGTGAAGCAGGTGTCTTTACATTAATGACTATAAACAAATGAGAAATGCATTGCACTGTGACACTGTGGCATCCAGTATATGCCTGGGTGACAGGAATTTTTCAGCTTCATTGTAGTCTTCAGTGTCATTGTATATAGACCAAATTATGGTGAGGTAGCACACAACTACTCATAGAGGGTTTCAAAGTGATTATCCCTCGTGATCCTTTTTGTGACAGTAGTTTTCAGTGATTGAAAATAGATAGGGAAATTGAAACCAGAATTTCCAGCGTTGCACACTTCCGGGGAGTGAACCGGCAGATGTCTGTGTCCTGGGTCTCCATGTCTATCCCTGGGCCTCTCAAATAACTAAAATAAATCTTTATAAAGGAAAAGAGAATAATTACTATGGAGATCTTATATAGACAAACAGCATCATCAAACTGTGTGTATCAGAATAATCTTTGTGAAACTCCTGGCTTGAATATCTGGCTACCATCAGCCCAGTAGCGGTCTAATGACATACTACTGATCTGCCTCGTTGTTCCTGTCATGTCTCCTTGCTTTTCCATGACTAAGTTCATCCCAGCTACCTCGAACAAGCTACTTTGAGCAGTATATGCACTTAGTAAATGTGCTAGGAGAGAGTGGAATATCAGTTGTTAACCGCAAGATTTAGTTCTGCTTCCTGAAATACCATTCACGCAATAAAACATTTAGCTGAACAGCTTGCCATGTGTAGGTCATTAAAAGTCCTGAATACACAAAATAAAATTTAGGTCAATTCCTATCCATACATGTGGTCATAACAGCATGCCCAGCTGTATCTGAAACAATATTACATTGAAATATTAATAATAATAATAAATTATGCAAATATATAGATTTAACTATAAACAATGATGTGAAATGAAAATACAAAGTGCACTATCATTAAACTCCCTACAATTGCATTATTGATAAAGTTATGTCAGTTCATAAAAGTAACAAGATCAATGGAACAGGGGGACTGCTTTTAGAAACTTATCATCTTATTGGAGAGATAATACACTTTGGAGAGACAATTGCATGAGAGGACTTCAGATCATTGGTGAACAATTGAATTGACAGATAAATGTATTTTCGTGTAATGAATTTAAAATTTGTGTATATTAGGCGTCTTCCAGGAGTTTGCAGAGGATGCATGTGATGAAAAGCTATGTACAATCTGGCAGTTGCTGCCAACCCACTAACGCGCACCTTCCTGCTCTGCATTTTCGTTAGCATCCTGTTTTGCATAAAGGAGGTAAAATGGGGAAGAAGGCCATCATGAGAAAAGAGATGGGAAGGAAGACCTCCACACAGTGCAGGCATCGGTGACAGAGGACCAACCTCTAGGGTCAGTCGTTCATGCAGGGGCCTATGGGAAGAGCATGCAGCTTGAGAGGTGTTAAAACCCATTCACACCTTTAACAGATTGGACCACCTGCTAGCCAGCAATATCCTGAGGGAACAGATGGAAGAAAGATCATTTTGATGAGAGAAGAAGTGATGACCCTAAGTAAAAGCTATTTTGAGAGGATTGTAGATCTCTGAGTTAACTCAGGGGGGAAGCTTTTAAGATTAAAGAGGTACCAGTGTGAAGGCCTACAGCTCCTGGAGAGCGCTGGGAAGGAGGGTGTGGAGCGGAATAAAAATAGAGCTGGATATTTCTGCCTGCATGTTCAGAGTCTCAGCATTTATCCTGAAAAGAATGTGTGGTTCCCACTCATTGTCATCATGCCGCAGCTTACCCTATGTGTTTTTTTTTTTAAGGTTTATTTATTTTTAATGGAAAGGTGGATATACAGAGAGGAGGAGAGACAGGGAGGAAGATCTTCCGTCCATTGATTCACTCTCCAAGTGACCACAATGGCCAGAGCTGAGCCAATCTGAAGCCAGGAACCAGGAGCTCTTCCGGGTCTCCCACATGGGTGCAGGGTCCCAAGGCTTTGGGCCATCCTCGACTGCTTTCCCAGGCCACAAGCAGGGAGCTGGATGGGAAGTGGGGCCATCGAGATCAGAACTGGCGCCCATTTGGGATCCTGGTGCGTGCAAGGCGAGGACCTTAACCATTATGCTGTCGCGCCAGGCCCAGCATACCCTCTGAGTAATTGCTGTCTGATAAAGAGGATCACTCAGAATGCCAAACCCTATTGATCTGGTTAGCCTTGCTCTGAGGAGTAACCCTCCTGTGGGTGGCGTGTTGGTGCCTAGGAGTGTCTCTGCCTCCTATAACCAAAATATTGTCATATGCAAGTAGGTAAACAGTAGTTAGATCAATAACCATAAGCTGGACGTTCCAAAGGCCTTGGATTTATTTCGTTTCCTTCTTGGGCAAGGCACCTGAGCTCTGTATCTGAGTTTTCTGATAACTAAAGTAGGGCTAATCAAATATTTCCTGCTGTGTTTCCTGGGAGTGTAAAACATGATACATTTTGGAGAACTATAGGAGTTCAATAATACAATCTTGAACAAATGAAATCTTCCTAAATCTTCCCATTGCTTTTGTTTAAAAAAAAAGTGAAACGCCCCTTCAAGCATTCGTCCTTTTTTACCACTTCTGTTGCCATGTTATCATTGTGTATGTTCTGAAATTTGAAAACATAGTTCCTACAGAAGCTCAGATATCAGGCAAAACAGGCTTATGTACTCCAGAAAGAACAAAACCTGTACGCAAAAGTCTTCTCCCAGAGGTTAAAAAAAAAAAAAAAAATGCAGCTTCGAGGATTGGCGAAAGCCCAGCCTGCCTCTCAGCACACCAGAATGTTGTCTGGGTCCACTCCGAAGGCCAAAGCTCAGTGACAAGAGCTGGCCCTGGAGATGTCTGCTTTGCTGTTCCAAGGTGAAATCTCTCTGTGCTTCCAGAATTTGTTTCCAGAGCACCTGCGTTGTTCAAAGCAGCACGTTCCTACTTTTGAATTTCTCTTCTACCTTGTGTTCGTCCTTTTCAGAAAGCCATCTGGTTGACAGCTTTTGGAGAAAAAGAAAATGACGAACTTTGTCGGCATCATTTTGCTCCCAGTTTATCATCATTGTTGAGACTGTAAATGTCTGTTATAGATCTCCTACATGAGCCCTTTGGTGTAGGTATTCAACAGTTATGTAAAATTAGAGCTGTACTTGTGTCTAATACCAAATTTCTTAAAACAGAAAGCTCTTTGCTTTTTTTATAAACAAAACTAAAAATAAGCTAAGGTGAATGGCAAAAAAAATTTAAAGTGAGGCAACATTTCTCTATGGGTTAGAAATTTTAAAAATAATCTTTTAGAAGAAACATCCCATCAATTCTTACTTATCTTGCCAATGAAAGCAAAAGAGCATGTGTGTGAATCAAAATCAAGTATCCTCAATAATAATACAGTTCAGCCAAAATATAGATTTGAATGCAGTAGTTGGGAAACATACTCAGTAGCCCTAGTGTCCAGATTCTAACCCTGCTCTGCTCCTTGTGTGGTCTTGGGAAGGTTACTGACCCTACAGTTGCCTCGGTTTGCTCGTCTGGAAAGTGAAGAGGCTTTACATACATCGTGAGGCTGTGATGAGCAAGAAAACCAATTATGCTCGTATAGTATGTAAGTCAAGGTCAAGAGTGTAGCGAGAGACTCAGCTGTGTTAGCCGTTAGCTATTATTATGTCATCATTAGCCCTGGAGTCCAGTTACAATACTTTAGATTATCAGGGTCACAAAAAGACAGGCTGATTTAAAAAAAAATAGCTTTCTATTTCTTTAGGAAAGGAAAAAAAATGCAGAGTACCAATTTGACTTAGAATTTAAGAAAGCTCATACTTTGTGCCATGAATATGAGTTTATTATTCATCAAGATATGCATTTATTCTCTTATTATTTTTTGATTTCCAAACTCACCAATGTTAGTCTATGTGGAATAGTGTCCTGTGAAGATTACATCCATATTTCAAATCCATTGACTCAAAAGTTTAAAAAATGACTAAATGACACAAAAATCATCCTACGGACAATGGAATGGAACCCATCACATTTTTAAAAAGTATTTTACTTGTTCATTTATTCAAAAGCAGAGTTACAGAAAGAGATTTTACATCTGCTGCTTCACTCCCCAAGTGGCTGTGACAGCCGGAGCTGCATTAGGCCAAGCAAGGAGCGCCAGCGTCTCTCTGAGTTTCCTGTGTGCGTGCAGGGGCCCAACCCCTTGTGTCATCATCCGCTGCTCGCCCAGGCGCACCTTAGCAGGGAGCTCAATCAGAAGTCGAGCATCTGGGACTGACCTCGTGCACATGTGGGTTGCTGGCATCACAGGCAGTGGTTTAATCAGCTGCAACATTATGCTCGTCCTTTGGAGCCCATTATTTAAGCAGTGAGCCAAATATGATTTTAGGAATACATGGAGAATTTTTTTTCTGGGAGAAATTAAATTTCAAAATAGTGACAGCAACATATTGATGGAAGGAAGCACATGGAACAAACATAAAGGTAGCTAACTGGAGAATTTATAGGAATATGGAAACTGTAGAGGGACAAGTAACTTTTCAAGTCACTTGGTGGCCTTCTAGTGTCGGGTGTAGCTTTAGCTCTTTTCACATATGCCACCTGGAACAGGCGCTGCAGATCAGTTGACTGAACTTCACCACAATCCTCTTCAAGCACTTGCTCCTTCTGAGTAATAAAGGATGGAAAGATAACAGCTGCATGTTCCTTTGTAGTTAAGAATGTGAAGGTGTTCATTGTTGGGTGTTTCTTGTCGCTCTGTCGCTCCTGGCTGTGTAGCATCCAAATTCAGTCCAGTGAACTTCCTGAGACTTCTTTATTCTACCTACTGCTCAATAATAGCTGTTTCCATTTGACCTAGTTTATTAGTCAAGGTTTTCCAAAAAATGGAACGACAGAGTGTGGGGTGGGGGTGAAAGAGAGAAAGAATGTGTCGACAGAGAGAAGGCTTGGGGGTGAATTGTAAGGAGTTAGCTCATGCCATGTTGAAGGTTCAAGTTCAGGGTTTCCCAAAGACTGTCAGTGGACTACTGAGTAAGGATGGCAAGAGCCAAAATTCCTCTGTTCCTAGGGCAGTCTTGAGGTTTTCAATGTATTGGGTAAAGTAGCAACACCCAGAGCTGGCTAATTTAAACGTTAATTTAATCTTTAACAAATCATCCACAGAGATATTTAGAATGTGCAGATGACCTGATGCTGTGGACACATAAACAAATAACTTTGCATGGATCATGTTGTCAAATGAATGAATCTCTGTCATCGCATTGTACATAATCCTCACGATAGATGTGAAGGTTAAGGACTGCCATCTTTATTTTATTAATGAAGAAGTCAGGTTAGGAAAGTGTCCTTCTCTGTGCCGTGAGATTACTGAGTGGTTGAAGGATATTTGAAGCCAGAACTTGAGAGTCCAAATCCAGCACTCTTTCATTTGTACTGCTGCTGCCAACAACTTTATCTGGAAAGATGACACTAGTCACATGAAAAATGACAGGATAACACAGGAGCAAGTTCTAAGCTTCACTATAAAAATACTTCAGCGTCTCTCAGATGTCTGTAATTTTGGTCTACAGTAGGCTTAATAAGCAGACTTTAAGACAGGAAGCCTTGCTTACCTCCCAAGGAAAGGAGACAATAAGCATATATGGGAGTGAGTAGGGTTGGGAGAATGTGATGATAGTGAGGGGTCTATGCAGAATAAGAAGGAAAGAGGGAAAGTGTTTGGTGTCTAAATTGGAGTAGCTTCTGAGAACAATCGAACTAGGAACTCAAGGAAGCATCACAGGCTGTTGGGCGCAGAAGCCTCTCGAGAAAGGTGATGTTCAGCTGCTTCTCCTGTTGTGTCTCTGCTCCTGGCGTGTCTACTCTGTCTCCACCCACCCCCACGAATGTCTTCTGGTCACCTATCTCGATTCCATGGCAACCCATTGTTCTCCCAGACATGTTCCTTTTTTTTAACAAAACTGCGATTCCTTCCAGGCTTCCAAACTACATCTTTAATTTTTTTTTAAGTCTTCTAGTTCTCACGTTTGTTAGGGCCAGGTTTCTTCATCCCAGTGGTCACGGTAGACTCTACCACGGTGTGAAGTGTATCTCATATGCTCAGATTAGCAGAACAGTTCCCTGAAGTTCAGTTTCTGGTGTGAAGGAGAAATTGCAAAGAAATGTGCTCCTACTCTCAGCAGCCTGTGACTGACTCTCCAAATGCTGAAGGTTATTTACACCTTAGATAGTAAACAGGCTGACTTGCTTCCAAAGAGTTTGCATAATTCTTAGAGAAGAGTTAAGTGTAATGTAGTCTCTAACCCATGGCTCCAGGCACAGTAATTATCCCTTGAGACTTTCACCTTGCCTGAAATTAGAATAGATTACATTGGTTTATAGACGAGTATTGATATGCGTGCCTACCCCCAAAGTGTAGATTTTTAATCCATCATCAAATCGTTTTTTTCCAGCACCAAGCCCTGCCATCTACATTGTGTACCCAATTTACAGCTTATTATCCATGAGTATTATCACTCTTTTCCCATCCATTTTTTTCTTTCATATATCTCTTCCATCTTTTATGTCTTTGCTCCACCTCTGGTCAAATCTCCCTGCCTGTGTCTGCATAACTGAACTTGGCTCAGGGAATAATTCAAGATCAGGCTGCTCAATCATACCAGGAATGCATGAACACATACATAAATGGTTGTTCAATGGTCATTTTACATTTTCCTTCTGTTTTTAGTTAAGCTCTCTCCAACTTACTCATAACTGCAGAACTCTCTGGGGAAACCACCCACATCCAGTTTCCTCTTTCACTTACGACAGAAACTGCCCAAATGGCATCATCTCCTCTCCCTACCACACAGCTGCCAGGCAACCTCCTCTTGTGTAAGTGTGTCATTTCCTGCCTGGAACTGTGAATGGCAGGGACGTTCTTGTAGGAGCCCACCTACTTCCTAGATTCCAGACACCCTGTTTCTAACATCCTTGTTCCTTGAACTACTCCTCTTTTTTCTTGGCACCTCTTGGTGCACCCCAATTCTTCTTGTACCCCTTCTGAGGACCTCAGCAGTGACCTCCAGGTTGCTGGACCCAGTGGATCCTTCTCTGTGCTCCTACCCCTTGCCCCTTTAGGACATTCAGAAGAAGTCATGGCTCATTGACGCTTTCTCCCCATAATTCTTTAGGGGATGTTTTCCTCCCACTGGTCACATCCTCTTTCACGTCTCCCCGTCCCCCACCCTGCCCTACTCAACCTCCAAGTATTGTAGTTGCTTAACTTTGGTACCGAGAATTTTTTTCTTTTTCTAGGTACACACTTTAGCTTATTTTTTTTTAAGATTTATTTATTTTTCATCACAAAGTCAGATATACAGAGAGGAGGAGAGACAGAGGGGAACATCTTCCATCCGATGATTCACTCCCCAAGTGAGCTGCAACAGGCCAGTGCGCGCCGATCCGAAGCCAGGAACCAGGAACCTCTTCCGGGTCTCCTACATGGGTGCAGGGTCCCAAAGCATTGGACCGTCCTCGACTGCTTTCCCAGGCCACAAGCAGGGAGCTGGATGGAAAGTGGAGCCACCGGGATCAGAACCAGCGCCCATATGGGATCCCAGGGCGTTCAAGGTGAGGACCTTAGCCGCCAGGCCACACCGCCGGGCCCAGGAGCTTATTTTGTCTCATTTTGTAGCTTCAAATATCTGATCACCAATGAATTTCATATCTATATCCCTAAACCTGACCTGGTTTTGAGACTCTTCTATCTTAAGGTCCTTTTGTATGTCTATTTGGATACCTGATAGGTACCTTAAATTGTCCCAGCCAAATACCTAACTTCTTCTCCAACTATCCTTAGAAACCTGCTTCTCTTCCTTGAACATCTGTTTAGATGTTCAAACTACAAATGTTGAGAAACTGTTCTTCATTTCTCTTTATTTCTACAATCATTGAAGCACCAGAAATGTCTATGGACTTTCTGAAAACTTATTGCGGATCTGCCCAAGAGTTGCCTATTCTCTCCACATTACCTCAGGCAGCTCACTGCAGAGTCTTCTACCTCTGTAACCAGCACTGGGCCAGTGTTGTACCTTTCAGCTTTATCTACAGAAAGCAGATGTCCCATTACACCATTCCCCCTCAGCCGACCAAGCTTCCTGTACCTTATAGACGTTGTTCAACCATCTTTGTTGCTGGGAGTGCACTTGGTTCTGATTGTCATGGGACTAGCGCCTAATGGCTCTTCTGGTCTCATTTCACAAGAGCCTGGTGCAATAGCCTAGTAGATAAAGTCCTCACCTTGCATTGTGCCCATGTGGGTGCTGGTTTATGTCCCAGCTGCTCCACTTCCTATTCACTCACTGCTTGTAGCCTGGGAAAGCAGTAGGGAATGGTCCAAAGCCTTGGGACCTTGCACACATGTGGGAGACCCAGGAGAAACTCTTGGCTCCTGGCTTCAGATTGATTCAGCTCCAGCTGTTGTGGCTACTTGGGGGAGTGAACCAGCAGATGGAAGATCTTTCCTTCTGTAAATCTGTTTTTCCAATTAAAAAAAAATCTATTTCAGAAAAAGCCTATCTCCTTAGATATTTTCTGCTCATCAGTCTAAGTAACCAGCAAATCTCTTCCTATGAAACTAATCTTTTATGCTTACTCACATAATTTTCAATGCCAATTTTTCTTATTCATTTTCCATGCATTCATTTTTCCTTCCAGATTTCAAATAAGTACAAATTTTCTTTAATAGATAGGATTTGGGGTTAATTCTCAGCCATCTCCTGCACTCTTTCTTCTCATAATACTTCATGATGGCTCATTTTCTAATGAGGGGTGCTGTGGAAGCACTGTTTATGCAAGTGAAAGGCTGCTGTGGAACTTAACATGTTATTTCAACAGTCAAATAGATACACTGTAAATTCTGTTAAGTTTCCTGAAAATTATGGCAGTCAAAAGATTTAAATCATAAGCATACATTGAGGGCTAGCACATTTAACTAATATAACTAATGGAATGATTATGTAATTATTCATATAAATTAATAAAGTTGATTTGTGAAGGCACTGATCCCTGAGTACAGGGGCAAATGGAATAGACATCTTGTAAAGAGATGATGAGATCCTGTCAAGAGCCATTTCCATGGAGTTTTTATCTATCCGTCATCACATTTATCATAATCATACTTGCCAGTGTGAACAGTTGGAGCAAGGATTCCCCACACACGATGTTGCCTTGGATCTTGGCATTCTTGAGAAAGCAGAAGTGTCTTTATGAATCTCTGAGCCCAACAAGGCACACAGAATGTGTCATCCACAAAAGCTCATTCTTTATCTGAATAAGTCCAGGTCAAGAGATGAAGATCTTTCTTATTTCCCTTTAGTAAGTACAGCTCACAGAAGGAAATGTTGCTGAACAACATCACAAAGTCTCTGGAGACATTGCTATAGAATCCCCAGAATGGGTCCACTCACTTGACAGGCAGAAAGCCAATCACTGACATCAGGGTGGTAGAAGGGAGGAGATATTTATTGCAAAGCGCAGAGTGAGGAACTGAACAGCTATTGCTTAACTTGTGGGTTCCCAGAGGAGTTAGGAGTGAATTTTTCTTGTACGTTAAAATTGGAGCCAGGAGGTACATGATCAGCTTGTGTCCAAGGTCCTGGTTGATCTCTGTTGCTTGCTATTTTATTTTGATTGGTCAGCTATGCTATGCTCTTTAGGGAATGTGTGATGGTCAGGTGGTGCCAGTTGGTCTGGGAGTTACGTAAGATAGCCGTTACATTCTGTCCGGACCTGGAATATCCCTATCCAAATCACCCCAGGACAACCCTGGCCATCAACGTTCTTACCTGTTGGAGAAACAAGTGATTCCTTGAGTCCAGTCATGAGAACCTTATAAGGCCAGACAGATCACTTCCTTCAGTCAGTGAATTCCTTTTGATAAAGAGCAAGCCAGAACATGTGTGCTAAGGAAGACAGGACACTGAGCCCTGCTCTTACATTATGGGGGAGTTCAGTGTCATAGCAAGGGAAAATCGTGAGGGTCTGAATGCTCATGTCCCCATGCACTCAGATGCTGAAACCTCAACTGCACTGGGAAGAGTGGTAAGAGGTAAGGCCTTTGGAAGGTGATTACAACATGGGCCTGGAGCTTTGCTGACTGCATTTTCCCTTTTACAGGGGACTTTGAATAGTTCCCAGTTCTCTCACATCATGTGAGAAATCACCGCCTCTGAGCCAGGAAATGTGCCCTTGACAGACAGCATCTCTGCAGGTATCTCCATCTTGAACCTCCAGCTTCCAGAGCTGTAGAAAATAGTTTATAAATTCTCCAGTCTGTGGAATTTCATGATAGCAGCCTGCACAGACTAAAACACCACTTTCGGTAAAACTCACAGCTTTATCCTTGCTCTGCTCCTTACAGAGAGGCTAATAGCTCCTAACTGGGGTTTGAAATGAATTCCAAGACCACTCCCTTCTACAGGAAGAAGTGTTTGCAAGGCAGTCAGAGTGGTCTCAGGTAATAGGAAAGGCAAGAGACCTGTTGGAATTCAGCTGTGCAAGGCTGAATTCCTATGGTGGCATGCTACAGTTCAATGGATTTACTGAGTTCTCTCAACCAAATTCCTAGGCGAGACTTCAGGGCTCTACAGCTGGCTGTCATCAACATCCCTTTCAAAAGGCAGAATCCGGCCACCTTTGCACTGGAGTACAGTGGGTGGTGGGCTGCTGGGAACCTTGGGGTGCAGGCTAGCAGGGGACCTGGGGAATGGTGCTGGCAGGGGTGCTCAGGCACCTGGGGGCTCATGTCCAGGCAGGAGGAGTGAGCCTGGGGATTTTTAATGTACTTGATCCCGGGCCGGGTTGCGGGAGAGAAGAGGGAAGCCCTAGGTTAGCCATGTTGGCCAGGTGTGCTGGTTTTCACTGGTGCTTGTGAAAACCAGGGTGGGTATAAGATGGGTTAGGTCTCAGCATCCAGTAAACCACATGAGAGATGTGTCTATGTGTGGACTAGATATGGCTGGGCAGTAACACCCAACAGTAAGATCCATATTGGGTGTGGTTTGGTTAGGCAAGGCCACTGTTTCTGCCAGGACAGAAGGTGGACAAAGTCAGTCTAGGCCAAGGACCTACTGGTATGTGTGAGAACTGTCACTGGGAGGAGACCTGATAAAGGAGCTTGGGGAACTCCTTTGTCAGGACTCAATCCCTGCCAAGGCTGGGAGCAGCCCAGACCAAGCCAGGTCATAGTACCTGCCAGCTTATGTGTGGCTCAGGTCCGGGAGCTGGGCCAGGCTGGACCAATTCGTAACACACACTGGCAGATCTGAGAACCAGGAGGGGGTGCAGGACTGGCCAGGTCAGGCTGTAACGCCAGGTCAGGCTGTATCACCAGCTCATTCATATTAGGGCTGGCTGGGCTGAGCTAGGCTGTGGCACCCACCAGCATGAGCTGGAACGAGGGGTAGATCTGGCTGGGCCAGGCTGTAACACCCACCAGCAAATACCAAGGTGAAGCAGGCCATGCCAGTTTGGGCTGCAGCACCCACCAACACACATGAGACCCAGGTCAGTTGGGGGCGGGAGAGGAAGTTGTGTGAACCTGGTAGAGGGGTTGCGAGAGACTCTCCTGCTGGGCCACTGCTCCCAGTGGTGAATGTAAGAGCTGGGACCGGGGGCTGGACAGACCAGGCAGGACCACATAACCTGTTGGCCTGCATGTGAACAGGATTAGGTGGAGAGCCAGGATGGGCTAACTGACATCCACTGGTGCATGTGTGAGCCAGAGTAAGTACAGCCTGGTTGGGCTTTGCTGTAGCATCAGCTGGCAGGTACTGAGTCTGGCGACAAATCCCTTCAAGTTAGACTGCTGAACCACTTGCAGTGTGTGAGATACAGGATTGGGAGTGGGTCCAGTGGGGAACTGTGAACACCTCTCTGATGGGCTGCAACTCCCACTGGGGAACATGAGAACCACCTGGCTGGAAAGGTGGTGGCACCAGCTTGAGTCTGGGCTGGATAGTGGCATAGGTTGGGCCGAGCTAGGCTTCAACGCCCATTGATATTTATAAGAGCTGGATGGGATATGGGACAGACTGGACCAGTCTGATACGCATACTGTCAAACATAGGAGCCAAGGCTGGGGGTAAGCCTGGTGGGAGTTACTGGGATTTACTCTTGAGTCGACTTTAGTTCCCGCTGGTGTACATAAGGCCTGAGTGTGTGGTGGGCTGGTTTGGCTTGAGCTGCAACTTCCATTGATTTACATTAGAGACAGGGCTAGAGATAGACTGACCCAGCAAATACCAGGGTATTTAGGCGGATATGGGTAATGGACTGAAGCAGGCCCCGTACTGGCAAACACACACAAGAGTCAGTTCTGGGATCACCTCAGATGAGATATCTTTGGGGATCCCCAAACTGAACTGCTGGACTTAGAACTCCAACCACGGGAACAGTTGTAGGATCTGTGGTCTGACTGTGGAGTGCAAGTGTCAGATCTGGGCCTCCTTGGTGGCTTAGATGGAGCAGTGGACAGCATAACCAGATGCCCATGGAGAATATGGCAATCCACTGGTGCCTGCATAGGACATCTGGTACCATAGCAGAGGAAGGAGGGCAGAACAAATTGGTTAATTACCGCAGCCAAGCACTGACAGCAAATATCTGAGTGAATGGAGACTCAAAGGTGGACTATGTCAGCCAATGGACCTTGGGAGGATTTCCTCATTTTTGGGTCAGTGAGATCAACAGCGTTTTGAAACTACTCTCAGAGCATGCTCCACCTCGGAAACCCTGGGATGACATTGAGTGGCTGTTCCCCATTGCAAGGCACTGGGGTGATTGGGAGGCGGGATGCTGTTTCTCCCCATCTCCCCCCTTCCCCTAGAGACAGAAAGCAGAAAAAGAAAATTTGGAAGCAGTGGTCCCACCCGCTTTCTCCTAATCCTGGGCCCTTCCCACCTCAATCAACTATGTAAACATCATCAGAAATAAAAATTTAAAAAAAATGCTAACAGGAAGAAAAGGAATCAAATAGTACAATCTGAATATTGAACTTTTTTAAAAAAAAAAAATGTGGGGTTGGGGGTAGGGAGAGCTTCCTCCTGGTATTGTCAGCCCTAAGTGTTCTAAAAGAAAACAGTGTAAGGTTTAGACCAAATCGTCCGCTTCTCGTGGGAAATCTCCTTGGTGGAGGCAGTAACAGGATGATAATTAACTCCATACTTAAATCTCAGTAGCGTGCTCGAAAGCATCATAGGAAATTCCATTACCGAAATCCCAAGGGTCAAGGTGGTGTCCGCAGAAAGCTATCACTTAAAGCCCTGGAATGTCTGACACTTAACACCGTTTTCTGTCCGCTGAGGGAGAAAAGCACTTTGCAAATGTTCCACCCTACAGGGGCCAGCAGAAAAGATGTGAGGTCGCTGGGTTTTCTAGTCTTCATTGATTTCTGCAATAGAAAAGCAGAGGCCATTCTTGAGTGCCACCGTGGCTAAGCACACCTAGCTACTGCGCACCGCCCTCTACTGGGCTGCAACTTGAACCTCAGCCTTTAGGGGAGCCTCTCAGGCTTGTACTGGGGTGTCTGGAGGCTGGGGCAAAGTGCTTATATCAGGGAAGAATTCTCCTGTACGCGGTTTGTTTTCTTCCTGAAACCAAATAAAGGAGAAGTTGTTTTGGGGAATACTTTAAAAATACCTGTGCAATAGAATATATAGAACACAGTATTATCATGGTGGAAGAAATAGGCAGGTTAATTACTAATTTGTATATTTTTATCCAAGGAAAAGTCTTATTCACAGAGTTTGCTCTTAAAACTTGGTGATGTCATTACCTGTGGTGGCAAAAGGTTCAACAAATTGAAATGACTACTGCTCTGAATAAAATCTTAAAACATTTGATTCCCTGATTTCAGGTCAAAAAAAAAAAAAAGTGCGACAGTGTCTTGAGAGATGTGTCCCCCTGAAGGATTTTTGGAAGGGTTTCTCCATTGTCTCATGGACTCACGATACCACAAATTGCAATCTTCTCCATTCCCAAAGGTTTGGGAACTTTGGTTTTCGTTTTGTTTTAGCTTGTGGAAGTGGTTACATCAGTTGGAATTTTATTCGTCACAGAGACAATATTTCTAGGTCTGAGAAGGATGTCCCTGGTGCTTTGATTACGATCACATTGAATCTACACATTGGTGTGAGCAGCACGAACATTTTGATGTCATTAATTCTTCCAGTCAATGAACATGGAAGAGTCTTGCATTTCTCTGTCTTCTTTTCCTTCCTTTTTTTCTTTTCTTTCTTTCTTTTTAAAGTTTTCAAGTATCTTTCATATCCTTGGTTAAATTTACTCTCACGTATTTAAATTTCTTATAATTTTTGAGAGTGGGACTAATCTTTCATGGCTCTTTCATAGCCATGGCACTGTGTTTATACCAAAACTACTGATTTTTGTGTTTTGATTTTATCTCCTGCAACTTGAAAGAAATTTTTTTTTTATTGCAAGGTCAGATATACACAGAGGAGGAGAGACAGAGAGGAAGATCTTCCGTCTGATGATTCACTCCCCAAGTGACTGCAACGGCTGGAGCTGAACTGATCCAAAGCCAGGAGCCTAGAGCTTCATCCGGGTCTTCCACGCAAGTGCAGGAACCAAAGGCTTTATCCTGCAACGTTTTAGAACTCTCTTACGAGTTCCAATAGTCTGTTAGTGAAGACTTCAGGTTCCCTAACGACAGCATCATGTCATCTGCAAATATACAGCAGTATTAAAGTATAAACGATCAATCTTTTCACTCTTGTGGCTGTTTGGGGAGTGAACCAGCAGACAGACCGTCTCTCTGCCCCTTTCTTAATAACTCTACCTTTCAAATAAACATATCTTAAAAAAATTCCAAAGTCCATTGTGCTTTCTATGAATCAATATTTAGCCTAAATTTTACAAAAATTAGAACATCAACTTGAAAATTTATTAAGAATTTTATTTGAATATTATTTTATTTATTTTGTTTATTTGATAGACACAGAAAAACTGGCAGATTTCCCACCTGCTGGTTTACTCCTCAAAACCTTGCAGTAGGCAAGGCTGGGCTGAAAAAAAAAAAAGAGGTACTTGAGTCATCACTGCTGGTTCCCAGACTGTTCATCAACAGGAAGCTGAAATCCGACGTGGATCCAGGCTCCTGGACATGGCCCACAGGCATCCCAGGTGGCAGCCAGTGCCCACATGCACAGAAATGGTTTATGATATTCCACTTCAAGATTAGCCACAGCTCATGTGGCATTTTTGTTTATTTTAAAAAGGAAGCCAATCATGTGTTTGCTATATGCAGTTTTAAGAGCATAATGGTACCTTTTCACCCTACACTCACTTCTCCCAACCTCTCTCCTTCTTATCTGTCTTCTAGTTTTTGCAATGGCATGTTTTTTTTTAAATTTTCTTTTTAATCCAAAGCTTAACTCTCCGCTCCTAAAAACAAACATAGAAATCTAAGTAGTTTGAACAAGGAAAGCAATGCAACTCCCCAAGAGGAACATACCAACACGGCTAGTCACGTTGTTTTCTGAGCAGACAGCACAGTTTCACTTTTTTTTTTCTCCACTCAGTTTGGTATTTCCACCAAAAGACCCAAGCCACTGCTCAGCATTTACTCGCTATGGCCTCAGCAATACATCCCAAGCAGGCACCCAGTTGCCCTGGTCGGCAGCCCTTGCTTGTCTTCCCAGCCACTCTGCAGCTTCTCCACCTGAGCATGGTATTTTGGAACATTCAGTATGAGTGAGCAATGGATTGTGCAATATTCTTGTGAGTCACAATCAAATGCAGGAAAAAAATGGATGTGTAGCACTTCACACTGTTTTAAGTTTGATAAAATAACTCCTGTTGTACACTCATTTCCTTATCATGATCAATAATGGTGTTTCACTTTCCCAAGGAACAAAAAATCTTTTCTTGGCTTATAGGGACAGCAAGGAAAGTGTTCATTCATTCCAAAATGAATTGCTGGGGTTATTAAGGGATCCCATGCGTCAATGCCACGAGAAATTCATGTGTTAATCTTTATTGGTGCCTTACTCTGGTTTTCTTATTATTTTATTGTATCTATAGTAAATATATAACTGTGATTCAAAATAAAAATAATTGTATCTCTTTCAGTTGAAATCTAACGTAAATGAGGAAAACCCCAGAGTCATATTGTAGGTTTTCATGTCAGATCTTACTTGGGCACAGAAAAGCAACTGTGCTTCTGTGCCACACAGATGTTGCATTGCCCGGTGATACCATCTGCTTTTGCAGTTAAGTTCACGTTCTCACAATTTCTATTTCCTTGAAACTTTGTGTGTCCTGCTGCAATGGAAGGACCTGAGGACCACTTCCAGTGACACAATGGAAGGGATGACACCGCCAGACTTGAACCTTCCTCATACCTGCTTCTGTTTTCTCTTCTTTCCATGATAACATGGGGACTATCTTTCCTCTTATCCATAGTAACCCTCCATCACTTATTCTGAGCCTAATCATCGGACCCTTCCTGAAACTGTGCTGACTTGAAAATTCTTTCCTCTTGCATCATTGATCTCTTCCTTACTGAATAATTCCCATTAAAGCACAACACGTTCTTACCGATTTCCCTTGATACTCATCCTGCACTAATTTATCTCTGGTTTTATGGCTCTCTTCTGCAGTTAAACTTCTTGATTTTCCCCTGCCTTTCCTGACCTTTAATTCATAATTATCCCCAAGAAAATCTTGGTACTCCCAACATTCCCTGATCAGTGCTTTGTCAAAGCTCCAGATGAGCTCCATGTTGCCAGAATTAGTGCATATTTTCCTATGTTTTCTTAGCTTCTCAGCAGCATTTGATAATATTGAAATTCCATCCACCTTCTGCAAAGCCAAACTCCTCCTTCACTTTCACCATATTGGCCTTTCCCAGCCGGAGCTCTCTTATCTGAGCATCTCCAAGGGGACGGCATCTGTCACAAGGCTTTGTAAACCTCTCGTATGCTATCGATTTCCATGATGCCAGTCCAAGTCTGAACTCCTCTGAGCTTCAGTCTCCGATCCAACTGTCCTCTTCTGTCCACTTTCTATCTAATTGAGATTTCAAACTTTAACTCAGAAATGAAGATCTGGATCCTCACACCCCAACCAAGAAAAAAATGTGACTCTTCTCCAACCTTCACTTGGCTCAAGAATTAACAAAGAGGGCCCGGCGGCGTGGCCTAGTGGCTAAAGTCCTCGCCTTGCATGGCCCCGGCATCCCATATGGGCACCGGTTCTAATCCCGGCAGCTCCACTTCCCATCCAGCTCCCTGCTTGTGGCCTGGGAAAGCAGTTGAGGACGGCCCAATGCATTGGGACACTGCACCCGCGTGGGAGACCCGGAAGAGGTTCCTGGTTCCCAGCTTCGGATGGGCGCGCACCAGCCCGTTGCGGTCACTTGGGGAGTGAATCATCGGATGGAAGATCTTCCTCTCTGTCTCTCCTCCTCTCTGTATATCGGCTTTCCAATAATAATAAAATCTTTAAAAAAAAAAACAATTAACAAAGAAATATCCTTGATTCTTGTCTTTTACTCATGCCCATATCCAGTTTATAAACAAAACTAGTCAATTTTACTTGTAAAAGTCTTATACAGTTACAGAATAGCCCCACAGCTATCCCTTTCCACTGATTTTTTTGTATCATTGAAGCACAGATTATTGCTATAGCCTCACAACTCCTCTACCAGTAACCCTTTCCCCTCCACATTGCAGGAGCAATGTTTTTTTATTATTATTATTATTTTATTACAAAGTCAGATATACAGAGAGAGGAGGAGAGACAGAGAGGAAGATCTTCCATCTGATGATTCATTCCCCAAGTGAGCCGCAACGGGCCGGTGCGTGCCGATCCGAAGCCAGGAACCAGGAACCTCTTCCAGGTCTCCCACGCGGGTGCAGGGTCCCAATGCATTGAGCCTTCCTCGACTGCTTTCCCAGGCCACAAGCAGGGAGCTGGAACGAAAGTGGAGCTGCTGGGATTAGAACCAGCGCCCATATGGGATCCTGGGGCTTTCAAGGTGAGGACTTTAGCCGCTAGGCCATGCCGCCGGGCCCAGGAGCAATGTTTTCATTGTGTCATTCTCTTACCCCAGTGCAGAGTAGAGATGGAAGACATTTGAATTGTACTTACTACACATTTTCAACTTTGGTTCTTTTAATTTAGATGAAAAAAAAATGTTTTTCAAGACAACAAACCATCATTACCAAAGATGTAGAAACAGAAATGCTGCAAAAGATACCTATGGGTGAGTGAGTGGATCCATTTGGTCATAGACAGCCTAAGTAGTTAAAATGCTTCCACTCCTCCATGGAGTAAGGTGAGTTCAATGCTCAGTTCCCTCTCCCATCTCTAGCTTCCTGCTAACGTAGCCTGGAAGGTCACTACTGTCTCCTTGGGAGATGTGGTTGAGCTCACAGCTCCTGCCTTCAAGAAGGACATTTGGCATTTGGGCAATGAACCAGTGGATGGGGAGACAGACAATCCATCTCCTCTTTTCTTCCCTCTCCCGATCCATTTCCATCTCTCCAATACCCTCTTACCTCTCAAACAGATAAAAGGCATAGATCACATAAAAACTAATAGGTAATAAGATCAGAGTTGGAAACCTAGGAGAAATCTCAGGTTTTAGTTATGTTTTGGTAAAATTCATTTTATGCTCAGTGCTGAAAAATGAGATGAAACCAATATTCTGTTTGTGATTGATAAGCAAAAAAAATGATTAATGCAAACTATATGGAGATTGTGCACTCCAAGTGATAAAGTGGTTATAAGAACCTGTCATGCTTCAAGAATGTGTCTTTATCTCATAAATCATATCACTTCTTTTAAGATTGGTGGATGGTAAAATAGATATCTATTTCACCAACTTGTTTTCTTTAAAAATGGAGCAAATACCATTTATAATTAAGTAAATTGAAAACCAACTTGTTTCAACTTGTTTCCAATGTACATCTTATTTTGTTAATTATTTGATGATATATACATTTTATTAGAAATTTTATGGAAGAAATGGTATTCTGCGTTTTATCCACCTTAAACAAAGAAATATGTAAGCAATTTCCTTTCAAAAATGTAAAACCCAACATCTTATTCCAAGAACAAGAATGTGTGACTGACCAGTTTACCAGACTGGGAGTGGATTGTGTTACGCTGTTGCCCAGCTCACACTGAGGGATATTTGGAAGTGAGGAAGTATAACCCCCTCTCATGTCACCTTCAAAAACCTATGGTCACCCTCGCTGCTGGTGCCTCATGCTCAACTCCTTCTATCACCGTAGAATACCTTCCTGAAACGTATTCTCCAATTCTCACCAACTTCAGGAATTGAAGTCATCTCAAACTAAAATAAAGATTGGAACTGGTTATTAAGGCAGATACACTAAATCCGGCACCAGGACATGTGTAATCATTATGTGATATTGTGAGACCTGAATAGTTTGTAAATGAATCACTGATTCAGGCTTCAAGGCAGATGACAGCCTTCCAGTCCTCAGAGCTTTGGGCAGTCGGTAAAGCAATTAACACTTTGGAGGTCCATGGTCAAAAGATGCCCACTGGGAGATAGGCAATCAGTTTGGCTGCGAGTCTCCTGAGTAATTTGAGGATTCCAATTAAACATTTCACAGAAAGCCAATTTAATTTCAAATAGCTATATTGTCAAAACTGGGTGATGGAAGCTGCCAAACTGAACATAGAATATGCTTGTGGGGGTCATTTTCACAATTGTTAGAACATGTATGAAAAGAAGGCCGGTTTTCTCAGCAGCCTCCAGGCCAGTGCAAGTCACACCCTCCTTTGCAGTTCCCCTCCTTCTGTTCAGCTTAGTAAGGCCTCAGTTTCCATCGCAAGACGTAACATTCAGTTCACCCCTTTCTCTTTCTGCTCCAAATATGCAATTGCATGAATGTGTATTTTTCATTCACTTTGTAACCTGAAAGAATTTCAGTTTTCTGATTCTAGGTTGCTGCAGAGATGAGGGAAAAAAAGACTATAGGGCAAATCAATGAATATCTTAACAGCAAGGGAGTTTCTGGGATTTTCTTGTGTTTAATGTCTCCTCCCTCTCACTCGCACATGCCCAGTTCTCGTAGTACCAAGTGTTCACTTTTATAAATGTATGACCAATTTTACAAAGAGAACACAATAATATTTTGTAAAAGTGCATCAAGGATCCCTAGTAAGAACCCATTTTCTCAGCAGAGATCATAAGGTGATTGCTATCAAAATTTATTTAAGAGTGACTCCTACAAATGTCTTCTTTAAAAAGCTCCAGAAAAATGTTTTATGTATAAAAATCATACTGCACTCTTTTCCACAGATAGTATGAAGGAGACTAAATATTAACAATTGTATGAAATAATAATTAAATGATAAAACTGGATAAATGGCACATGGAGACTATTGCGTCCAGTCCTTTGGGAAGAACTCACTAACAGTAGTCTTATTATTTCCTCAAGTAACTTTTCACACGGTTATCTTTTCCACATGTTGAGCGGTCTAGTGCTGGAAGGAATTGCCAGTCTTGCAATCTGCTTTTACGAGGGCGGTAAGGGACACAGCAAACAAGCCTGTCTGGAATTATGCAGTTGAAACAAGCCATGATTCTGTTTTTTGAAGTGGCCCTGGAGCTCCAACAAAGGGAGTGCAACCAGGAGTGTGGAGCTGGAAGATCCGGGACTGTCTGACTTTTCTGACAGACGTGGGTAATCATTCTGAGTCGACATTTTCAAAGTGGTCATGTTGTCTAATCCCTTGAGATTAAGTTTTCTCAGTCACAAATCGGTGAATCACAGTTTCGGTTTTTTTCATGAGCATCACATGCATTCCATTTTTTCTTCAGTGATTACATGCAAATATTTTATTAGGTTTTGGAATCTGAGTGTAAGCAACACAGAGTTAACTCATTAAGGATCTCAGAGTGCTACTGAGGAAGTCACACTTAACAGCATAAGCACAATGTGAGGAATGCTCTGATGGCCTTTTCCTGGGGGAGGAAAGCCTGATGGGGCTAGAAAAGAACGCAGCAGCCTTGACAGTAAAGGATACCAGAAGCCAAGTCTGCGTGGTCCAGGAATACAAACCGTATTTCCCAGGTTCCCTTGCAGTTAATATGACAAATAATGTATAAGAGAATTTTTTAAAAAGATTTATTTATTTTTATTGCAAAGTCAGATATACAGAAAGGAGAAGAGACAGAGAGGAAGATCTTCCGTCCAATGATTCATTCCCCAACTGACCACAACGGGCCGGTGCTGTGCCGATCCCAAGCCAGGAGCCAGAAACTTCTTCCAGGTCTCCCACACGGGTGCAGGGTCCCAAGGCTTTGGGCTGTTCTCGACTGCTTTCCCAGGCCACAAGCAGGGAGCTGGATGGGAAGTGGAGCTGCTGGGATTAGAACTAGTGCCCATATGGGATCCTGGGGCGTTCAAGGCAAGGACTTTAGCTGCTAAGGCTACCGTGCCGGGCCCAAGAGGATTTTTTTTTAAAGTTCATGAAAAACAGAATTAAATTCAGTGCAAAAAAATTTCTGAACTCCACACATACAGTTATAGAATACATATTTTCTATGATGATTTGAAGACTCCTAACATATATATGGATTTTAACATTTTTTAAGATTTATTTTTGTTAGTTTGAAAGACTGAGAGGGAAAAGACCATAGACAATGAAATGTGTCCAGCTGCTGTCTGAGGCCATGCCTGAAGGACAATTTGGTAAGGCATTATCAGTACTATTGGAAGGGGAGAAAATGACTGAAGAAGTTGGAGAAGCAATGATGCCTCAGTATGTGGTTGTAGCTGAGAGACAGACAACTAAAATAACCCAGAAGGGATCAGCGAAATTAGTCCACATCAGTTACCCCGGCTCAGCGCCGGTCTCTCTGAGGATCTGACCTAACCTGAACTTCCCACGCATTGCTTCCTCCCTAGGCCCTACTGGGTTGGGAGGGGCACCTAATGCAAGTCAGTTGACTATACTGGGATGCAGAACCTGGGCTTGAATGGTTGAAACAAGAGTTTCTCTTTGTGCTGACTGTGGAGATAATAAAATGTAATGCTAAAACCCCAAGCAGCACCATTTAAGAGGACACAGACTGGGAGAAAAGTCATCTGACACAAAAGCAGAAGACATGAAGAGAGATATGTTGTCTCTAGACACCTTCGAGGAACTTGTACTACAGTGTGGTGAAATTTTCCAGGCTTGAGAGCTGCTTTCCTGTTTGAGCTGTTTTGCTTTCATTTGTAACTGAAAATGTCCTAACTGAATGAATACTGTCTCACTTGAAATGTACGCAATTTTATTCCATCCAATGGGATGCTATGGGCCATGTTGAGTCATGAAGTATAAAGTTGGGATCTTTTATAGCTAAAGTTGTTTCTATGATAGGTTTTAATTTTAAAGAAATATGCAGGAGAATAGCAAACTATTGGCATTAATGCTGTGTTTATGGAACATAGCTTTGGAAGTACCGTTTGCCGTGCTATATTTTCCATGCTGTAGCTAAATGCAGCAAAAGCCAGTTGTATGGGATGTATGCAAGTATTTCTGTGCACTTTCCTCACTATATAACAGCAATGAAAGAAGGATGTGTAGGGAGAAAAGGCACAATATAATGCAACATCATCAGCATAATGCAGTGGAGAATATAGCCAGCCCCTTTTAGATGCACATCAATCATGGCAGAACCAGAAATGGTTTCAGAGCCTTGTTCACAAGTGTCTCGGGATTGCTGTAGAACACTGAGCCATAAAGCTCTTAGCTTAATGAGTGGGTAACATTTTGCACATTTGGGTAAAACACGTTGTTTTCCAGACTGTGTTAACAGACTCCAGCAGTTCTTGCCAGCACACTCAGCCTAAACAATTACATTAAGATCCTTAAGGCCATGTTTACAGTTCTGAGAAGTGAATGTACTGTTAATGGGCCATAGACTATCCTCTGACTCAGTGGTTTGGCTTTTTGAAATTTGTGTAATAGTCACCGGAAAATGTCCAACGTCTACTTAGCATGGAAGTGGAATTCGCTTCAGGGATATAAAAACGGAGCGATCGGAAGCATTCCTTCTTCCTTTTTCTGACCCGCTGCACTTTTTCTATAGAATCAAGCAGTTTACACAGAATTTCAGGGGAAGATCACTGCTATCGTTTGGAATAGTTTTATCTGTTAGAGCAGAAAGTAAATAATTGTGATGATCCATAAAAATGTCCTATGTGTACAATCCTCTGTCCGACGATTCTTCAGATCTCTTGCGAAATAGCTGCATCAGTGAATCTCAAATAATCCATGAAAACACTCCTGGCAGCTTCGGGCTGGACGTGCCTCTTCTTATTGGAGACTGCTTGCTGGTTGCCAGAAGCCTGGCTGTTTCTGTTTAATCTCCCCACAAGCTCTTGACTCTTCCTCTGCTTCCCGCTTTCTGCTGTCCCTCACTTCCTGATTTCTCCATGTCTCTACTTCTTTGCCTTCGCATGTTGTGCCTCCCCCTCCCGCCGCCATCCCTTGAATTTAGGCTGGATGTCTCTCAGCTCCTTCTTTCCAAGTGGTTCCACTTTTCTCTGGCCGCTAATTTCCATTCATCTCAATGTATTTCTAGAATTCAGCCAAATGACTTTTTGCAAGCCTTATTTCTTGTTTGGCTTTATTTTCTCAATGCCTGATATATTTGGATTATTTCCTATCTTTTAGTCTTCCAGTGATTATATCATTTGACATTTATCTATAATAATCTGTGGTTTGAATTAGGCATTATTTTGAATCCCATGTAGCTACTAAGACATGTCAATTTAAGCACCAATGAATCTTTCATCTCCAGGAGTAGCTATATTACCAGAATGTTCTTGACATAAGTAGTCTTGCTTTTTGAGTCTTGTAGCTAATCCATGGAAAACAAAGATTAAAAAAACAGTTTGAGTTGCACTTGGGTGACCAATGGAAGTTTAGGGAAAGAAGGAAGTAAACTTTGGCCTTATTCATGCAGTGCAATCCTGTTACGATAATAGCGATGCATGGAATGTGGCATTGAAGACCATTAGAAGGAGAAAGGCAGATGGAAAAAACTTTCCCTCTCTTTGTCACTGATCCACTCTTTGTACTGCAAGTAGTATTGAGGACAATAGTAATAATAGCTAATAGATATTTCCTCCTTACTATGTTTTGGGCACAATTCCAAGCATGCTACAGGCATGGCCTCATTTATCCAATTAATTTCAAATATGAAACCCAATTTTACTGCTGTTTCACGGATGAGGCAGTGACACTGTTAGTAGCTTTTTTCAAACATGCAATCATTAAGAAATGGTTTTAGATTTCAAATCCAGGTAACCTAGTTCCAGATCAAGCACCACTTTTAGCTGCAAAATCAAGTGATAGGCTTTCCCCAGCTATAGGCAAAGGCGTAGGTTGCCTCGTACCTAGGCAAGTGTAACACTGCTGGGAGAAAAACAGTCAATAGCTGGCAGGAATTCTGCACCTGGTTAATGCTAAATCTATGTTAACTCTATCAGTGTGCCAACATGATTGCCTATTCTATTTTTTTTTCTTTTAAAGATATATGGGAAGGTGGGGAACACCAGGCCAGGACATGTTACCCTGGCTCTCAGGTGAGTAGGCTGCAGAACATATGGGGATGGGGCCTGGGGACATGTTGGAGTGGGAGCAGCTGAGGGCATGTTTGACAGGGGAGTGATGACTTCTGGGGACTTCCACAGACCAGGCCACTGCATTCACAGTTAGGCAAGGGAATTGACACCTGGTGTTTTAGAGGGGAGAAACTGGAGGGCCATGTCTGGGTCTGGCCAGGGGACCTGCCTACATAGGACACCCGGCATGGGCTAGGTATCATTGTCCACAGTGTACCAGTGCATAAAAAAGCTGGGGCTTGGGGATGTGCCTGGTTAGGTGAGGCCGCAGTACCTGCCTGTGAGTGTCAGGGCAGGAGGTGGACTGTGTCGGGCTGGGCTACAGCAGCCACCAGAACATGACAGAACCTGATCTGGGGATCAGATTTTAAAGAAGAATGGAAGTTCATCACTGTGGGACTATAGCACCTGCCAGCTTGCACAGAGAACTGCAGTTGGTGACAAATTGTGCTGGGCCACAGAACTCACCTCGCAGGAACCCACATGACACTCACAGTATGTGGGGATAGAAGGAGGCCATACTGGGCTAGGCTACAGCACCTACTGGCACATACAAAGGCTGGAACTGAGGGAATACCATGCCAAGCAGGGCCATGCCACCTTCTGGCACACATGAGATCTGTGGCTGAGAGTGGGCCTGGTAGGAGAACTTGGGGAACTCCGCTACTAGACCGCAACTCCCGCTGAGGAGTACAAGAGCCAGGACTGGGGCCAGCCCAGGCCAGGCATGGCTGCAGCACTTGTCAGCATTTGTGTGAGCCTGATCTGGGGACCGGCTGGGCTGGACTAGGCTGCACCACCTGCTGGCATGCATGAGAGTCAGAACAAGTTGTAGGCTCTGCCCAGCTAGGCTGGGCTGCATCACCTGCCAGTGAGAGCTTACACTGCAGGTGGGCCATGCCAGGCTAGGTCAAAGCACCTGCCAGCATTTGCAAGATCCAGGGCTAAGAATAGGCCTAATAGGGGAACTCTGGGGACTCACCTGCTAGGTTAGGCTCCCACTGGTAAGTGTGCAAGCCAGAACTGTGAGCAGACCAGGCAGGGCAAGTCTGTAGCATCCATCGGCATGTATGTGATCTAGGTCTGGTGTGTGGTCTAGTCTGTACTGCCTGGGCTAGGCTCCAGGACCTGCTGTTGCTTGCAAGAACCAGAACGGGTGTGGGACAGGCCAGGCTAGGCAGTGGCACCCACCAGTTCACATGAGAGCAGGATCTGGGGGTGGGTCAAGCTGGGCTAGGTTGTAGCACCCTCTGGCGAGTGCCAGAATGAGTGCAGGCCAATTGGTCTCGGCCACAGTACCCGTTGTTTAGCACCAGGACTGGGGGCTGGCCACATCAGTCTGAGAGATGGGGCTGAGAATGGAACCAACAAGGCAACTGCATTCACCAGTATGAACTTTGGCTGCTGCAGGTGACAGACCAAACCGGACCCTGCACTGGGTGGTGCACACAACAATTAAGTCTGAGGTCACCCCAGGTGAGACTTCTGGGAGAATTCCCCAACTAGATCACTGGACTTCCCAACCAAAGGAAAAAATCACAAGATATGTGGTCTGACCTTGGAGTGCATGTGTTGGGACTGCCAACCAAGTGCAAGCCCTGAATAGAGTTCTCAGTTGCTGATGCATGTGCAGTGGGCAGCATGCCTGGATGCATATGGGGAACATGACAACCAGCTCATTTAGGTGAGCAGGGAATGTCGACTGCTTCATCAGAGCATGGATAGAATAGGTTGTACATCTCTCCTGGCCAAACTTTGCAGCAAGTGTCTGGTTTATGGAGAAATACCGAGGTGAACTTGGTCGGCCAACAGACCTTGGAAAGATTTTTCTCAACCCTAGTGCAACAAAGGTGACATTGTCTCAGAACTATCAAGACCCTCACATCGGGGTCTCTAAGGCATCATCAAATGACTGCCCCATCCCTGGATGCTGACGTTGTTTTGGCAGCCAGGAGCAGTCCCCCACTCTGCCCCCACAATAGACCACAAAAATAAAAATAAAATAACTGAAACATTTATCCCACAGATCTTTCTCCGTACCTTGACTTCCCTACCCAAGTCAGAGGAAGGCCCACATGGATGTGCACCCATTTCAACTACGTAAACAATATTAAATGTAAAACTTTAAAAATTTAAAAATAAGAGCAAAATGAGAGGATTCAGGGCATTCCCTGTCTCTAACACCTTACGCCTTTCTTCTACCTTCTTTACCCATCTTGCCACAAAGTGACTTTCTCAAGAAGGCAACACCAATTAGCCCACAGCAGTTTCAGTACTCTAAGCCATCAAAATTTTGGTTCCTTTCCCTGAGCCTTTAAGGACCCGGAATGAGCAGCTTCCTGAGGCTGCTCCTGTGCGAGTTGCAGTGAGCTCAGGAGAGCTCCTAGTTTCTGTAATGCTGAGCTTGTATATCCTTGTGATGCTTCGCAAAGACCAAATCATAAATATGTATCATCTGAGTCCCTAAGACGTTTGTCAATCTGCAGCTTCCACTTTGTATATTGGGCTGCAAAAACCAACCGCAGGTCTCCCTGTGCAAATGATGCAGTGTGAGCTCCGTGAAAGAGGCCTACATGATAAAAACGCAGAGGCCTAATGTTCATGCTCAGATATACCATGACATTCTTTCCTGGATTGATTTTTGTAACTTGTTTATGAAAACACTGTGCCTGATCTCTGATGTGGAAATGCCACTCATTTAAAAGTAAGAATTTCTGGCCTTGGATGGGAAGATGCACTTGTTTTCATGGTATTTATTATCATATCTAGAAATGTAATAGTAGAAATCAAAGCGTACTGGAAGTCAATCATAGGGTTCTGTGAGTAACCCAAGTGCCAATCATTTTTCAGACTATAATCGTACTATTTTTCCTTATTTGAACCTCTGCTGTTTCTTCTATAAATGTAGGTAATTCAACTTGGTGACATCTAAGCTCCTCACCAACCCCTGAATGTATTTATTTCTCTGAAAGGCTCACAGAAGCTAAAATAAACTGGTTCTGATAATTGCTTGAGGTGTTGTTTTTGTATAGCTCTGTTTGGTGAACTGTAACACGTAACTCTGCTCGTTAGCATAGGATG